>NC_134865.1:52864067-53214067 GCF_049852395.1 Peromyscus maniculatus bairdii | reverse complement strand
GACTGGCTCTGCCTCTGAGTGCTGGGATTAAAGGCAGGTGTCACCACTGCCTGGCGAGAAACCCTGTCTTGAAAAACCACACATACACACACACACACACACACACACACATGTAAATAATAATAACAACAACAATAATAAAAACAGTAAAAGCAACGACTCTAATCTCAGTGTACTTTTCTCACTGTCCTTGGGGTATCACTGCTCCCAAGTCCCCTGGGAAGAACCTACGAATATCTGTGTATACAGCAAGTGTGTATAGGCACATCCACATTATTTCTGCATTGCTTTATCAAAGGGGGCTCTGTCAATTTTTGTCTGTTGAAAACCATGAGTTTAGATGGCTATAATGACGCACGTCTTTAGTCCCAGCACTCGGGAGGCAGAGGCAGGAGGATCTATGAGTTAGAGGCCAACCTGGGCTACATAGTTACAGGCAGCCAGAGCTACTCTGCCTCAAAAAAAGAAAGAAAGGAAGGAAGGAAGGGAGGGAGGGAGGGAGGGAGGGAGGAAGGAAGGAAGGAAGGAAGGGAGGGAGGGAGGGAGGGAGGGAGGGAGGGAGGGAAAGAAAAGAATGAAGGAAAAGAAAAAGGGGAAGAAATAAGGAAAGAAAAAAAAGAAAGAAAACCGTGAGATTACTCTCCCATCCATTGTAATCTGGCACTGCAGGGGCCCATTTTTTTTCTTGTTTTATTTTGGCTTTTTTGTTGTTTGTTTTTTCCTGGAGGGGCTTGGTGTGGGAATCTTCCTAACTTTCAAGCTTTGTGATTCCCTTCTCTTCACTGCATGATGTGTTATTTTGTTTGAGACTTAGTAGTCAAGGTTGGCCTTAAATTTGCCATGTACCAGAGGATGACCTTGGATTCTTTTTTATTTTTATTTTTTTAGACAGAGGCTCGTTATGTAGCCTTGGCTGGCCTGGAATTCACTATTTGGACCACACTGGCCTGGAACTCATAGAGATTCACCTACCTCTGGCTCCAGAGTGATGGATGGAAAGAATGGCATGAATTACCCAGCACCATTCAGTATCTTTTTTTTTTTTTTTCAAAGATTTTTTTAAAAATGTGTATGTGTTTTGCCTGTATGTATGTATGTGCACCACCTGCATGCTTGGTGCCTACAGATATCAGAAGGCGGCATTGGATTCCCTGGAACTGGAGTTATGGACAGCTGTGGCCATGGTGCTGGGAACTGAAACCAGGTCTTCTACAAGAGCAACAAATACTTTTAACTGCTAGCCATGTCTCCAACTCTAGATTTGAAAAAAAAAAGGGGGGTGAGGACGGTGTCTACAAAGAACAGAAGAGATCCCCATTCCCTTGCGTTGCGGCTGGAGTTACCGGTGTTTGGGAGCCACTGGGATTCACACGTGCGTCTTCATAATGGAGCAGCAAGCACTGTTGGCCCTGAGCCATCTCTGCAGCTCTGGCTGCACAGTGTCTTTATGAAAGAGTTATTCAAAGAGAGGAGAGAGAATGAGGACCTCTGGGTAGCTTTGGAGCCTGACCTGGAACTCGCTCTGTGGCCCAGGCTGGCCTCGAACTCACAGAGATCCTCCTGCCTCTGCCTCCCGAGTGCTGGGATTAAAGGCGTGTGCCGCCACCACTGCCCAGCAAGACGGGGTTTGTGTAACAGACCAACTAGCTGTCTGGAACTTGCTTTGTAGACCAGGCTGGCTTCGAACTCACAGAGATCCACCTGCCTCTGTCTCCGAGTGCTGGTATGGAAGGCGTGCGCCGCCGTGCCCAGCGAATGCTCCAAGTTTTACTGCTGTTGTTTTTGTTCCTTTGGTCAACGTGGCAGGCCAGATAGATTATTTCTGATGCTTTGCTGGCCACTATTAGATAACTTGACCATTTCTGAATGCCTCCAGTGACGAATGGAAATTGACCAGGAAAGAATGTTGTAACTGGGTGAAGTACTGTCCCTCCAGATTCAGTACTGTCCCTCTGAGTAAACACTGTCCCTCTGGGTTCAGCACTGGGTGGGGTTTGAACCTGCGGCCTCATGCAGGTTAGGCAAGCACTCTATCACTGTGATATACTTCTTCAAAACCAGGTTGGGTTTGAACCAAGTCAGTAGCTCAGGCAGGCCTTGAATTTCCAATGCCCTTGCCTCAGCTTCCTGAGTAGACAGGATTACAGACCTGTGCCATAGGGCTTGGCTTCCCCCCTCATTTCTGGAAAGCACTAAGGAAAAGAGTAACTTGTAACTTGGAGTAGCTAGCTGCCTGGCTGTTGCTGACAGAAACTTCCCGGCAAGCACAGTAGGTGCGTCTTGTGTTGTCCCAGCCAGAGAGAAAGCAGCTTGGTCTGTCCTGGACACATCTGATGCCTTCATCTGCAGAGGCAGGAGCTGGCTGGTCCCCAGAAAGTTCTGCTTCTCTGTTAGTAAACCACAGTCTTCAGGAGGGAAGTCTCTCAGCATTTGTTTGTGGGTAACCTATTCTTGCGTCTTTGATTAAAAGCACTGAAGTCTAACCCTGAGAAGAAAGGCACTCAATTTGAGCAGGTTTCAAGGTAGTCAGAGGTTGGGTTGAAACTGCCTCAGTTTAAATATAAAATTAAAAAAAAAAAAAGGAAGGGGGCAATTTCTTGTAGCTCCTCACCATACACACACACACACACACACATATATAATTTTTATTTATTTATTTATTTTTTTTGGTTTTCCGAGACAGGGTTTCTCTGTGTAGCTTTGCGCCTTTCCTGGAACTCACTTGGTAGCCCAGGCTGGCCTCGAACTCACAGAGATCCACCTGACTCTGCCTCCCGAGTGCTGGGATTCAAGGCGTGCGCCACCACCGCCCGGCTATATAAATTTTTTTTTTTTTAATTCCTACAGATGTGTGGATGTCTACATCCTGGAAGGCCCCCTTCTTCCCATTTCATCCAACAGCCCCTTGCTCACTCACTTCTCCGGGAAGAGTATGAAAACACAATTTATCCTTTAAGACACAGAGGCATCTTCTTCCCTGGGGACTCCTTGCTCCTCCCCCAAAGCACTGACCGAGTCCTCTTTGCTCCCCAGCCACTTTGCAGATCCATCCTTACAGCCTTTTCTTCTCTTTTTAAGCTCTAACATTCCAGGTGGCTGTGAAAGCCCTCTGTTCCCCATTGCATCTCCCCACCACACCACTGAGGGTGTAGACCAAGTCTTACTCACCGCTGTGTTCTGAGAAGCCGGTACCAGGCTTTGTGCAATGCCAGATAACAGTTTACTGGACACATTCAAAACTAATGAAAGAACAATGAAATGATGGGCGCAGAGGTGGGGGAACAGCCATCCTGTACACACAAATTCTGTGTGTTTGTGTTTGGTTTGCTCAGTCTCTCCAGATGTTGAACTCAGCGGGAAGGCTTCTTCTACAAACAGACTGTTCACTCCCCTGGGAAAGCTCCGCTGGGGGGACGTCCACAATTGCCAAACCCTCTGCCTTGCTGGGCTGAGAACCCTGGAACAATGGCTATCCCAGGCACACAAAAGCTGCCCATGCAGACTGCAGGGGCCACGTCTAAGTTGCAAAATTTCCTTTTCTGAGGACAGTGGGGTGTCAGGGGAAGTCCAGAAACCCAGGCAGCTGTTCCCCTCCTGGGTGTGGGATGGGATGCTTCTTGTGCTTTTATAATGTTCCTCTATCACCAGCAGCTTGCAGGAGAGCCAAGCCCAGCTCAGGAATGTGTCCTGTCCCAAAGCAGGTTCACAGTCCAATGAAATCTCATTTCACAGTAAAAGGGAAAACCCTGGCTAATACCCCAGCACTAGATCCTGAAATTCAGAGCATTCCTCTGGGCCAGGGGCAGACAGGAGATGCAGGATGGCTCATGGTTCACCCAACCCACCTAGGACCAGGAACCATGCTGACCCCTGGGGCAAAGCCACACCCCAGAGACCGAAGGTCTGGCTCTAACCAGGCTGGTGCCCTGGCTTTGGGAATTCTGGAGAGGAATTTGTGGCCAGGATGATAGGTGGAATGGGACCAAGTGCTGGGGAGGATGTTCCCAGGGAATAGTGATCAGGAAGTCAGGGGGAGCGGGGAAACAGAATGTAGAGGTGACTAGTGATCCCGTGGGATCAGTTCAGGGTGGCATGCCTGAATTCAAATGCTAGTTCAGTGAGTGACTGGTAACTTTTGTGGTCTTAGGCTGTACTTGGACCCATCTGAGTTTTGCTTTTTTCACTTGTGAAATGCATAGTCTCTGCCTTGCAAAGTGGCTTCCTCACAGGCCACTGTCCCTGTTAGGGCACAAGTGTATTAGCAATAAAATTCATTGTGCTGAAGACAGGCCTGAGACTGTCCATGGAAGGCCAGGCTTCCTGACTGCAATGGACAGTATGTTCCTCTTATCCTGGGCTAGTGCTGAGGAGGCAGACCACCGACTCCTGCCATGGGGTGGGCTGTTCAGATTCCCTCCTGGCTCCTTGTTCTATGCTCAAGGCCTTTTGGAGCAAATAGAGTCTCTCCTTCCAGCTGGGCCTTGGCATTCTGAGTAGGGGTTATGCGCTGTCCTCTGACCAGTCAGAGCAGAAGAGGCGGAGTCTCAGCTCCCTCCTCTCTGATCATCCTAAAGCAGTAGAGCCTGCCACTTCCAGGCCACAGGACAAAGGCTGCCGGGCAGGAGCTTCCTCCTGTCTCAGCACCAATGCTCTAGTCCAGGCTGAAGATCAGCCAAAGCTTGGGCGCTGAGCTCTAATCTGGAAGAGGACAGACAGAATTTTAAATGAAGAAGGCATTGCCTAGGTTTAGGTCTCTGGGACATGTTCCCTATCCATGCTGGGCTCTTTCTCTGTACCTCTTCCCTAGGCCCTATCTGAGGAAGCCAGGGAGGGAACGATGAGCCTCCCTCAAGTCAAACTGAGTCTTTGCTGAGTAACTTCCCTTGAACTTCCCTGAGGTGGCTCTGACTTACCTGAAGCAAGCAGCGGCAGAGGGTGCCCTGCAGACAGAGGGAAGATGAGCTGGAGAGGAGGATGAAGGCCTAGCTCAAAAGCCAAGCAGATCGGCGGGCAGCGGTGGTGCATGCCTTTAATCTAACACTCAGAGTTCAAGGCCAGCCTGGTCTACAAAGTGAGTTCTAGGACAGCCAGGACTACACAGAGAAACCCTGTCTTGAAAAAACAAACAAACAAACAAAAAAAAACCAAGCAATCGAAGCTATTGGTTACTCTCCACAACCTGAAGGTCTTATTGCTGAAGACCAAACTTACAGATATCATCAAACACAGGGAAGTTGAGCTGGGGTCTGATTAGAACCACCACCACTACTGGCTAGCATTCAAGGTACTAGAAGGTGCTCTGCATGCTACCAGAGGAAAAAGTAATCATCAGTATCTCCCAGCTACCATCCCTACATCCCTACAATGGCCTGCCTGTAAGACATACCGGTGCCAGAGTGGTACAGATGTTAGAGGAGAGAACCACCACTTTCTGGTTAGCTTTAAGGGCCAGTCCATGAGACAGAACCCATACCTGACACTGAAAAGGTGGCCAAGACCCTGAGACTAAATAAGCAACAAGGGGAGAAGTAGACATGGGCTCCCACCCCTGATCAAGAAGCTATCTACAATTAAAACCTGCTGGCAAAGGAAAAATCCCTTTTCTCTAGTGAAGTCTCCCTGGGTCTATTAACCACACACCTCAGGACAGGCCCATTTTCAGGAGGAGTTAGCCAACATAAAATGAACTCAATGGTGTTTTTGTAGACTTTTTGGTCTATTTTGCTTTGTTTGGGCTTTTATTTATTTTTGTCTTTTTGGTTTTTATTTTGATGTTTGTTTTGTGGTTTTATGGGTGTGTTGGATTTTTTTCTTTTTTGAGAGAGAGAGAACTTTGAGTGGGTAGGGAAGTGAGAGGATCTGGGAGGAATTGGGGAAGGGAAAAACATGATCAAAATATAGTGTCTAAAACTTTTTGTTTTGTTTCTAAAAAAAAAAAAAGCCAAGCAGAAATGAGAAGTGTAGACTTGCTGAGGGGTGGTGGGACAGAGAGAGACACACAGTAGTGCTCAACTCCATGCCTGCTTGGCCAGTTGGCCGGTCAGCACATAGCTGGATACATCGGTACCCTCACCTGCAAAGCTGGGAAGCGAATGACCACTGTGGTGTGTGTGTGTGTGTGTGTGTCTGGTTTGATACATCGGTACCCTCACCTGCAAAGCTGGGAAGCGAATGACCACTGTGGTGTGTGTGTGTGTGTGTGTGTGTGTGTGTGTGTGTCTGGTTTGTTTCCAACACTGAAGTGAGTTCCAGGAGGTGAGGGATAACCACCTTCAAGCTGTCTTGGTAGAGCTAGTTTTGAGTGGTTTTCCGGTCTTGCATCACGAGGCAGCCTGGGGTTATGGGCTGAGTTCTCTGAGGCATCTATCAAGAACGTGGGCTGGAAGATAGTCATGTTCTAGTCCATCGCTTCATAGCACTGTGACCTTATGATAAAGCACTTCTCAGTTTTGTTATTAATCATTATGGACAGACCACAAGACTGTGCGCTTGCTGGGTCAATCACCATCCCTATTATGGGTTTTGTTGTTTGAGATAGGCACTTGCTATATAGCCCAAGCCATAAACCAGTACCCAGCAGTTACAACTTTGAGCCCCCTTCATCAGGTGGACCAGCCTGCCACTACTCCACTTCCCCATCTCTGCCTCAGCCCCAGCAAGTTGCTGGGGACCAGGGGACAGAGTGTAGACGGAGCCAAGAATACACTCCATAGATAGCTGGTTGCTGTCTTTTGTTTGACTCTCCCGATTACTTCTCCACCACACCTAAGTTCCTTTTTCTCTCTTGTGCCTGCTAAGTGACCTGACCATTATCATTTTTATAGCTTCTTGGGTAACAGGAATGGACCCTCTATCTATCTATCTATCTATCTATCTATCTATCTATCTATCTATCTATCTATCTATCTATCTATCTATCTATCTATCTATCATCTATCTACCTACCTACCTACCTACCTACCTACCCACATTTCACTATATATCCCTGGCTGGCCTGAGATTTGCTATGTAGGCCAGGATGGCCTCAAACTCAGATCTGTGTGCCCCACCACTCCCAGTTCGTATAATTCAGACCTCACTGCCTTCTTCCCTAAACTACAATTTTTCCTTGTGGTGCTAGGGCTCAAACTTCTGGGGCTTTAAGGATGACAGGCAAGCAAGTGCTGTTCCACTGAGTCACATAGCCCTTGTTTTGAAATGGCAGGGTCTCACCGCATAGCCCTGGCTGGCCTTCAACCCCCAATCTTGCCTCTGCCTCTGAAAGGCAGTATTAAAGGTCTACAACATGCTCCTGGTCTTCCTGCAGTTCTTATTTCCCTCTAGCTTGCTTCTCTATTGCCAGCAGGTCTGTGCACCCTTGAGATGTCTATTTTCCCCCACATGTAGTCAACACTGTTGGTTTTGTGTTCTTCGTGTTAACAAGTGCCTTCATAAATTTGCCAGTTTCTATCCCAACAGCCACCTCCCCGGCTCAGCAGTGTCTTATACCTCTAAATCCATTCTCTATATGCAGTTAGACTCATCTCCCAATCCCTTCAACTTTAGTTCTTGCCAAGACCTACCAAGGTGATTTCTATGCTCGTAGGGTGTGCAAACATCCCTAGTGGGCTGCTGAGGCTCCCCATTCTCCATAATCTCCTTGTGGTCCAAGTCACTGTCCCCTCAAGTGCAGGAATAACTTTACACTGCATGTGCACATGGCTCCCTTTGTGCCTACACGAGCTGCATCCCATACCTGGCCTTTCCAGGCTCACATCTACACTCCTTCACACAGCTTAGCTGTATTTCAGTTTGAAGGATTTCTTTGAGTACCCCATCCCACCTTCTTCTTCTTCTTTTTTTTTTTTTTGTTTTTTCGAGACAGGGTTTCTCTGTGTAGCTTTGCGCCTTTCCAGGAATTCACTTGGTAGCCCAGGCTGGCCTTGAACTCACAGAGATCCGCCTGGCTCTGCCTCCCGAGTGCTGGGATTAAAGGCGTGCGCCACCACCGCCCGGCTCCCATCCCACCTTCTTGTAGGTTCCGGTTTATATCAATCACAACAAGCTTTTTCATTGTCTACTCTCCTGGCCCAGTTGACACTATATGCTGGCCCCAACCATATCAGGCTCCAATGTTCAATCCCAGCTTAAGTACAGTGGTTGGCACCCTGAAAGAAAAGATACTCGATCAAGAGACAATGGGCTTCCACTGATGATAGCTGGTGGTCCTTCTCCCAGGGCCACACTCCTCTGCACTGCCAGCAGTGGTCTGTGCACCCCCAAAAAGCCCCCTCATCCAGTCAATCACCAAACTGTTGGTTCTATGTTCTTAATGAGCAGTTTATGAGTCTGTCTAGTTCCTTAACCTTGTTGCCAGAAAGCCTCTTCACAGTACATCTCTTCGTGAGCTCTTGCGTGTGTGTGTGTGTGTGTGTGTGTGTGTGTGTGTGTACATGCAGAGGCCAGAGGATGACATCAAGAGTCTTCTATTGCTGTCCGGATTATTTTTTTGGGACAGTCTCTCACTGAACCTGGAGCTCACTAATTACCTAGACTGGCTTGGCCAAGCTGATTCTGTCCTCATTTCAGGATTACAGGATCATATCACTACGCTCAGCTTTTTATGTGGGTACTGGGGATCTGAACTCAGTTCCTCATGCTTACAAACACCTTACCAATTGTTTTTCTTCTCTCCTTCCTTTTGTGGTACTGGCGATTGAACCTAGGGCTTCTCACATGCCAGATAAGAACTCTAACACTAAGCTAGAGCTTTGCCCCCTATACCTATTCTTTTCAATCATCTAGAGTTCTGTAAAGCTTTTTGGAAAGGATTACATCTCCCAAAACTGCCTTCATAAGAATTTTTATTATTATTTAGAAATGCAGTTATATACATAGAACAATTAAAATTAAATTAAACTTTGTACAAATATTAAAATACTATCTTCATACCCACTGCAATGTACAGGATACCAAAAAATATATATATAAAATAAAATAAAGCAAACCCAGATTGATTGACATCCTGCACAATCAATTATGCATGTGTTGTTTTAAACCATTACATGAGTACCATTCTGCAAAGTATCCCATAGTGGTGCACAACCTTATGAAGCCAGGCTAGTGTGCATACAGCCATGCAGCCCACAGCCATTTCCTCTCCCTGCTTGGCAATCTAAGTGCTCTATCCCCGCACCACACCCAGTGAGCTTTTTGGGGGGCGTGGGGTGGGATGGGGAGGGGCTTTGTTCAAAACTCTACTACGTTTTCAACTGGAAATTAAGTCACACCTCAGAAAGACTGGCCCCGCCACTTTGGCTTTCCAGGGAACCAGCAACCACGTTACTCAGCCCAATATCTGCCAAGAAAATCATTCTCTAGGCGCAGAAGACGCAGCAGGCCCCACGAGGAGGCTCCAGCCACTGCCAGGCGCAAGCATACTTGGAACTAAGCTGTGCAGCAGACGTGCTATGTGTCCCTTCTGGCCCCTCTTTGCTCTGTAAGGAGGAGGGAGGGAGCAAGGATCTAGAAATGTTTGCAGCATATTCCATTTTCTACTCTAGAATGTTCCTCAGGAACAGAGGAGACACTGTTATGTAGGAAGCCAAGTGTTTCAAGAGCTCTGATGGGATTGGGAGGGAAAAGGCCAACTGCCATCTATCCCCATTCGGCCACTTCACAAAGCAGGAAAAGTATACCTTTGTCTTGTAGCCTGGCTTCTCTACAGACTGTAAAGCTGGGGGTGGAGGGAGGAGGGCAAGACGAATAGGGAAGACGGTGTTACTTTAAGTTCTCTTTGCAAATGGAGTGCTTGTCGAATGTACATTGAAATGCCTTATAAAAGCAAAACGAATCCACAAAGTGGTCAGGACTCCGCCCATTTCACAGTTCTCACCCAGTGAAACAGGAATATGGAAATGTCACACAAAATACAGATCTGGGCAGACAGAGCCTACCTGTTAAACTAAGGCATGGAGGGACGGAATTTTCTATTTATTTATTTATTTCACCATTCTGGCCCTTGGAAATTGGTAAGACTGTGACAGCAAGTCACCAGGATATAAAACCTGCATTGAGTCAGCACAAGTATGAAAAAGCAAAAACATCTCCCAAACCAAAAAACAAAGTAAAAAAACAAAAACAAAAAACACCTCTGTGTAGAAGTCCTTTGGTGCCGACTGCCTTTTGGACAAGTCTGCAGGATGTCCCTGGAGGTGAGCCCAGCAAAGCAGGCTGCCTGGCTTCTTCCCACTTGCTCCAAGTTCCTTCCTGCCCAACAGCCTGGCACCTGCCACTGACCCTGTTTCTAGCCAGGCTCCACCTCAAGGCAATTAAGTCCCCCGGTCCCTCTGTAAGGGACAAAGTCCAGATGCCCCCAAAACCACCAGCACATGGCTGACGGTTGAGAAATTGCTTTAGAAGAAAGAGAACAACGCAGGAAGAAGTCGCAGATGCCAGCAGCAGTAGATGGGAAACTCCAAGAACAGACTTTCTCGAAACCAGTGACTAGAGGATGGGAACATGGCCTCATCCTCCAGTTAGATGAGCCTGGCTTGTGATCCCCAGAGAGCAGGTTAATGGATGGGGAGAGGGAAGGAGGCACTGGGAGGTTCTTTTACCCAAGGGCCAAGCCAGTTACCATGTATCTAAATAAATCCAAAACAAAAAGTGCAATCTGTTAAGAGGCAAAAACCCAGAGTAAAGATACAGGAAAGGGAAGGATCTTCCATTTTTCTTTTAAAAACTCCTAGAGCAGAATTCAGATTTTTAGAAAAGCAGCAAGCAGAAGAGGAAGGCCCATTCGGAGGACTCCCACCCCTCTGCCCCATGTTTCTCTTGAGGAGGGTGGGCCCCACTGAGGGTGACGGAGAGCCACAGTGGCTGCTGACAGCAGCTGCTAAGAGGTGAGCACTGTCTCCTCTGGGCTTCAGTCTTCTAGTTCTAGCACCTTCTCCAGTCCAGTCCTAGCCAACCACACTGGACACTGGGCACAACAGACTGGCCCTCTGGGTGGGGGTGTGAGAGTGGCCAGCAGGGACAGCAGGCACTGCCCTTACCCTGAGAGGAAAGGAGATGAGGGTGGCAGGAAGGCAGGCATGCCAGGGACTAAAGTGCATTGTAAGTGGAGGCAGTGGGCAGTGGTGGGCTAGGGGACGGCATTCCCCATCTGAGGCCACTGACGCCTGGAACTAACCCGTTAGGTCAGGACTATAAATACACTGGGCTTTTTATTATCTTGACCACCCCAGAGAGGCTCAGGGAGAAACATCACAGGTGCAGTCCAGGATTGGCTCTGACGTTTCCCAGCCTTGAGGCTTGAGAAAGAGAGAGAGAGAGAGAGAGAGAGAGAGAGAGAGAGGGAGAGAGAGAGGGAGAGGGAGAGGGAGAGGGAGAGGGAGAGGGAGAGGGAGAGGGAGAGGGAGAGGGAGAGGGAGAGGGAGAGGGAGAGGGAGAGGGAGAGGGAGAGGGAGAGGGAGAGGGAGAGGGAGAGGGAGGGAGAGGGAGGGAGAGGGAGAGGGAGAGGGAGAGGGAGAGGGAGAGGGAGAGGGAGAGGGAGAGGGAGAGGGAGAGGGAGAGGGAGAGGGAGAGAGGGAGGGAGGAGAGGGAGGAGGGAGGGAGGGAGGGAGGGAGAGAAAGAACGAGGGAGCGAGCGAGCGAGAATCTAATGCCACATATGTCTTCTGAAGATGGCAGAAACCTGGTGGGGCTCAGCTACCCAGGTATTCAGTGCCATAGGAGGCCCAGCACAATGACTGGAGCACCCACCCCTTCAATGCCAGCACCTTCCCACTCCCGAGGCCTACTGCTCAGGCTTCTGGGTACCCGCCGACCCACATTAGCTGGTAAAGCCAGGGGTGCTGGGAATCCTTTCTCAGGCCTGCAGGACAGACAGAGAGTGGCTTGTCAGCAATGCTATGTGGAAGAGCGTGGAGAAGAGAGCAGAGCAGGAGAAGCCGCGGCTCAGCAGGCCACTTCCTGGGCAGAGTTACTAAGGCACGTGACTGTGGTGAGGAGGATCCTCGGGACCTGGCCGGAGCTGCCTGCAGCCACGGGGGACTTGGTCTGTACCTCTCAACCTCTCCTCCATCACCACAAACCTAGAAATGGGCAACTTGCCCAGACTGCCAAAACCCAGATGAGCTTTTGTTGGCATCTCAGCAAATCTTGGGGTTCTGTGGGCTGCAAGGAAGCCAGAGCTACCTAGGACGAAGTCCAGGAGGCAGCATGCAACTTCCCCTTATCCAGGAACAGAAACCAAGGCCAAGGCAGCCAATGCTGGAAGCAGGAAGTGAGAACTTGCATATTAGGAAGACAATCATTATCTGACAACCTTCTTCCTTCCCATAGGTCTTCTGGGTGCTTCTTGGAAACTCCAAAGAGTCAGGAACCTGCACCCGAGCTGAACAGCTGAGTGCCGGGCAGGTCTGGCACGACCTCCCAAACCTTCTATCCTCAGTCAAGGAAGATGCCATCAGTGTCAACACACAGGGCAAGTTCAGGGACCCACACTCTGGCCCCAGTAAGAGTCTCTCCTGCTTTGAGGGCCTAAGTGCTCAATCTGTTTCTGCAGCCCCAGGACCAGCCCCTGTGTACAGGTAGCAACAGCCACTGAGGCCTGTGGACAGCAACCCACCTGCACACAGGGGACCTGGACAGGGCGGGGGAAGGCACAAGTAAACACAGCAGTGCTCGGGCCCTCGTGACTGCGGGGCTGTCACCAGAGAGCTGGCTGCAAGGGACCCAGTGGCTCGGGGAAAGGGAGGGTTCAATCCAGCACATTCAGACATGTCCCTGACAGATGGGAAGGCCGGGCCAGGCAAAGAGCCAGATCCTCCAGCTGTTCAGCGGGCAGATGGTGAGACTCTTCCTTGCGTATCCAGCGGGGTGGCCTGCAGGCCCTCAGGTACACACAGATACACAGGTGGCAGCTCAGGCATCCAGGTGGGGCAGCTGGAGAGGACACGGTACTCAAACCCACAGGAGGAGAGAGGACGGACGGGCAGAGAGGAGAGAGGACGGGCAGTCCTCACGCTTCTTTCAACAGGGGGATATCTGCAGAAAGATGGGGAGGAAAGGCCTGTAGTTACCTAAAGGTGTCTCTCAATATCATCCCAACTCTACCTGAGGAGCCCCCCCACAGCCCCCACCCATTTAAAGAAATAAACGTTCTGCTGCACACATCTAAACTAGTCAGATTTCTTGCTTTCTGCCTCATCTCTCCTACTGCCTGAATGATAAAATCTCAATGCCGAGCCTGGCATTCAAACACCTGCTGGTCCCCCAACACAACCCCGTCTCTCTTCTCTGCTGGTCTAAGAAGCCACAAAGTCCTCCCCAAGTCCCAGCACGTCCTTACAGCCCCCTGCCATGTGTGTGGACCTGGACAAATCACTTTGTTTTTCTGGGTTCTGGTCTTCTCCTATGTCACCAGAGGGGAGAAGGTTAGACCCATGTGTCAAGCTCCTGAGTTCCTAGGACATCAGTCTTAAGTATCTTGTTTTCTGAATACCTCATTATGGCATCAGTTCTCCAGTTTTTATTTCATTATTCTATTTTTGTTTTGTTTTGTTTTGTTTTTTGAGACAGGGTTTCTCTGTGTAAAGTCCTGGCTATCCTGGAACTCACTCTGTAGCCTGTATCCTGGAACTCACTCACAGAGATCCTCCTGGCTCTGCCTCCTGAGTGCTGGAATTAAAGGCGCGTACCACCACTGTCAGGCCATTATTCTATTTTTTTAAACTTTATTTCTTTTTTAATGTGTGTGTACATCTCCTTCTACCATGTGGGGCCCGGGATCAAATTCAGCCCATCAGGCTTGGTAGCAAGTGCCTTTACCTGCTGAGTCATCTTGCTGGTCTTATTTGTTTTAGAGATAGGGTCAATGCAGTTCAAACTAACCTGGACTTGTGGTCCTCTTGTCTCAGTCTCTGAAATGCTAGTATTGCAGGCCTGAGGCACCATATCTGGCTAGCACTACAATTATTGGTTCCATAATTTCTTCAATGCAGGCCCCACTGTCCTTTCAACTGATACTCCATGCAGCAGTGGGCATGTTTCCTCATTTGGCACCAAACAGATGAGGCTTTCAAAGGTTTGCTTAAACCAGGTGTGATGACACATTTTTTTTTTTTTTTCTTTTTCCGGAGCTGAGGACCGAACCCAGGGCCTACCACTGAGCTAAATCCCCAACCCTATACTTTTAATTCCAGCAGAATATTTTTAATTGGAGGCAGAAGCAGGTCAATCTCTGTGGGGTTGAGGCCAGCCTGGTCTACACAGTGAGTTTCAGGCCAGCCAAGCCTACATAGTGAGGCTCTGTCTTTAAAAAAAAAAAAAAAAAAAAAAAAAGCCAGCACATGGTAGACCACTGTGATCAGAGACTTGGGAGGCTAAGGCAGAAGGACAACGGTTTCTGAGGCTATGCAGAGAGGCCCCGTCCCTGAAAACAACAATAAAATAACACAAAAGCCCCCAAACCAAAAAAAAAAAAAACAAAAAAAAAAAAAAACCAAGTAGCCATCAAGGCAGAGCAGGGAACCTCCATGGCTCCTGAGGAAGGATAAAGGATGCCACGTGTCCTTAGGTGTCCTTAGCCACATGTGCCCGAGGGTCCCGAGGTCACTGACTGCCACATCCAAACTGGGTCAGTGATCACAGGATCCTCGACATCCCTCTCCAACAGAGAGCAAAGAAGGCAGGCTACCGACAGACACATTTCTAAGTGTTAGACATAAGACTCTATCCAGGACACCAGGATTTGTGAAGTTTCCTCTGGGGATCCTTCAGAAAGACTGAAAGTGTTACTACCAACTGGGAACTTCGAGGCTTTGTTTGGATCCTGAACTACACTGAGATTTCACTTACAGATATTCTTTAAAGTGACAGATTTGAATTGTAGTTAAACTCTCCAGGCTCCAGCAAAGGCAGACTGTCAGTAGGCAACAACCATTGCACTCTATGGCCAGTCTGACACAAAGGAGATAGAGTTACCTGGGAGCCATCATGGCACTGTAAGGTTAAAAATGCTGGTTTAGAGCCTGTCATTCAGTTTTACATCTGTCAATGACCAGTGATAAATGACAAGTGAAACTGGGCCCTATGTTCTCCATCTGTAAAATGGGGCAGTCATAAATACCTAGCACTCACTATCAAGCTTAACTGAGACGGACAGCACAAGGAAACCAGGGTTACACTCCTGTGTAAAACGAAGGCGCGCTCTTCTCTACAAGACACGCAGGCTACTATTTTCTCAGCACTACAGCACAAGCTCTCCTTGTTATTTTCTGCCTTTTATGAATACAAAACTTTTTAATCGCCCTATACCCTGAAACCCATCCGGTTGGTTTAGCAGAGCCTATGGCTGTGAACAGTATTAGATCCAGAGCCATCAAGATTCATAGCTAGCAATGAAGTCTCCCTAGGAGAGCCCAAAGCTCTACCTGGCATTCTGAAGACCAAATCCTACTTTGTAGGCTAACACTCTGGCTATTACCCCTTTTTTGGGGGGTGGGGAGGGTGAAAACACACCAATTATCAGAGTGGCCCACGGGGCTTCCTCACTCCCAGCAAGGATTCCAACAGCCCGTAATCCATGTTCAGCAAAGACCGCTTACCATCTGGGTACTCCTCTGAGGTGAGGGATAAAAGGCTTTGTATGTCACTGCTCTCCGAGTCTGCGGTGTCTTTGTGTGTCAGCTGGCTGCTCCCGGAGCCGGCCACCCAGGAAGAGGTGGTTGCCTGGTGCACCATCACAGTCTCTGAGCCCTGGGAACCCCAGGCTTCACACAGCCCAGAATGGCCCGGGGCCTCCTCCTCTCCACCTGCAGAGGAGCAGGCCCCCTGGCCCTGCAGCTGTGGCTCCCTTGGCATGTTCCTCCCAGGAGGCGCAGACCCTTCCGACAAAACAATCTGTACTCTGGGGTCAGCCGGTGGCATGCAGTGACCAGAACTGCCATACACAGCTTCCTCGTATGAAGGTAGTGCAACCTGGACCCCATCCACCATGATGGAGACTTGGTCCCCAGAAACCCCCTGGTCACGCCTGTATCAGAAAAGAAAAAGAGGAAAGAATCTGAGCAACACAGAGATGAATCAATAACATTGTACCAACAAAATCCATCATTTTCCAACACTTACTATATGTCAGCAAGTAGGAAGTGATTTACACACTTTAACACACTGACTGGATCCTCACCTGAATCCTTTCACGTAGGGATTCACCAAGAGTGTGGGCTTGGCTCAGAGAACTAGTGTAACTGCTTAGCAGTCAGAGAGCCGGTAAGGGACGGGCTTGGGATTGAATCCAGTTTTACATACTTCTAAAGACTTGTGTTCTTGGGCTGGAGAGGGTGGCTCAATGGTTAAGAGCACTGGCTGCTCTTCCAAAGGACCTGGGGTTTGCTTTCCAGTATCCACATATCATGCACAGACATACATGTAGGCAAAAAACTCATACATCTTGCTGGGCATGGCAGTGCGTGCCTTTAATCCCAGCACTTGGGAAGCAGATGCAGAAAAATATGTTTGAGGCCAGGCAGTCTACAGCATGAGACTCTTGTCTTTAAAAAAAAAATTATACATAAAATGATGAATTTCAACACAAATGCAGAAAAGAACATGTGGCAAAGCCTACATACAGGCCCCTGCATGATCAAAGGTGGCACTGGTGTACACTCCCACTGAGGTCAGGAACTGCAGCGCAGACGTTCTGTGCCCAGCCTGTTCCCCCCATTTCCTCACACCACTGTGCCCTGACTTACATGGAAACCACCTCTCTGATTTTTATTTTTTTTTTTTTGAGACAGGGTATACACCACCACACCAGCTGATTTTGTTTTAAAGAAACATGTCTTGCTACTATTTAAGCTCAGACAAATCCTGAACTCAGGGTTACTTTACCTCAGGTTCCCAAGTGCTGGATTACAGGCATACAATACTAGGCCTGGCTTACTTCCCGCTCCCCCAAATAATTTTTTTATTTTTATTTTACTTGCATGTATGTCTGTGTGAGGGTGTCAGATCTTGGAGTTACAGACAGTTGTGAGCTGCCATGTGGGTGCTGGGAATTGAATCTAGGTCCTCTGGAAGAGCAGTCAGTGCTCTTAAACACTGAGCCATCTCTCCAGTCCTGCCTGGTTTACTTTTTATTTTGGTTTTTTAAGACGGGGTTTGTGTAGCCCTAGCTGTCCCGGAGCTCACTCTGTAGACCAGGCTGGTCTCAAACTCAGAGATCCACTTGCCTCTGCCTCCCAAGTGCTGGGATTAAAGGCATTTGTCACCTATCACCCAGCTCTTACTTTGTATTTAATAGTTTGACTGTAACACAAAATCCTTCAACACTGGTTTAGCTTTAAATTATATGTTTAGACACGTAACCCCTCTGGCTTCTTTTGAGTGAACATTGTGAGATTTATTTATACACACACATTTTCTGGGGTTCACTCTTGTTATATACACACTTCCCCCCCTCTGGAACCATTTGAAAGCATGGTGAAGACATAATTTTGTATAAGCCTCAGGACTTCTTTCCCCATATAACTTAGTGTTGCTACATTCTAGAAACTTAACAATAGTGTACCATATACCAACTTCCCAAACTGTAAAATCACCCACTGCTGCTCTGTTCTTTCTTTTTATCCAGAATTAAACTTACTGTGCTGGCTAATTTTATGTCAACTTGACATAGGCTAGAATGGTGGTTCTCAACCTTCCTAATGCTGTGAACCTTTGTTTTTTATTTTTTAAAGATTTATTTATTATGTATACAGTATGTTTTACTGCATGCCAGAAGAGGGCACCAGATCTCATTACGGATGGTTGTGAGCCACCATGTGGTTGCTGGGAATTGAACTCAGGACCTTTGGAAGAACAGACATTGCTCTTAACCTCTGAGCCTTCTCTCCAGCCCTGCTGTGACCCTTTAATACAGCTCCTCATATTGTGGTGACCTCCAGTCATAAAATTATTTCGTTGTTACTTCGTAACTGTAATTTTGTTACTGTTATGAATTGTAATGTAAATATCTAATATGCAACCCCAATGAAAGGGTCACTTGAACCCAAGGGGGATGCATGCTATCCACAGATTGAGAACCACTGGGCTGGAGTCATCTGAGAGGAGAAAATCCCAGTTGAGGAAATTGGGCTGTAGGTAATCCTGCAGAGTAGCAATTAATGTAGGAAGGCCCAGCCCATTGTGAGCGGGATCATCCCAGTGGTCCTGGGTTCCATAAGAAAACAGGCTAAGCAAGCCATGAGGAGCAGCACTCCTCCATGGCCTCTGCATCAGTTCCTGCCTCCAGGTTCCTGCCTTAAATTTCAGCCCATACCTCCTTCGGTGAAGGCTTGTGGCTGTGGAAGTTGGTCACAGCATCAGTGACCCTGAGACACACACACACTCTGTGTTTAGTTGTCCCGTCCCTTTCATCTCTATCCCTCTAGAGTATCCACTAGAGTTTATGACATTGACATTTTTTTTTTTTTTTTTTTTTGGTTTTTCGAGACAGGGTTTCTCTGTGTAGCTTTGCGCCTTTCCTGGAACTCACTTGGTAGCCCAGGCTGGCCTCGAACTCACAGAGATCCTCCTGGCTCTGCCTCCCTAGTGCTGGGATTAAAGGCGTGCGCCACCACCGCCCGGCTGACATTGACATTTTTTAAAAATTAAAATTATTTTCTTTTATGTGTATGGCTGTTTTGTCTGCATGCATGTCTGTGCACCACACGGGCGCAACACTGCAGAGGCCAGAAGAAGGTGTCAGATCTTCTGGAACTGGATTTACAGATGGCTGTAAGCCATCATGTGGATGCCAGGAATTAAACTTGGGTCCCCTAGAAGGGTAGCCAGTGCTCTTAACTGCTGGCTCATCTCTCCAGCCTTGAGACCCTGACAGTTTTTTAAGTGTCCAGGTGAGGGAAGATGTGTTCATTTTCCACACTGAGAGGCTGCTACAAGCCACGGAAATATGAAGAAGGAATTCAGCTGACTATGACAAAGTCAAGGGCCTTCCAGAGGACAAAGCCAAGTCGTAAGGAGTCTTGGTGATATTGGCTTTTGAATATTAGCCGTTTCCTGCTTTGAATTTCTCGTGTGCTACTGCAGTGTACTGATCATTCTTTGGGCATAGTTTTTCCATATACAATTAAGGTGTTTGGATAACAGTCACACAGGCAAGGCTTCCTTCTTCCAGGCTTTTGGTTTCTCCTTTTTAGCATTAGAATCAGATATCTCCTTTAGCTAGCTAGCATTCAAGGCCAGGGCCAGCTCCAAACAAAAAAGCATTTTACCTGAGATACCTCTCAAACATCCAAGGACAAACGACAGACAGAATAAGCATTCCAGACAACCTGCTAGTCTCCTGAATTAAGGTAAATATCTATACAGAGACACTGCCTAGGCCAGGTGGATGTTAGCTTTGTTTCTGTGCAAATTAAACTCAGACCCTCCTTTCTTACACAGCCTTAGTGCTATCTTTAGACTTCCCTTTTGACATTCAAAACAAAAGGGCTTTTTTCATACCAGGTACATCAAGCTGTGACGCAGGCTGCCTAGTTACCCTTGCCAAGTTTTACAGTGACGGCTCCTAAAGAAATATAGGCAGTTTTATTTTACTCATGATCTATACTAACATTATAGACTCCTAACATTTTACCTAACCACTTCTAGGAATGTAGTTTAAGCACACAAATTCCCCTTTTTTGATATATTAACTGATTTTAGCTCTCAGTTGATCCCACTTACTTTAACCATTCCCCTTTTGGGTTGTAAAAGAAAGCCTAACAGTCACTGCCTAAGGTAAACTCTTATCCGCCTTTATGACCCTGTAAGAATTCAAGCCTTGTGACCTTACTTTGGCGAGAGAATTGCTGCTTTGTATGGGCATATAACTGAAAGCCTCAGAGACTTGAGAGAGGACTAGAAGAACTGGCAAAGATGAGGAGAGAGCTAAGAAGATGAACGAAGATGAAGGAATGGAGACAGAACAATGAGGGCATGAGAGGAAGGGGCAGAGAAGAGAACAGGGCTGAAGCTGTGCAGATAGATTCTGACTCAGAAGAACAAAGTGTATGGACTAAGGAGTTCTGTGTAAGTAGATTCATTTGATATCCCTCAGATTCATATCCCTGCGGCTTGTAGTGTCTTCCCCAGGACTGGGAGAAATCTCGTCAGGGCAGGCATCTGAGGGGAATTTGATGAGAGGCCTGTACAGATGCCAGCCTATATTGGCATTACCATTGCTCACAACTCTTGATTTCCTTACTTGTACCTGACAGACACAATCTACATTGCCCAATTCAAATAACATATACACTGAAGACAATTAGCATCCCTAAAAGTACCCAGAGATTTCTAAATAAAAAGGAAACTTAAAAAATATTTTTGGGGGTTGGGGATTTAGCTCAGTGGTAGAATGCTTGCCTAGCAAGCTCAAGGCTCTGGGTTCAATCCTCAGCTCAAAAAAAAAAAAAAAAAAAAAAAAAAAAGTATTTTTTGCTGGGCATGGTTGTACATGCCTTTAATTCAAACACTTGGGAGGCAGAGGGATGCCAATACCTGTGAGTTCTAGGTTAGCCTAGTCTACAGAGTGAGTTCCAGGACAGCCAAAACTACACAGAGAAACCTTGTCTTGAAAAACAAAAGAAAATTAATTTATTTATTCAGTGTATGTTGTCCTATGATCCCCACATGTACATCATGGTATGGCACATGTCCACTCACATAGTAAACATAAATAAATAGTTCCCTTCAAAATACCTCTTTAAGGGGGCTGGAGAGATGGCTCAGAGGTTAAGAGCACTGCATGCTGTTCCAGAGGTCCTGAGTTCAATTCCCAGCAACCACATGGTGGCTCATAGCCATCTGTAATGAGATCTCGTGCCCTCTTGGCATGCAGGCATACATAGAAGCAGAATGTTGTATACATAATAAATAAATAATCTTAAAAAAAAAAAACTCTTTAAAAATAATTGTTACTCCTCCTTTCTTCTAAACAAAACAAGAGGAAGAAGGAAAAATCACATTCCTATACAGAAATTAACTTGAGGGTAGTCTGTATCAAGTTCCAAATGTGGAGCATTTTATAGAATGTGGTTAGTCTGGACTGCTATGCCTGAGAGCTAAGACAGTGACTAATGCAGGGCTATGAATGAATCTAAACAATCTATTTTTCAAAGACATGAGGCACCCTCAAGAGTTAAGCAACTACAGAGGCCAAGTTAGGGCAGGAGAAAAGTCCCCTATCAGAGATACACTCAGGGCCATTCCCACCATTTGCCGCCCCCCCCCATCTCCTGAGTCTAGGATGATTAATAGATAATATTCTGTAAGAGAAAAAGGAGAATCTGCAGATAAAACCCACTTCTGATTTCAGAATGGTACTATGATCCTGGATTTTCACTACACATTAAAACTATCTGAGAAGCTTTCTAGAAAATGTTAAGGCCTGGATCCCACTCCAAACCGAATAAATTAGAATTCGGGGGAAGCCGAGGTGCACTAAGGATTAGAAACCAGGAGCAGGAAGAGGCAGCTTGCAAATACAACCATGGATCAGCATCATACAGAGGACTATAAATCCTATCACTGTGCCTTAGCTCCAAAGTATCTCAGGAGTGATGCCAATGGTGCTAGACCCACACTCCAGAGACAAGTGGAAATGCTAAGGCTTTGAGGCTGGACAGATTTAGGTTCAAATCTCAGTTCTGCAATCATCCTGAGATATAACGTGAATGCCTCAGTTTCTTTGTCTGTAATGTTCCCATCAGGATCAAAGCAATGTATGTGAACCAACAAGCACAGTGCCAGGCATATCCAGGAGTTTACACACAGCCAGACCCTCCTCTCCACTGCCCTAAGATACAGACTAGCAGAGGCTATAGGCCAACAGCTTTCTATAACTAGTCCAAGGTCGGTCTCACGGGGATGCTTGACTAACAGTGTGCTCACCTGCTATGATGGAAAGACTTCAGCTTTGGCTGCAGCAGTACAAACAGCACCACGAGGAGAAGAATGAGGGCTACAGAGCTGGCAGTGGAAGCCACTATGGACAGCGCAGGGACCCCGAGTGACGTGTGAGTTTCTTTGTCTAAGGAAACAAGTCATCACAAACATTTGGTACCCAGAAGCATAACACATGGCCTCTACAGATGCAGCCAAATATTTCCTACAGAATATAGAATATTTGACAGAAACATTTATTTGACAGCTGGGCCTTTTCAGGAAAATCTTATAAAGTGGCCTAGGTATTCCCTGAATAAGATATCCCCACCCCCACCCCCCAGATCAAGTGGTACCTAAACTCATTTAACTCTGGAGTTCTTAAAACACCAATAGCAGGCTGGCGAACACCCACCATTAAAAGGGCCACATCTTTCAACCACCCTGAGTTCCACCATGTTTTCCCCCATATAGCAGGATAATTAAGAAGAGGGCAAATAATAAGGTCCTGTTCTAAGGCCCTCAGCTTCACTGTAAACCCCGTACTGTTTCCCACCCTCTTCTGAGGTGTTATGGGTTAAGCACGCTCTGGTCTTGAGGCCCAAGTGTGAAACAGAGAGAAGGCCACACAACACACACTTCCTTTTAGGAATCTGCATCTTCCTGTCATGCAAGACAAGAAGAGGCAGGAAAGAAACAGAAGGATTCTGTACAGCTGGGCTGTAACTCCATAACAAAACTGTCACTTTCTATTCAAGGGAAAAATAAAATGGAGAAGACACTGGAAAATATGTTAGCTCTGTGCTCGCTGTTCACTTTACGAGCAGACAGAACAGCCTAAGGCCGTCAGCATCTGACTAGGCAAACAGAGATCCTGACATCAAAGGAATTTTACATAGTCAGGCAGATGCCTCCATAAAGACACAGAGCTTCTCAATGGTTCAGTGGAACGCAACGTGACATGCACTAGCAACCCCAATGACATCCACAAAGACATGGAATGCCAAAGAAAGAGAGGCCAAAGGGCTGAACACAGCCAAGGGAGCTCTCAAGAAAGCCCACGCCATTCCCCAGAGACTGGGAAAGAGCAGGCCGGGCAGCACCCCGTGTCACTTGCAGACTGACCTTCATTGAGATGGCAGCTGACCTCCATGGCCGGCCTCCACTCGCCATCCTTGCAGGTCAGGTATTTGTAGTCGCCCTTCAGCATGTAGCCTTCTGCACACAGGTACTCGATGACACTGCCTGCCGTCAAGGGGTCTTTGCAGGGCCGGGGGTGGCAAATGTAGCCGCCATTCTCTGGCTCTGGGGGCAGAGGGCACACTGCAAAGACAGAGGGAGAGGCTTTCAGTGGGCATGTGCTCTCCCAGCGTGACCCCGAAATCTGAGGGGCATTAGAACCATCCTTGGAAAAGCCCGTTGAACTGGTATGGAAATAAGTTGTCACTGACAGAGGTGAAGTGTGCCAGTCAGTCTGGCTGCTTACAGCAGCTCTCCTCCCCGCTGGCCAGCAGACTCCAGAAAAGTTCTGTACCTGCTGCACTTTGGATCTGATTCTAACCGCGCCTACTAACAGTGAGTCAGACTGAGAGGGGATAAAGCATGGGCAACTCATTATGGCAAGTGTTAGGCTGTTTACAACATCAGTGTCAGGAAGGACTCCGTGGTGTAATCAAAGCATGAGTTTGGCTTCTGAGAAGAGTTCAGAGAGCTTTCCTGGGAGGCTTCCCAAGCCCTGTGCACCTTCTCTGGTCTGCCAGGCTTCACTCGCCTCTGTCCCATAAACTCCACATTTCTCCTCTAGGCATGACAATCTAGTTTTAAAGTCATCCTCATCTCTTAGGATTCTGTGCGATAGTTATCGTTTCTTTCCCTGACAATGTGGACATTACATCCCACAAAGTGAGGCAACTTTTAGCCAAAATTAGGGCAGGGTGAATGTCAACTTGGGACCAAAGTCAGGTCCTCTGATTCTAACCCTGAGCTCATTTTCCGACGAAACCCAACCCCTATCCCATGAGTCGCCTGATCTGTAAAGCTCTGTGTACCAAGATCACTTCCTTCTACTCTCTCAGTCTGGTGAATAAAGAGATGGCGAACAGGGTGTGGGTGTGGTGGGACTGTGGATTAGAAAAGCTGTCACAAGCCGGGCGGTGGTGGCGCACGCCTTTAATCCCAGCACTAGGGAGGCAGAGCCAGGTGGATCTCTGTGAGTTCGAGGCCAGCCTGGGCTACCAAGTGAGTTCCAGGAAAGGCGCAAAGCTACACAGAGAAACCCTGTCTCAAAAAACCAAAAAAAAAAAAAAAAAAAAAGAAAAAAAAGAAAAGCTGTCACAGGATCACACGAGCTGGAAGGTCTGAGCAGCTCTTAGGAGAAGGGAAACGATTTCTATTTCTGACAGATTACAGACCCGAATACCAAGCCTGGTAGCGAAAGGAGGTATGTCTAGCCACACTTGAGGCATCTGGTGGGGGTGCTAAGGAGCCACTGAAAGGCTAGCCTGGGAGAAGGCAGCATGATCAGGCACTCATGACCTTCAACTTTCCAAATGTTTTACAAACACAAGACACAACAAAGATTTTTCCAAAGGAAATTCAGTTTTGCTGACTACATGCCAGCCTATCCTTGTATCACAGAGACATCTGTGTGGGAGTCAGAATGGTGGTTTCCTTTTCTCACTTCCTCCAACAGGCTCAGAGTGACTGGGGCCACACAGGAGTGTCTGACTATCACGATAAGGCCCTGGCTCACTTCCATGTGAATGCCCCACAGACCACATTCTGCAGCTCTACCCTGCAGCCTCCCACTAGTTCTGACCCAGAATGCTATCAGGCAGGCTGACATCAAGTCTGGTGGGGGAAGGTACTGGATGTAAAAAAGATCCTCGCCCTCAGGCTGCACATCCCTAGAGATAGTTTCTTTTGTTTTGTCATTTAAGTACATTTGTAATTTTTCTTGGTCATTTCTTGGGACTGAACCAGCAACTTGTCCATGCTAGATAAGCACTCTATCACTGAGACACTCCCATTTACTTTCCCAATTTATTTGTTCCTTTGGTAGTACTGAGAGTTGATTTCTGGGCCTTACACATACTAGTATATACTCTACCACTGAGCTACAGTTCCAGCTCAACAATTTTTTAAAAGTTGCTAATTTTAAACGTTGACAAAGGATCTAGAACTCTGACAGCAACTATGAAACTAGAAGATGAATACAAACAGGAGACCCTATCCCCTTGAAGGACACACTTCTGATATCCCTACCACACACCCAGCTCAAAGTCCCAAACAGGAAGAAAGTGAATGCAAACATTTCTGTAATTCTCAAAGTGGTGGCTAAGTCATCCAGGGAGCTGGCCAGCAAATCAGCTGCTTTACTGTTGCATTTTCCATCTTCTGTTCAGAGTAGTAAGCCCTCCGCCCCCCCCCCCCCCCCCGCTCCCCCCGCCCCCCCCCCACCTCCACCCCCCGACCTTCTGACTGCCTCGTGTCTCTGCAGACTGTGTCTAATTGGTTCATTTCCTGGGCATAATTAATGCTGAACATTCTTCTGGGTAACTCCTGGGAGTAGAGTAGGCAGGACCCAAAGAGGCCAGTGTGCTGGAAGAGGCTCTCAGAGGAAGGGCTAGGATTCTAAAGCCATGTCTACTCTGCTCCATGTTTCCCTCTGAAAATCCCATAAATAGATAGGATCTCAGTATATATGTGGCATAAAGTTAAAAAATAAGATGTACAGTGAAAAGCCAGACATCTTCTTGTGCTCTGGCCAATCAGTTCCCTCCAAAGACACTCAGCATGTAGTTTTCCCTTATGCTTCTAAAAAATCTCCGCATCGAGACTTATTATAATATGTCCCAAAGAATGGGTTTCCTGCTTCAAGAGAGGGAGCATAAGAGCAGCAGAAACAACAGCTTGTATGGGGGCTCAGAACAACTCTGGGAGAAGTGGCGCCTCAGTGAGACTTCTTTTCATCAGGAGGGAGGGGCAAGGGGAAGCAAATGCATTGAGACTGGAGAACGTGAGTTAAACCCAGAGAATCAAAGTATCCCAGTTTAGCTGAGTTGATTAACAAAAACCTTAGAGAGGACTTTGACTCACAGTAAGAGAGGCTTGTTTTATGTTTAAGATTCTTTATAAAGAAGAGTTGAATCTAGTCTAAGGTGGATCAGATTATTTCCGAAGTACAGCAAAAATAAACTTGGTATAAATTATTTTGTTAATCCATGAAAGTCACTCAAAGGCAGCAAGCTGGAATACAGTAGGTTCAGCATTAAGACAGTCAGACCAAGGTTCAAGAAAGTAAAGAAGTGCCGGGCGTTGGTGGCGCACGCCTTTAATCCCAGCACTCCAGCACTCAGGAGGCAGAGCCAGGTGGATCTCTGTGAGTTCGAGGCCAGCCTGGTCTACAAAGTGAGTTCCAGGACAGCCAGGACTGTTACACAGAGAAACTCTGTCTCGAAAAACCAAACCAAACCAACCCCCCCCCCCCCCCAAAAAAAAGAAAGAGGTTTTAGAATGAAGGGTCAGCAAACAGAACAGGCAAGGTCACTTTGAGATATCAAGGGCACACATACACAAGAAAACCAAAACCCACAAAGCAAATGAAACACTCAGCAACTTCTGGGAGCCATGGTCCCGGCCAGGAGGCTGACAATTTATACCTCAGGTTTTCTTCGACAATTCCTCACTTAAAGAGGGAATTTCAAGCTCTGTTCTTAGCCCTGGGAAGACAATGAACTCATCTGATTTGGCAATACTACTTAATTTTTAAGAGGAAGAGAAAGCCAGATGACTTTACAGGGAAAAAAATTCATCCTCTTAGCTGCTTCTATAGTCTACTGTCTCCCACAGATACTTAGGCCCCTAGTGTTAAGTGTCCTTTCTCCTCTGAGACTTTCTCTACAGCCACACTCAGCTCCATAGATTCTGAGTAGAGTAATATCTGAAATTGTCTTGTACCATTCCACGTACATGACAGATATTGATAATTCTGTTTACTTTCATACTGCAAAGTAAACGCTCAAGGGAAGGGGCTAACCCATCAGAAGACAGTGTCTCCAGGGGAACTAACACACTGTGAGCATTTGGTGACCATCTAGCCGGGCAGCAGTGGGAAAACATTGGAGAGAAATGATCCGGCTGAAGTTTCCACTTCCTCAAAAACCAACAGGAATCCCAAAGCCTTTCTAACTGTCCTGCTTTTGTTGTTTTGGTGCCCAGTCTTTCAGGAAGGAGACAAATTAAAACTCATTTTTGTTTTTTTGAGACAAGGTTTCTCTGTGTAGAAAACTCATTTTTTTTTTTTTTTTTTGGTTTTTCGAGACAGGGTTTCTCTGCTTAGCTTTGCGCCTTTCCTGGAGCTCACTTGGTAGCCCAGGCTGGCCTCGAACTCACAGAGATCCGCCTGGCTCTGCCTCCCGAGTGCTGGGATTAAAGGCGTGCGCCACCACCGCCCGGCTTTTTTTTTTTTTTTTTAGATTTATTTATTTATTTTGTATACAGCATATATGACTGCCGGCCAGAAGAGGGCGCCAGATCTCATTACAGATGGTTGTGAGCCACCATGTGGTTGCTGGGAATTGAACTCAGGACCTCTGGAAAAGAAGTCAGTGCTCTTAACCTCTGAGCCATCTCTCTAGCCCAAAACTCATTTTTATAATAGCTCAACAAGCAAAATAAAACTCCAGGAGAAGACCTGGGGGGGGGTGGGGTGGGGAGGGGAGAACAAAGACTTGAACCCTTTCCAAACAAGTAGGAAGCTATAGAAAAGAGGGGTATGCAGCCTCTGGGTTTTTAAGGGATTAGAGGTGAGAAGGGCCGGCATACATTAAAATATCTAGCGTATTTTTGAAAGACTAAATGAAAGGTTTCTAGCCAACAGCCACCAAGAAAACACTACACTGTCGAACACAGGAGCCACAGGCTTAACCAACTGTTCTGTGTTAATCGTTCACTCACAGGTCTGAAATAATACAGTTTCACACTAAAATCAGAGTGTTAGCATTTGGGATATAGATGAGGTGACTGGAGAGATGGCTCAGCAGTTAAGAGTACTGACTGATCTTCCAGAAGACCAGGGTTCTATTCCTAGCAGCACATGGGGACTGAGGATGGGGGAGGGGAAGAGAAAGAGGGTCCCAGGCCCAAGCATCAATTCTAGAGAGGTGATCGTCGGAGCAGGGCTGAGGGAGTACTGTTAATGTCCTACTGAGCTGTATGTAATTCCAGACGACAATTAGAGGGGTCCCTTTCCTTAGGAGGGCTGTAAAGACTGTAACAAGGCAGAGCATTACACTATGAATAGAGCCTAGGGTCCAAATTCCTTGGCTCCTTAGCAGTATGACCTCCTCCCTCCCCTTTCCCCACCATACACCCATCTCCTTTTTTCCTGGTTACCCCAGGAAAAAGCAGCTCTGTTTCATCATGTGTTCCCACTAGGTTGTTCTGCCTTGCTACAGGCTCAGGTGACTGTGGACTGAAATGGTGAGCCCTTTCCTTTTAACTTGCTTTTCTCCAGCATTTTGTCACAATAACAGAAAGCTAACTAACAGGGCTAGTAAAGGCTAATGTAATGGTCAGCAGAGCCTCAGTGAAAGGAGTCCTTGGCTAAATATTGGAAGATAGGATTGTGGACCCAAAAAAACAGCAGAATGATCTATATGATGGTCATGAAATGTTATCAGATGTGGTGGCCACACTCCTATAATTCCAGCATCAGGAGGCTGAAGCAGAAGGATTCTGAGCTCAAGGAAAGCCTAGGCTAACACATTGAGATGTTGCCCCCCCTCCCCCAAAGCAGTCACATAAAAACCCAGCATTTCACACAGAGGACCCTTTAAGGTTATTTTTAAAGGTTATTTTTAAGTGGACTTATTTATTCACTTGTCAAACTTTGATACATAAAGGTTCAATTTCTACTTCCAGTTTATTAACAGCAAAGCCAGAGAAAAGACAAGAGGATTATAGAAAGTAAAGTTGTTCAAATATGCTGTTTTGTGCAGGAAGCAGTAGTTACTGTACACAGCTTTCTGGATGTACCAAGCACCTTCTTGAGTTCCTTCTACATGAAGCATTTTACACATGAGGACAAGGAGACTCTTCTGAGTTGAATGATTTTCCCCAAGGCTGACCTCTATGTGCCTGTTCATCCCAGACAAGTTGGAATTAGAGCATTATAAATATAGAAAGGGAGAAAGGAGGAGGAAAAAGAGACCATCTGGTGGCGGTCAAAGGTTTCTGTGAGGTATCCTTGACAAGTTGAGTCTTAACAGCTTATGCTTACTGATATATGCCAGGCATTATTCTAAGGAGTTTACACGTGGAACTCCTTTATGTTTCACAACACACACACACAAATTTGTCTTAAATATATTTATAACACAATACAGATGAGCAAATTAAGGAAGAGAAGTCAAGATACTTGTTCAATGCTAGCCAGCAGGTAAGGCTGGGGCAAAACATCAGAGGGTCTCAGAGTCTAGCTTCTCCTCCAAACCTCAACCTGCCATAGGGGTCTCAGTGAGAAGCTCAGCAACAAGGACAATTTGGACACTGCAAGCAGACACTGAGGTCATTTCTAGGCCTGTTTTAATACGCAAACGCACTAAACTAAAACACCTCTGAGGTCACTTCTGACACTAAAAAGCTGTCTGAAGTTGACTACGTGGTTAGTTTATAAAAATCCTACAGCCAAGTGGTTTTAAATTGACCTCCGGGTATGAAGGGCTGGCAGCACCTTGTGTTCACGGAGGAAAGAGCTCCTTCAAAGGAACAGATTGTTACCACAGGCCTGCTGTGGGAGCCAGAAAACAGAAATCTCATTTCTAAAAGACACCTAGGGCTGCTTCCCAATGGCTCTCCTGGCCTTCTGCATTACTGATCACCACTTGAGTAGTCAAAAGTCTAAATCAGGATGCAGTGAGAGGGAATCAAGATGATTTCTCATGCCATTTGCAGCCTTCTCATATAAAACAAATCTTCCAGCAGTCAGACAGGAAGCCCATTGTCCAGCCAGAATCTCTTTTCTTAGAGAACTTCCCACACACTGGGGGTAGGGCCAGCCTGCTAGAGCTCAAGCCTTTCCCAGGGTGTGGATGGTGCTGGGATAGGAGAGCACAGGGCGGAACCACACAGACCAAGGCTGTCTCCCTGCAGCCTTTCCCAGTCCCCATCATCTTCCCAAAGAAAGGCCTAGCTCAAGCCTTGCTCTGGGACATCAGCAACTAGCAGACAAGTCTAGCTGAGACTGTCCTTGTTTTAGGACTGGACTCTTCCCCCTCCTTCCTTCCCTCTCTTTTACAAGTAACCTCAGAAGGAGGAAAAGTATTTTCTTTTATTGTCTCAAACATGGCAACTCTTACTACGGAGAGGGGCACAAAAACCCCTTAGTCACTCAGAATCAAGTGTTGTTTACCTTGGCCAAGGGTCCTGACCTTAAAGCACACACACCCAGCTGAAACTCCCACTTTTATAAGGCTGTAGCTCCTGAACGCCTCTCCAGCCACAGCCAGCTGGGTCCACCCTGTTTGCTGCCTTCAAAAGTTATCCCTTACAGTCTTTTTTTTTTTTTTTTTTTTTTGGTTTTTCGAGACAGGGTTTCTCTTGTGTAGCTTTGCGCCTTTCCTGGAACTCACTTGGTAGCCCGGGCTGGCCTCGAACTCACAGAGATCCGCCTGCCTCTACCTCCCAAGTGCTGGGATTAAAGGCGTGCGCCACCACCGCCTGGCCCCCCTTACAGTCTTAAAAAGATCTATTCCTTGGGTTCCTCATCTAAAACAAGGGGGGGGGAGATACAAAGGTATCTACTTCACATAGTTGCTGTGCAGATTAATTCCAATATATAGGACAAGTACCTGGTTTAGGGTCTGTTACATACTCAGTGTTTAGTAAGCAGGAACTTTATTTTTTTCCCCCCTCTGTGTTCCTGTAACAACTTCATTCCTCCTGATAAACTACTACTATATTGTTTTTACATTTATTTTTCCACAGGTCACCCTTCCTCCATTTCTCCACTAAGTGCCACAACCCATCTGTCCACACTATAGGATAGGGATGTGTTTTGTTCATGTTTGGTCCCCAATGCTTCATAAATAATATGACAGATAGTAAATACTTAGTAGAAAATGGTATGAGCTTGCAAAAGCCTGTCCACCGCAAATCCTGTCTTGCTTCTAACTAGAATGGGCCACGTAATAGAGAATCTCTCTGCAAGTAAATCTCTTCTTCTCTAAACAGGCATCTAGCTAATCATGAAAATATACTGTCTGCCCAACAGGATCAGGCCACAAAGGATCAGAGCATGGTCTTAGATCTCAAACAAATGAATCTGAGTTTGACCCCAGGATCCACTCTGTGGCCTGTCAACTGCCCTGTTTTCCTCTGAGTCTTATTCAATAGCAGTATGTGGTTCTACCAGTGTGATGAGCTAACTAATAAAAACAACATTCATGAAAATGCTTGCATCGTGCTGCACATATAACAGGCACTAAAACATGTTTATATTTACTCCAGAGTAAACCAAGCCCCATATTTCTGAGTTTTGAATGGAGCAGGGCAAAGGCTTTACAGTAGAAAAGGACTATTTCAGAATTTCTTGATGTTGAGAGGGGACAGGCAGCAAACATCAGGATGAAGCACTGGGGGCTGCTGCTCGCTCTCTTCACCGTCTCAGCAGTTGAGCTAGCCCCTTTCCACTCCCCTGCAGCTGCGGAGCTGAGGCTGCACCTGGCTGACAAGTGACCTCCACATGGTCTGCCACCCGGTTACCTCTTCTTGTTTTCACAGCTCAGGAGGGAGGGAAGACCAGGCCGGCAGCTGGGCTGGGTCCTTTCCCCTCCCCACTGCTGTGACTGCTGGAAGAACAGGCTAGGAGGGCATTTATGCCGCGACTCCAGGTCCAGGCCCCAGTCCCCCGTTCAGTGAGCTACGCCCAGGACAGAAAGATGACCACAAAGGTATTCTGGGTGTGCTAACACATTACTGTGCTACCCAGGGGTGGTAGAGAAGGGTCAAGAGAAATCGGAGGAGTTTGTATTTTCCCTCAGTAGCAATGGCTGCCCAGTCTCATCTCCTCCCCCTAGCTCCTACCTAGCTGTCTAATGGTATGCTTTACCCTCCAGAATCCCACCGCAGGAGGAATCCCTAGACAGCTGCTCAGACACTGTAGAGGGTAACTGTGATAATAAACTGAGGGCTTCCAGAGAAAATAGAGTTAGAGGCCCGAGTACAAAGGTCAAAGATGTAGTTTCATTTCCTCTACCATCTGAAAGCAATGTCTAGGCACACCCACTTAAGAAGCATACATTTAAGTGTAAAACAAACTTAGTCTCTGTTGTCCCATGAGGTGCAAATGCGGAAGAGAATTAACATTTATCAACAGGTACTACATTGATCTTATTCAATTCTCCCACCCTACAAGGGAGGTGTAATGAGAATTTAGTCAGACTAAGAAACTAAAACTCTGACAAATTTAGTAATGGCCTGATAGAACATGGCTGCTAAATTGTCAAATCTGTATTTTCTGATTTTCCCTTATGTGCTAATGGAGTCTCCCTGATTACAAGATGTCTCAAAAACAACAACAACAAAAACCTCCCCCACACTGCAATATATCACATGGAGGGATGAGAGGCATGAATACAAGGTGCTGCCACTCCTGTCTAGAGTGGAGTAAAGATGGGTTGTTTGCTTGTAAACATAGAGGCTTCCTGTGTTCACATATCAGCAGGCAGTATTTCCCCAGCAAGGCCGGGGAGAAAAGGCAGTTTCTTTCACTACAGATAAACTATTTAAAGATCACAGATACCAAAGCTACACCTTGGAGCGGTGGGAGTATTTTCAAAAGTGAAATGCAAAGTGATGTTACCACTAAATGCAGAATACACAGGGCCACTGAAGTACTTCTACTGAAACCCAAACAGCCCTACCGCATCCCACCAGTGAGCCAGGCAGTGCAGGCTGCTTCCACTGGCTCACGAGGCACTGTACTCACCGAGGCCTGGACAACCTAGAACAATGAGGCATTCAGTAAATCCTAGTTATGGGTGGCCACAAAGCTCTGCTGAGGCAGTGGCATCATATCCTTGGTCTTTGAAAAGCACCCACAGGAACTAGGGGGTAGAGATCTGAACAGTGTTTCTCAAGAAGGAGATGAGACTCAGTCTAAGACATACTATGAAGTGAGCTCTGTGCACTCTGCAGAGGGTGTGTGTCTGTCCACCCTCTCATGAGACAGGGATAACAGGATAGGAATGAGAGATGGAGGGTGCTATCAGAAGTATAGGCCTTGTCTTAGTTTTTTTTTTGTTTTGTTTTGTTTTTTCAGAACCAAAACATCTCAGGAACAAGGCAATGAAAGTATATGGGTAGAAAGAGTCAAAAGGTACAACGTCCCAAGATCTAGGTATTCTTCCTCTTCTACCTCACAGGACAGTGGTTCTCAACCTATGGGTCTTGACCCTCACAGGGGTTGTATCAGGTATCCTGCATATCAGATATTCACGTTGCTACTCATAACAGTAGCAAAATTACAGTTGTGAAGTAGCAATGAAATAATTTTTATGACTGGGAGTCACTGCTACATGAGGGACTATATTAAAGGGTCACAGCAACTGGATGGTTGAGAACCACTGCTGTCGGGGATGGAAGTCTCAGCTTTAAATAATGTTAACCCACAGGATTCCGATCACCTTGTCTCACATGTACATCACCATAAAAGCAGATTGTCATGGTTTGATCTGCATGTCCCACAAGGAGACTCTGTGCCAGCTGATCGTGAACAGTGAGATTATTTATATTGTTGTTGAGGGCTGTGAGTCTTTTGTTTCTTTGTTGTTTTGTGCTGCTAAGAACTGAACCTAGGGCCTCACAATGCTATGCAAACACCACCACTGAGCAGCCCAGTCCTGTCTGGTTTTGTTCTTGTTCTTCCCTTCTGTCTTCCAATGATGACATCCAACAAGGTGACCATCAGGCTGCTCTGCACAGGCTCAGAAAAATCCTCCACTCTTCCTATGCTCTTTCCTGGTACTCCTTCCATGTATTGTTCTCTGAGGAAGCCACACTCAGTTTTCATTTTCAATTATGTGTACATGTGTGTCTCTGTATGTACAGGTGCCTGTAGAAGTGGTTGTGAGCAGCCACATGTGGGTGCTAAGAACCAAACTCGGGTCTTTTGCAAGAGCAGTAGGTGCTCTTAACTACTTAAGATCTCTTCAGCCCCACTTAAGTTTCTCTCTCTTCTTTCTTTGAGACAGGGTCTCACCATGTAGCAGTGGCTGCCTGGAACTCGCTATGAAGTCCAAGTTTGCCTTGAACTATAGCCAATCTAGTCTAAGCTCATGCAGAGTCCAAAGCAAGTGCTTGATCATTACCAAAGATCTAGGATTTGCCTGTTCTATGAGCCTGTACTTAAGCAGTCTGGCTCTGGAATGTGTCCCTTGACCATCACATAAAGCAACCTCAAAACGGCAATTTGTGAGCCTGCATGGTGGCATAGATCTGTAATCTCAGTACTTGAATAGGCTGATACAAAGTTCAAAGTTGGCCCAGGCTACACAGTAAGATTTGGTCTTAAAACAAACCAAGCATATAAATACATATATTAAATAATCTGTCTGTATCTGATTTGTGAAACTTTAGGCCTAGACAAATTATACAGTCTCAATTCAATGTTTTATTTAGTATTATGTTTTTTGTTTGTTTGGTTTTGGTTTTTCAAGTCAGGGTTTCTCTGTGTTACAGCTCTGGCTGGCCTCAAACTCACAGAGATCCGCTCGCCTCTGCCTCCTGAGTGCTGGGATTAAAGGTGTTCATCACCACTGCCCGGCACAGTATTATGGTTTTTTGAGACAGAATCTCTCTGCGTCTGCCTGGCTGTCCTGGAACTCACTACGTAGACCAGACTGGTACTGAACTCACAGAGACCTGCCTGTTCTGCCTCCTGAACACTAAAATTAAAGGTATGCACTACAACACCTGGCTTATTTATTAGTTTTAAGACAGGGTCTCACCATGTAGCCCTGGCTGGCCTAGAACTCTACGCAGACCAGAATGGCTTTAAATCAGGTTGAAGATCATGACCCTGTTCCCTTCGGTGAGTATTAAATCCTGAAAAACCTTTTTTTTGACTGGCCAGTCTAACAGTCCTGGTCAGGAGATATTATCTGATGGAATCTCACCTACTCTGTGTCTACAGATGAGCCTTACCTACTCTATGTGACTACAGACAGAGTAACATACAGATGCAACATTTAGTAAACAGAAATACTCTTTAATCTTACATCTTTCTAAAGATTAGATTTAATAAGCTCTATCTAGAAGACAATAAAAAAATTAAGAGTCTTCATCCTATTGTTACTGGAAATTACTTTCCTAGCAGAAATTCCTTCATTAACTTAGAAATCATCTATTGAATACTTACTATGTCCCAGGGTAGTGCTACAAATTCAAGAGCAAATAATACAGCATCTTGAAGAGAATCCAGTCTCTCTAGGGTTATAGACAAAGAGCCGGAAGTAGGTTACAGTAATAGTAACACCTCCTCTCTGTTTAAGCTTCAGAGTTCACATAGGATTACATGCATCCATCCATCCCCTTGAGGAGGTTTTACTAAGTCCCAAGCACTGTGCCAGGCAATGGAGGAAGGCAGGTGGAATGGTGAAAAGGGCAGAGGCCTACTCTCTTGGGGACTCGTGTCTGATAAGTGACCACAGCATAAATTAGTGTGGGACACAAGAGGTTTGAAAAAGGATTCATCCAATGGAGAAGTGATGAGAGGAGATGGAAGAAATCCGAGTTCCAAGTGGAGGGAAACAGGACCTGTGACCACAGGATCAACGACTGTGACAGAGATAAGCAGGGCAGGAAGAACACACGGGGTGTGGAAACAGGGCAAAGACAGAGAAGCAAAGAGGGGTGGCTTGTGTATAAGTAGAAACAAATATGTCCAGTATTAGTAGGAGACAGAGATTTAGAAAATCAGTCTGGTAAACTAGGTGTTGCAGCATGTACCTCTAATCTCAGCACTGAGAAGCCTCAGCCAGGCTGCAAGTTCAAGCCAGCCAGGTCCACACAGTCAGCTCCCATCTTAGGGGAAAGCAGTGCGAGGGATGTCAGGCTGGTGTCTGATTCAGATAATTAGGGAAGGCCCTAAATGCAAGACAGGAATGTGAACTTTTGAGTTCTTCTCCCAAGCGATGAGCATTCAGAGAATCCTTTTAGCCCTAAAATGTAGACGTGCACTGCTCATAGTAAAATGCAAGTCTGCTTTATGGTACCAATCCTCCAGAAGAAGCCAAGCTGCTTATATACTCCTGAAATAGGTGCTTCCTGATGGAACTGGATGTGCAGGGAGTAGAATGAGGAAAGGGGGAAGAACGGGGAAGTACGTCATCCTGTAACTCAGGTTTGCAGGGCGACAGGAAAAGAACTGGAGGGTAAGGAAAAGGAATATAAAGATGACTCGGGTCAATTTCTTTCCCAGGACCTGTCACATGGCAGCAGATGGAGTGCATCCCTAGAGGACTGGATTCCAGAAAGCAGCTGCTCCCAGTTCTAGTTTTAACAGCTGGGGTCACAGGTCCTCTTTGCACAAACTCAATGCCAGAAATCAATGGGTCCCATTGTGCCTGCATGTCAGACTCTCCTATCCCAGGCTTATATCCTACATGTACTTGGAACAGAGGATTGTGAAAAAGGACATACTTACTTTAAAAGACTCCGTCTGTGAATTAATAGAAGATAAGAGAATTATAAAAACCTAATTTTACATAAATTGTCTGGAATTTTCTAGGAAAATGAGATGTTAATTGTCTCAGACTAAAAGAATGTGATCATAAAGTAGGGAGACAGAAGGATAGAGGATAACTAGATGAAAATCACTAAATGTCTCTGGTCTTCTTTTTCATGTTCAATGCATTTTTTGCCTCCAACCAAAAAGCAGGCTAGACATTTCAGTATTAGAAAAGGGATTAAAGAATCCATAAAATGACGTGTATATACACAGAGGAGTATAACTGTATGATTACATAATTAAGCATATTAAAGTATTTATACTGCTGAGACTAAAAGCTCCTTCTCAAAGGCATTCCACCAAAGTTGAAGGGGGAAAAGAAGACAGAATATGCAGCATCTAATTGCAATCTTCTACAACACCAGACATCCCCAGCTGGTGCCACAGCTGAATTCTCTTAATTAAAATCTTGTAACAGCAAGTAGGAAAGACACTGTATACTTATCAACTCTACTCAGTGACCGCCTAGGCATTGAAGAGGCTCCGAATACTATTACAATTAGAGATTTTTCTAGGACAATGGTAACCCAGTGTGGGATATTAATTAGTTTTTCCTAAAAATCTTATTATTTAAAGTACACACTTAACAACTCAATACTCACAAAACTGGGGACAAGGGCTAGAAATTAGAAAAGGTTCACAGTTTAGGAGCTGGTTTACTGACTGATGGTTCTCTTGACTCCTCAAACTTGAGCCTTTTCAAGTCAGAGAAAGTTAACAATATTTGAACAGGGTAGAATTTATTTTAGACTTAAAATCATGGGTTAAATATATCTAAGTGGAATAAAGATGATAGAAATGAGCATATACGAATGAGTACAATGTGCAGCCATTAATACATGAAGAGGCTAGGTAGCCACACAATTTATTTCAGTTCTGGAAAGGCTGTTTATATTTACAAAGAAGTTTTATTTCTGTATGACTTAAAGTTACAGTAGAACCTGTCCCCCTACTTCCCGAATGGTCCCTCAATGCCACACAATGGACTTACATATTAAACGGAAGTCCTGTTCTCAGCCAGAAAAAAGACACTAAAATGCCTAATTATACCCTGCCTCTTGACTGTAACTGGGGGACAGGACAATCTGGGTATTTCAAACAACAGTCTGTAGCTGTGCGTGTTTTCTTCTTCATAGGTGAGCAGGGAAGCTGACTCACACTCAAGTAAATATTCTGCCCACACTCCCACCCCCCTCACCTCTGGCACATTCACTGACTAAATTCCAAAATTTTCAAGTATGTATGTCAACTTTATATGACCTACCCTTTTTATAACTGGAACCAGCAATTTCATTTACCATTTTCAGTTTAACCCTACAAAATAAAGGTTCAATTCTAAAAGATCTGCTGCAGAGTAGACAGAACCAGCCACACAGGTCAGAGTCTGAGTCTGCTTTCACAGTATGATGTCGAGTTCTTTATCGGCTCCTGCAAAACTGTCCAAATTCAGAGGCATTGGGCACTGATTTACAACAGACCAGAAAGCAGGCTGCTCCCAAATGTCCAGAAGCAAACTGTTCAATTTTGCTTTGGAGGCCCTCACTTCCAAGGTCCCAGTCATTGCGATACAACTAGAGAAAATATATCCTTAGGTACCCTCAACAGCAAAAGAGGAATGTGGCTACGACCAAGGATCTCTGGCATTCAACATATACACCTGCGTTTTCCAGAAAGCAGGCCTGCATCCAGTCAGCGGTTTGCTGTGCCTCATAAGGAGAGTCAAGCAGTCAGCACCTATACAAGCCTGCTCTCTCTCAGGACAGCTCATCCTGGGCTTCTCCAGCTCCTACACTTTGTGGAAAAGACTTGTCAACTATGCAGATATAGTCCTGAAGATGCTTCCAGCCAGGCATCCTGGTGGAATATTATTAGGAGCACAATAGTTTCTTCTCCAGCTGGGAGCAGCTCAGCCCATGGCAAACAGAATCAATGTGCTCACTTCTCCATACAAGTGGACAATGTCCTCTCAGATCAGTCCTTTGCCTGCGAAACCAAACCAAACCAAACCACTCCGCTGAAAAGGGCACATATGTTTTAGGGCTGATTCTGGACTCGAGGCCTGGTGCTTCCTCCTTGAGCCTTTCCTGAGTATCCTCAATCTTCTCAGAGTGGGACAAAATTAGACGAACTGCAAAATTCTGTAACTCTAGCAGATGAGGGCTGTTAACTCAACCATGAGATACTTCACACGCAAACCCAAACAGAAGCTTTCAGGAGAAGAGAAAGTTTGCTCTTTAAGGGCAGAAAACGGGGCAAATGTTAAAAACTCAGGGCTCGGGGTTGGAGAGATGGCTCAGAGGTTAAGAGCACTTCTTGCTCTTCCAAAGGTCCTGAGTTCAATTCCCAGCAACCACATGGTGGCTCACAACCACCTATAGTGAGATCTGGTGCCCTCTTCTAGCCTGCAGGGATATGTGCAGACAGAATACTGTATACATAATAAATAAATAAATCTTAAAACAAACAAACAAAAAAACCCCAAAAACCTCAGGGTTCCTCCTTAGCACTTCTTTTGCCTTACAAGCCCCAAATTCCTTGGTGGAGCCTCACCCTGGCCTGGTAACAAATGAGGCTGATTTGCAAAGAAATGCTCACTTTCTAGGGCTACAGGCCATGCCGTGGGTCTCTGCCACGTACCCGAGCCAGGTCTGTAAGGGAGTGGCAGCTCTACCCAGGACCAGCAGCTGAAAGAGAAATGCATTCACTTTCCGTAGGAAATCACTTTACCTTCCCCATTTCTATAAGGAATTAATAGATTTTTGAGATTAATGCTTGTTCATTCCTACAGAATCTCTCAATAAATATTAATTTTTCTAATTTCCATTTCTTACTAAGAGCAACAGCTACATTCTCTCTATTAAAAACACCTTCTTGCCAAACAAAACAGTTTTATTAGCCGGGCACTGGTGGTGGTCTCAGCACTGGGGAGGCCAGCCTGGTCTCAAGGCCAGCCTGGTCTACAGAGCCAGTTCTAGGACAGCCAGGGCTACACAAAGAAACTCTGTATTATTAAACAAAACAAAACAAAAACCCAGCCGGGCAGTGGTGGCACATGCCTTTAATGCCAGCACTCGGGAGGCAGAGGCAGGCCTCTGTGAGTTCGAGGCCAGCCTGGTCTACAAAGCGAGTTCTAGGACAGGCTCCAAAACTACACAAAGAAACCTTGTCTCAAAAAAACAAAACCAAAACCAAAAAACCACCAACCCCCCCAAATAAATAAACACATAAATAGAACACCTTTGACGTTTACCTCTTTTAATTTAGTCAAACCCCAAAGCTCCCCAAATTTCTTATTGAAAATGTATAAGGGATAGTCACAAGGGAAGGCTGTTTCACTCTATGTTGGCTAGGGTTTTCAGAAACATTCTTTCACTGCCAACCATGTACGAGGGGATTGATGTCCCTAGCACCTGGGCAGTAATCTTTAGCCAAGCTCATCCTAAAATGATCATGCTATGATAGACTCCACTGGGATTACTGGGAACTTCACTTCCACCTGCAGCAGGACCTAGCTAAAGCTCTACTCAGAGTGGTGGTACCCAACAGCTGATCACAAAGCCAGCAACCACCTAGGGCTTTAACTGCTAGGTCCCATGAGAGAAACTGGTAGCAACACTGCACATCACCCAAGACAAAGGCAAAAGCAGCAGCCTTCTGCCAGCCACCCCTCTTTCCCAGTGCCTAACTTTAGTATTTCCTTCTCAGCTATGGGCAGCTGGCATTCTTTCTGCTGCCTACACAGAGGCACACTCCACTGTGCTCTCACAGGCTAACCTTTTCTAAGCACATTTTTCCTCACCATGTTTCTTTCAGAATCTTTCAAATACTGCCAATTTCTTTCTATACGTCTCAGGGTTTCTGCCAAATAAGTGCCTTTCCACAGTGAATTCAAACCCAAATCAAACACTAGCTGTATCTTAGCATCTCCTACAGAAATTTCCTTCTCTGAACTCGCCTCCAATCTTGACAATCAAGCACACAATCTTACAATATTATGTTCACTATTTTAAAGTGTGTGTGTGTCCTCCTTGTCCAGAAGCCATGAGCTACTCATGACAGCACACCTACTTTCACCACCTGGAGCATATTAAAGCCATTGAACAAACACCAGACAGAACCTGTGTCCAGACGGCAGATACCTCTCATAGACAAGCCATGTGCATGTCCATGGTTCTTGTGTTCCAGGGAGCCTCTCCTTTCTACAGGCCACTTCTGACCCAGTCTTAGCCAATGCAGAGACTTCTGCCTACAGACAGCTCACATTCCAACTTGTATCAAGCATCAAACAAAAGATTTCACAACCCCACCCTTGCTGCAGGCTCCAAAGCTCTTAAAAGGCACCCTGTTTAAACAAGAGGTGCTGGACATTTTTGGGAAATGATGAAGCAACTTCCAATAAGAGAAAGGGAAAAAAAGCCCCTAAGTGCAAAAATGGCTTCTTGGAAACCAGAACAGCTTCCCTGCCAAGGCAGAGAGCAAAGGATTTGACATCTAGGCCCTTCATCCTTGGCAAAGCTGCTATACGGGGACAGAAGAGATGAGGCATGCAGGGGAAAACAGGAACTCTGTGTAACCTCCAGAATCCCAGCATAATCAGATGATGTACCTATCCTTCATGATCTCTGAAGTCCAGTGCCCCTGTATCCTCTTTACATATCTTCAACAATGGATGTGCTCAAAAAACTTGAGTGCAAATGCAATCACATCAGAGATACATCGCAGCACTTGTTACATAAAAACAAGTGTACAGTGACTTTTTTTGGAGGGTGGTAAATACTTTTTGCTATAGTCACACTATTTTTTTTTAAGAGAAAAAAGAAGAGGGAGGGTACATTTTGCATTTCATATACTTGGTTAGATTATAAGGTAGTTTTCTCTTACTTTCTTTTTTATGTGCATTGGTGTTTTACTTGCATGTATGTCTGTGTGAAGGTATTAGATCCTGGAACTGGAGTTACAGACAGTTGGGAACTGCCATGTGGGTGCTGGGAATTGAACCTAGATCCTTTAGAAGAGAAGCCAGAGCTTTTAACTCCTGAGCCATCTCTCCAGCTCTGATTTTCTCACTTATATTAGAGTGGCTGGTTTCAGAGCAGGTACATGTATAAAACTAGAAAAAAACAGAAAATTACTATCAATCTGTATCAATCTGCTCAGTATGCAAGGCTTATCAAATCCCCATTATTTCACTTTTAAAACTACTATATTACTATGATACTAGAAATATTCTTCAATCAAGTAAGAAGAAAGAAAAACATCACCCACAAAGAAAATTTCCCTCAGGTTCCTGTCTACCCCCCCCCCCCCCCCCCCCCCCCCCCCCCCGCCGTCTTGGTAACACTTTATACATCCATACAGCATTTGAGAGGGTTCCAATTCTACTTCTTTGGCATAAAACCTCTACCAAACCTGAGAATTCATTTTCATTTAGCCTGTTTGCCTTGGCTAGATGGCAGCTTGCAACACAGTGACCCCTAGCATTTTCCTGATGGCTGGAACACGTGACCCCTCCTCCCCTTTACTATCCCACTTATCTCATCTTTATAGCAGCTATTCTCAAGAATAATGAAAAGGTCATAAACATGCTGCTAAAGAAAGCCCAACTCCACTGGATGTACAGAATTCCCACCAAGTGTCTCTGTAGGCTCCTTCTCTCTAGTCCATCCTCCTCTACTGCTGCCATTTGGGCCCTAGACCATAAATTAGGAGCTTCCTTTCTGGGTAACCACAGGGATTCCTGCTACGAAACAATTTCAGAAAACAGAAGTTAATCTGCCTTAATTTTATTACCCAAGTTTATTAAATTTTACTTTGAACGTTGCTGTACCATCCAGAATTCTTTCTCTGATTGGAGCCTTCCTTAAGGCAGCAGTTGTCTTCCTTAAAGACAACTCACACATCACTTTTAAAATATACCAGATATCAATTATTACTTTTTTCTGTGCCCCCCTCCCCCCCAGACAGGGTTTCTCTGTCTAGTTTTGGTGCCTGTCCTGGATCTCGCTCTGTAGACCAGGCTGACCTCGAACTCACAGAGATCCGCCTGGCTCTGCCTCCGGAGTGCTGGGATTAAAGGTGTGCGCCACCACTGGCCGGTTCAATTTATTACTTTTTAAAATGAGCAGTATGTGTATCGACAGTGGGGAAAGGGAGAACTTAAGTGTTTCTCTGAGTCTGTTCAATGTGCTCCCTCCTTGCAGGCAAGCTACACTGAAAGACAATTTATTAGGATGTCTCTCCATCAGCTGCTTAAACTACAAGTAAAAAATCCTCTTTTCTTGCAGCTACTAAAAAAATTGGGCTGCAAAATGATAGGGGCCAACCCTATAAATAGAATTTAAGGGAAGGAATTTGAGGGAAGGGTTAGAGATATATCATCTTTCTTCCTCTAACAAAGCCACAACTAAAACAAAGACATAAATTAACTTGGAGGAGTTAGGGATTTAGTTCAGTCATGGTACTTGCTTAGCAAGCAAATGCCACCCTGCCCCCACCCCCAGTACCGAGGGCTAACTTGAAAGCTTTATTTTAATTGGACTGGTTGAGTTAACAGAGAGACTAAGGGAATCATCCCCTCAGAACAACACAGTTGAGTTTTGTGGGGTCTGAGAGGCAAATGGAGAGGGACACTGGAATTAGAGAAAACAGTATAAGCAAGGCACAGGAGGCACAGGCCATGATGTATGGTAGGGATGCAAGTTCTAGACAAAAGCTAGAAGGAAAGATGAGGGTTAGGCTGCTACGGAATGTGGTCTTATCACAGGCTTAATAAAACTGCTCGTATGTAATCGCTCCGAGCCTGAGATTTTAAGAGGTATTTTGGCAGCATAATAGAAGGGGATGTGTGGAGAGAGCAACAGAGATGATACTGGAGACAGGAAGACTAGTAAGAGGAATAAGACCTTGCATGTCAGCTATTTTCTTGCTCGGAGCGGGTTATCATTTGTGCCCTGCCTACAATTAACCACCTGGCTGTGTGCCCACCTATCCACCCCACAGATACCACCAGGAATAAGAACACCAGTGCCTCTGGAGAGCGGATGCTTCTAGAATCTCTGTCACTGATAGATTCTGGCCTCTGGACAGCAAGCTACAAAACTAGGGATTCAAGGTGAAGAGTATGCATCACCTCAGGGATTCACTGCTGTAGTCTGCAAAATGCCAGCTGTCTCTTTTACAGACAGTCTGGATAAAGTGGCAGAACCTCTGCACCCCTGCTCCCATCCCCACCCATATCCCATCTCCAGACCAATTTTATGTGCTGGGGGAAGACATAAATTGAACATTAGTTCAAGTAATTGAAAGTCCTGGGAAATGGAAGGTGTCAGTTATAAAATATACTCTAAAACTTCTAGAAGAAAATATTAGAGGCTATCTTTATAAAACTATAAAGGATAAGAGAATACGTTTTCTAAAAAAAAATGGTTATTAGGGTGCGTGTACACAGATTGTGTGTGGGGGCACATGTGCTGCAGTGTTCCTGAGGAGGTCAGAGTTGGTTCTCTTCCCACCAGGCTTGCATGGCAAACACTTCTACCTCCTGAGCCATTTCATATATCCTGAGAGAGTATCTGAAACAGGACAAAGGAAGCACACCCCAAAGAGGAAAAAATACCACTAAAAGTAACAGTTAACACAGTGTTGGTTCTCAGCCTCTTTTTTCTCAGGTCCCTTTACCATTACTAAAGGCATTAGCAGGAGGGGGAAAGTACTATGCATGCATATGTAGGTCAGATGTTGTGGTGTGTGCCTGTAGTTCTTGCTACCCTGGAGGCTGAAGTAGCTAGGTAAGTCACTTGATCCCAGGAGTTTGGGGCCAAACAGTCTGAGCAACACAGTGAAGGAATACCTCTTACAGGGAAAAGGAAAAAAAAAAAAATCAAAATCATTAAGGACCCTGAGCCAGTAAGCAGAAACTGTTTCCATGTAATCATATTGAAAAGTTAATTTATTTATAAATTCTTAAAAAAAAAACCCACAAAATGGACAGTAACACTGTCAATGACATCATGATATCACATAGCCTCTGTAATAAAAGCTTCATACATAATGAGTGCAAAAAGGGCAAATAACAACTCAGTGGTAATAAGAAAATGGTTTCAACCCTGTCGAGCCTGAAATTCCCCTCTGAGAATCTCAGCCACAGAAAAAGTTAAAATAACTTATACACTAGGAAATGACAAAGGGAATAAATTAAAGTCTCAAAGATTTCATTTCTTATTCATTAGATGGGCAAACACAATATAAGCTGTAACAAGTATGTTGAGAAATTGAGAAAAAACAATTTCTTACACTTCAGTAGAAGCATAAACTGGCACAACTATTTTGGAGAGCTAACTGACAAGATGTACAATGTAGGAGTCATAAACTTCCCACAATCCAACAGCCCTGCTGCTAGGGGTATATGCCCTGTATACATAGCTTTTTGTTTTTGTTTGTTTGTTTTGAACCAGGATCTCACCGTGTAGTTCTGGTTGGCCTGGATTTTGTTATGTAGACCAGGCTAGCCTCAAACACAAATCTACCTGCTTCTGCCTCCCTAGGGCTGGGATTAAAGGTGTTCACTATCATGCCAAGCCCTGTATATACATACATCTTATGACACATGTACAAGCATGTTCTTTGCAGCATTGTTTAAAGAGTGGAAAACAAAATACCTACAGATAAATCAATGACAATTTTATTTTATTTTATTTTTTGGTTTTTCAAGACAGGGTTTCTCTGTGTAGCTTTGCGCCTTTTCCTGGAACTCACTTGGTAGTCCAGGCTGGCCTCGAACTCAGAGATCCGCCTGGCTCTGCCTCCTGAATGCTGGGATTAAAGGCATGTGCCACCACCACCCAACGACAATTTTATTTTATTAACACAATTATATATTACAATTATAATTTAGTTGTTAATGATAATTACAAATAAGTACAATGTTACAACTGTTAAAATGTGAAAAGTTACAGGGCAGTGGTGGCCCATGTCTTTAATCCTAGGACTCAGAAGGCAGAGGTAGGTAGATCTCTGACTTCAAAGCCAGCTGGTCTACTCAGAGAAACCCTGTCTCCACTTCCCCAGCCCCCCCAAAAAAACACTTTTGGGGCTAGAAAGATGACTCAGCAATTCAGAGCATCGTTGGTCTTCAGTGGACCCAGGTTCAATTCAATTTCCAGCACCCACATGGTGGTTCACAAACATCCATACCTCCAGTTCCAGGGGATCTGACACACTTCTGGTCTCTCCAGGCACCAAGCAAGCATGTGGTGCACATATACACACACGCAGGCAAAACACTCACACATTAAAATAAAATGAACAAATCTAAAAATTTTAAACACATGAAAACACTCTACATTACTGAAGAATATACGTTTATGTGCACAAGAATCTAGACCCCAGGTGTGAGGACACTGGTCTGTTGTTTTATTTCTGAGACTGTCTCTCACCTTTGGGGCTTAGGCAATTCTCTCAGCTCATTTTCCCAAGTGTAGGGACTCCAAGCACATATACTATCTTGTTTTGTTTTTAGTGTTTACAAATTTTTGGAGAAATGGTAGATTTAAAGGTAGCTAATATCTCAAAGATACTACATACATAAGTACTCTTTTTCATCTACAATATTTTTAACCAATAATTTCTTATATTTTTCAAGCAATGTTGCCACAACTCTGTGCAGTTCTTCGAGAAGCAGGTCCGGGTGAGCTGAGACCAGGGCTTGGCCCCTCTAGGGGGCTAACCTCTTCTTCAGCTATTGCCTCAGGTTACTGGAGGCGACCTAAACATTCTTTATAGATGGTATTTTGCAATGCCCCAAGCTAAGACATATCATTTCTCACCAAGGCATCTGGGAACTTGAAAACTGTTTTCTAATCTTCAGTACCCCGGGTCCTACTTCGTCTCTAAGTACAGAGAGAAATCTTAAGAACTCACTGAGACTGCCAAGTCCTATGGCAGACCCATTTCCACTAATGCTGTGACTGACCTTGCCCCTCTCCAAAACACTCTCATCTGAAAGCTAAGACCTCCGACAGGATCCATCAGAGTAACACAAGTAACTATAGGCAGGCTAGAACTTTGCCGAAAGGCCCTCGGCCTCAATGGTCTACTATGTGCCTTTCAAGTGAGGCCAGCAACTGCCCCAGGCGCTGCAGTCAACTTTGTGTATATCCTTTCTTATCCTCTCCCCTACATTCACTCCTCCCATTTCCAATTAGGCCTCCATGATGGCAAGCTTTATGATCCAGATCCTTGATCTCTCATGCTTTCTGAAAGAAGGCACCAGAATGTTTTTGGATTAGTATCTTGGTGTGGTCTACCCTCACCAACTGCCACAGAATGAAAGGGGAATGGGGGTGAAGTTTCTACCTCTGAAAGAAAAAAAAATGCAATTAGTTTCTTCAGTGAAGAGAACTGAGGATCTGAGAAACTGTTTCACATTTTTATTTTCTTAAAAAAAGAATGTGAGTTGCTGCTGGTCTGCTCCTCAGGTCTATATAGGGATAAGAATCTGATTTTAAAAGCACAGCAAGGGTAGAGAGGTGCTGGGGCAGATGAAAAGGATCCCCCACTCCTGGGGCACTGGGCAGGTGTTAAGCACTGTTAAAGTCCCTGTTAGAACTAATGGTGCCTTTTTTGAGTTCTTATTATAAGCATTCCTGTAAATAAGCAAAGATGGCAGGGGAATGAGGCAATGTGACAATTTAATTGGCAGCTGGTAAATACTCTTTCTGCCCTGTCTACCTTACAAGAACTGTCAGTCAAATAGCTAGCCCAACTATCTTACACCAACTCTAGCCATCTACAATGTTCCAGCCTCGAGGAAACTGCAGCTGATGACCTGGGATCCTAAAGGCTGAGCAAGGGCAGTTTCAAACAGTTTTCACCAGACTTTCTGCTGTCACAGCCTCAGTGAACTCTAGATGACCTTGCAACCCTAGGCCAGAAAGGAAGTACTGCTAGAGAAGCTGATGACTGGTGCTAAGGAGCAAGGTTGATTAGTTCAACAGACAAGCCTCAATGGCTGTGATTAGTCCAAGCACCTCTTCCTGGGCTATATAAGCAGGCTGCTCAGGCTCACTTGGTGAGCCAGCTAGAATACCTCTCCTATGCTGCCTCCTATTAATTTTGCAGCACCAGGGCTAAAGTTTCTCTCAAGTGGTCTTTTCTTGCCCACTTTTAGTACTGCAGGCTGAGAACAGCTGTATGGAGGGAGAGCCAAACAGTTGGCGGGACTAGCTGTGAGAACAGCAAGGTGGCCAGCTACTTGACAGCTGAACAGTTCAAGAGAAACCAGGGCAGGAAGAAGGGACACAGTAGGAGAGAGATGACAAGTGAGGGCAGACAGATGAAGCTGAAGGATAAAAGCAGTTAAGGAGCCAAAGAGGAGAAAATGCAGGCTCTCGTTGCCAGAGGAGCTCAGCGAGCTGTCTAAGGGCTCAAGGCCTAGACCTTGGAACAAGAACAGAAACACAGGCCAGTGTTCGGGGCTAAGGCATCCTGATACCACAGCCTTCCTGGAAGCTGCAATGCCAGCCACAGCCAAGAACTGTGTGAGCATCCTGTATGTACATCCACGTGGTGAACATATATACAAGGAGACTAAACACTACTAGTAGAGATGAGAAGATCTGGATTCAAAACTGTTTTCCAACTTCCTGGGACCACACAAGGTAACACTTGTGGAGCTGACAGACAGTCTAACACCAGAAGCCTATAGGACTGCAACATTGCAAAGTACCACCTGCTCCTGCCTGGCTACACACAATTTCTATACAGGTAGCGCCTTTAGACCCCTACCATCACTACAGCCCAGCAGACTGGTAAAAGCATCACCTCAAATGACACTGTTTTTGTAAGTCTAATGAATGATGCAACAAAACTCAGCATCTTTCCTACACCCCAGAGTGCCAAGCAGTGAACTGATAACCAAAACTCCCCTTCTCTGAAACCTTCTGATTTGGGCCTGCCTTTCTACCAGCCCCAGTTACGTTTCGGCTCTTCTCAAAGCTTATCCTACCCCCAATTATACTGTAGGACCCTCCTTCCTGTGAGAAGACCCAGTACATAAACACAAATGATCCATGATACCCCAGTAGCCTTTAATTCCAGCACTTAGGAGGCTGAGACAAATTTGAGAACATCCCGGGTCTCAAAACAGCAAAACATTTTAAGTTATTAAAACAATACTAGACAATGGCATGAGAGGTCAGTGTTAAAAACAAAACAGACAAAACGATGTAGCACAGAAAATGTTTAGAGGCCTGGAGAAATGGCTTGGTGGTTACGAGCACTTACTGCTCTTGCAGAGGACCAGGGTTGGGTCCCCAGCACTCACATGTCAGCTCACAACCACCTATAATTCCAGTTCTAGGGGATCCAACCTCCTCCTGTGGCCTCCACAGGCATCAGGAATGCACATAGGTACATCCATCATGCAAGCAAAACACTCACACAAATAAAATAAAAATAAATGAATCTTTTTTTTTTTTAAGTATTTGGTTTACAATGAGAGGATCTGGGTTCAAATCCCAGCTCCATCCTTTATAAACTGTGTCATGCTTACTACAAAGACAACAATATAATAAAATCTGCACAAATCTGCACTACATTATAGCTGTGACAGACAGCTATCACTTTCTGTTAGGTCTCTGGCCTCCTGAGGTGGTTTGTATTATTATTTTTCTTTAGAGTCAAGAATGGAAAAGAAAAAAAAAAAAAAAAAAAGAATGGAAAAGCAACCGGGCGGTGGTGGCGCACGCCTTTAATCCCAGCACTTGGGAGGCAGAGGCAGGCGGATCTCTGTGAGTTTGAGGTCAGCCTGGGCTACCAAGTGAGTTGGGGGGGGGGGAATGGAAAAGCACAGAAACTAGAACTACAATTGTGCAAATGTTTACAGGTGTTACTGCAGGCCCAGTGATCCCTGTGTAGCCAGCACCCTGCTGGAATCCAACTGCTGAAGCTTCTGCATTCCCACACAGGCTGAAGAGAGGTACTGGGGACATGAACCGTGCATATCACATTCCAGGAGGCCTACAGATGTTGAGTGCTAAAGGTGAGTGATGAAAAACTTGCAGGTGTACTTCCTGGGACAAGAGAGCACTCTGTGATAGGACCCTTCTCCACCTGTCCCATCCAGGCTCCAGATGAGTGTGAACTTAATCACAGCAACAGCCTCAGCTTTTGGAAATCCAGTCAAAGCCAGTCATTAAAATCATCTTCAAACCACACTTGCAGCAGATGAAAAAGCAGAATGAGGTACCAAGCTGCCTAGATTAAAGCAGTGTGGTAAGGGTTAAGAGAAACAGCCGGGATTTCCAATTACTGCTAACAAGAGGGTGTTCAGAAGGGAGTAAATTAATGAAATCATCAAAAGACTGGTGATTTTACTTAAAATGAATGAAATGAACCTCAGGCTTTCCCTGTTTCAAGTGAGATCTTGGGCTAGTCAGTGCTTGAGTTCCCTGAAAGCTGCCCCAGCTGGATCAGAGAGGCTCGCAACAATGAACAAGGGCTGGGAAATCTTTAGCTCCCTTGTCACAGGGTAGAAAGACAGGGCCAGACAATGGTTCCGAGGCAGTATGTTAATTCCTTTCAAGTCAGAAGTCCTTTAGCTTGCCAATACAAACATCACCAGGCTCCAGCAGGAAATAAAGGCAGAAAACAGGGTCAAACTCAACTTGCAGAACAGCAAACTCCTTTAGGACAAAACATTCTGTAACTCATAGCTACCCAGAAGAACATGGACAGAAAAGAGAACGGGACTGAGAGCCCTGAAGAGCCACGCCACAGTTATTCAGGGTCCCTGGTGATCAACTTGTGTATGCTTCTAATACTCTCACTACATAAGCAGCTCTAACAGAATGGGAGGAATTACCATGAGTACAGGCGCTAAGGAGGGAAGGATGGAAGTGAACAGGCGAGAGGAAGACAACCTTACCAAGTCTTATTAAGGGAGAAACAACAGGGAAAAAGAGGGACGTAGATACAATTTCCTGTTGCCACAACCCATCATAACACAGCCCACACTGTGCTAGACAGTGGAGAATGTGGGCTAACAATCCCATGCATCCTGGAAATAAGAACAGATCATCAGCCTGTGAAGCATTAAGTCATTCCTCTTGGAAGCAGGTATTAGGAAAACAACACACACACACACACACACACACACACACACACACACACACACACACACACACACACACACACAACTTGTTTTCATTTTGGACAGCCAGTCTTTGAATACCATTCTGATTCAGTACTGCTTATCAACAGTCCTCACAGGAAAAATGCAAAGAGAGTAACAATTATCCTTAAGTTTCTGGTATAGGGAAAAATCTGTCTTATCATCACAGGCCACCTGGGCTAGTGTCCCTGGAAATGGGACTGGTGGCAAGTACCCCAGATCAGGTTCTTATTCCTTCATACCACAGAGCCCAAGCTGAGGAAAGGCTCCCTGTAATGCATGCAATGCAGCCTTTTAGAGCTCAATCTGCCAGAAAGGGCAGAATAGTACTGGGAGGAAATGGTCACAGTAACCCAGGTCAGAGATTTACCAAGTCCAACTCCTTTCTGTTGGATAGTTTGCAAGAGCCAGATCAATCTGGAAGAGGCAAGACAAAGGCCTGCAGACCCTCCCTTAATATTTAGATTTTTTTCCTAGTTTTAAAATTAAGTTGGTGAGTAGATTCAGGATCTTTACATCTTTCTTTCCCCATTTGATCAAAATTTGCTCTGAAAAGGGTAAGATAGGTCCATTCACCCCATGTGTGGTTGGTGGTTCTTACCATATGATTCTCAGACCAGCAGAACTCAGGAGAAATGTAAAAAAAAAAAAAAAAGACTCTTGTTAATTCTGCACTGCCACTTGTTAATGCTGCACAGACATACAGCACAGCCCATTTTTCTTCCTTAGGTGCTATTAATTCTCTTTTCTGTTGCTGTGATAAAATATCATGACCACAAACAACCTATGGAAGAAAGAGTTTACTTTGGCTTAAGGTTCCAGAGGGATGAGTCCATCACGGTGGACAGGCAATTGGAAGGCACGGCAGCAGGAGTAGAAGCTGAGTGGTCACACCTTTTACCTCAAGCACAGAGCAGAGAGAAGCAAACTGGAAGAAGAGTGAGGATGAACTCTCAAAGCATGTCCCGCCCTAGTGATGCACGTCCGCCAGCAAGGCTGCACCACTTCAACCTCCCCCAACAGCACCACCAAGTAGGAACCAAGTGTTCAATACCTGAGCCTTTGGGGGACAGTTCTCATTCAAACTCCTAAGTGGTAAGGGACAGGTGGTGTCCTATAAAAAAGGTGACTCTGAACCAGACCTTGTAGGATAAAGAGAAGTGTGGGAGGGCAGGGAGGCAGGTGGGATTCTAGCCATGGAAAGAATAGGATGAGAACAGGCTTCAAAGTGCTAATGTTCAAGTAAAGAGGAATAAAGACGCTCCTTAGCATGACCTTTAGGGACAAAGGCCATGTGGACAGAAGAGGAGGAAGCTGTGGGTGAAGATGTAAAGCCAAGCCTATTCAAAAGACACTACCCCACCCTCACTCTTCAGTGCAGAAGTGTTTAGAGATGCCATGGTTTTCACTTACACTCTTCTACTGACCTCTCCCCCACCTATGGGAACAATGAAGGTCTTCCTCTCCCTGTTCTCTTTCTTTTCTCTTCTCTCCTCTCCTCTCCCTTTTCTCTACTCCAGAACTAATGGAATCTACATTGGACTTTAAGGTCCCTACCCAGGCTGGAAATCAACCTATTCTACAATGGATTCTGGGATCTGACTATATCCTTTCCCCTCCACCTGCATTCCTGAGGCCTGAAAATATCTTCATGTGCTTCTAACTTCCGTGTCAGAATGCTGGAGACAAAAGCCTCAACCAGGAACCATAAACCAACAGGGAGGTCCCCATGCTGCTACTCCTCATGAGGCCTTAGACTTTCAACTTGTCCTCATAGAGAGGACAACCCACAATGAAGTACCTCCACCCAAGGTGGACTTTCCCCCAAGACACACTTACGATTATTATTAGCTTAGGTATAGCAAAGGAACAACATATAACTTTGCCCTGCTTTCAATAAGCTTAAGGGCAAATACATATAAAACCAAAAGAAAAAACAATAACTGAAGACAGACTTAAGTGTAAATGATCTCAAAAAAAAAAAAAAAAAAAAAAAAAAAAAGCTCAGATAAAAGCTAAGAAAACAAAAGGGTTTCCTTTGTAAGGATGTAAAGCAGAGAGCTAAACAACCTAAGAGAGTCTCTAGCTAACTCACAGTGCAGGGACTGGCGAGGATGAGTGACTGTGCATAGCTATCCACGAGCCTAACTGAGCTTCAGTGGCTCAAAACATCTCTGGGTCCTTTGCAACCAGCCTCCGTAAGTAGTGAGCAACTTGAAAGAGAGAGGCTCTTCTCCCACTTGACCCTAAATCTCTCTGAACTTAGGCCCCACACTTAGGAAACACTGGCAGGCTGCCATCGTGACCACTCAGTCCTTCTCTGTAGGCAATAATCTCAGCTACAAGCCATTCCCAAGTCAACAAGGCTGAACTGTCAGAATTCAAGCCAGGGACAACACAAGTCCCAAGCCCTCTGGAGGAGATACGTGTCTACTACACACGTGGAGCGGACCTCACCCTCTACATTTCATAAAGTGTTCCCTGTTACTCAGAATAATAAAAGCTAGAGAAGATTTTGTAACCCTGCTGTACTCAGCCTAACTTCCTGAAACCCAATTGTGCCCCACCCCCGGATAGTTGAAATGTCAAAAATACTTTCTACATTCAAAAAAGCTCTGTTAAAAAGAAAAACTGAAGAAAATGTATTTATCTTCCTTGTATTGCTGCCCGGAATTTTGAATGGTTAAACACTTGTACCTTAATATGTGGCTACTGGCAAAGCTAACAAGGCAAGTCAAACAAAGGGAAATCTCCATCCCTAGAAGGTCAAAGAACCTAGGTAAGAAAGGAAAAGTTCTTACAACTAGAAATGCTGTGTTGGAAAGATGGCCCAGTTGTTAAAGTGCTTGCTGTCTACATGTGAAAACTAGAATTCGGATATCTAGAACCCTTGTTAATGCTGGGTGGGCATGAAGGCCGGCCCACCTATTAACTCCAAAGTTGGAAAGGTCGAGATGGAGCATCCCCAGAACGACTAGCCACCAGATTGGGACGCTATTTATTGTTAAGTGAGAAGAGACCCTGGCCCAATGAAAAAAGTGGACAGTAATCAAGGAAGACGGCAAACATCAACTTCAAGCCTCCATGTGCATGTGCACTCACACACACATACATGTACACTACACACACGAGAAAATTTAAAAGGGAACACCAATAAACACAGGATATTCAAGTAAGAAAGGTAGAAGCCAGATGTTACAGGTCTACTTCTGTGATCGCAGCTTTCAAGCTGTACAGCAGGAAGACTCAGGGTTTGAGGCCAGCCAGCAAAGACCCTGTATCAAAAAAGGAAGACAAAAAAAAAAAAAAAAAAAAAACAAGCAGGAAATATAGAGATTATTTTCTTTTAATTCCAATTCTTCCAAGTATGTGTTGGGATCTTTCAAAAATGTAATCCTTTAATTGCATCACTGTGCTTAGTGAAATAAACTGTCTTTAAATGAAAATATCCCTGGCATTTTGAAACTTAACATATAAGGTTTCAAATATGACTCCCAGGCTCCTAACAAACCACAGCTCTAAAATGCCAACAAAATACAATCTCACTGAAGGAAAGGCTTACTGCTCATGAGAAGACACCAACAGCTCAAAGAGGCATCACCTGCTATTTCATAGGTATGTTAATCTTACACAAGATGCCAGCCAACACGCAGCATCTGGTAATTACACAGCTAAGGAAACTATAAGGGTTAGTATAACTCTACTCACGACTGTACTTAATGGGTTCAAACAGAATGGTAAGGGACGCGGAAGGGACAAGAAACATCTCACCTCATATATGACTGGTCTGAACTAATCAGCTGACCCATCATAAAAGCTGAAGTGTACACTGGCTTCAAATGATACTTGAATCTGAATTCCCGATAAGGAACTGCTCCTCTGTGTGCCAGGCGCTGCTCCACGGCCTATACATGCCATTTTATTTCATCCCTACAACGAATGTGTGAAGTCTGGTACTATCATACACCATTCTGGGGGAAAACAGAGCATGGTCAGGAAAACTACTCCCAGTAACACGATAGCAAGGAACAGAGGAAATACAAGCACAGATAACCTGGCTCTGGGGTTCATACTTTTAATGACTATGGTGCTTCTCTAAAACAGAAGGTGGGAGGCAACGCCAAATGACAGCTACATATAATAAACACAAAGCTACACTCCTAACCTCAGCGGCTCTACAAGAGCTGCTACTGAAGGTATACACAGATCGAATCCATCCCACCAGTTCACACTTCCATGAAAAGAAAGTGTTGAAACAATCCTCTTTAAAAAAAACAAGTTTTAATCTTAACCTTATCTTCTTGTGAATTTAGACCTCCTTGTGTGTAATTTGCTCAAGTGAGTTGGATGAACAAGAGCTGAGGAAAGCTACAATGAAGCTCTCATTCACAGGGTACCATGGAAAGCCTGTCTTCTGAACACTGCTGTCCTTCTGAGCCCCAAAGGTAAACAGCAGGCAGGCCAAAGTCATGCCTATCTGACCATAGTCCTGGCACCCAGCCACAGCAACATAAGCCACCTGGGGTGAGGAGCTGCTCACACCCTCTGGAGGCTTATACTCCTGAGTGACAAAGAAGAACAGAATCTTCCAGTAGGTAGGAAGTAACACAAAAAGTTCATCTAGAAACCTACTACAATCATTAGAGACTCTGATTGCCAACTCTATTTTTCCCCTTTAGCACCCTGTAATCTCCTTTTGATGAAAAAGATGGACAGGTAAGAAAAATAACCTCCAAGTTAACAAGTTAGACCAGAGTAAAAGGATACCATTGCTGAACAGACGGAAGTTTGTGTTTAATGAAGATTTTAAACCAAATGAGATTCAGCCAGGTATTCAATTTGGTGGGCTCAGGTCTCATTTGTTAGAAAGACAGTACAAAGGTAGTAGCATGTACCTGAATGTTCTAAACATGACACAATTAGTCTGTGGAGAGTAATTTTTCAATGTCTTTTCATGACACAGGGTTCAACAAATCCAGTAATGACCTATCCAGCCTCCTACCACAATCCCCAAGTCTTTTTATAGTCACAGGTAATTACCCCATGGAGAGATTACATCACTTTTGTCAGTAGGGTTTGCAGCTGACAGGAAGATGCTTTGAGGATGTTTTGGGAACTACATCCTCATTTAGAAACACTTTGCTATGGCTCCCATTGTTCCTTTCCAGGAATAGAACTGCCTTGGCAAACCCTGTTCTAAAATCGAACCAAACAACCAAAAGCCATTGTGGATAAGAACACAACCTCAGAGGGAAACATGGTAACCCAGAGATGACTCCTGTATGATTTTTATCCACAAGGAAAGAACACAGATAGGGTCTTTATCCTATTATCACAACAAGTCTCTGAAGGCTGGTCTGAGTCTTTTAATCAGGAAACCGAGAAATGGGTCCAATGACACCTACCATTCAGTACAGGTAGGCCGATGCCAGCAAAGTCATGAGCGGAATCAGACTTAACACAAATCCCAGCCAGTTCCACCACTTGCAATTATGTGTCCAAGCAAGCTACCCAGCACCCAACTCAGTTCATCTCTCACTCAGTGTGGCACAGAAATGGTGTTCCTTAGGTACGTTTCCTATCTACTGCTCTGCTGTCCCAGATCAGTGTACATTATCTACCTCCAGATCCTTTGAGATTGGGAGGTAAGCCAAGGAGACCTGCCAACACCTCTCTGGTACAGTAGTGCTTAGAGCCAAAGCCACATCTTATCACAGAGAACCTGGTTCTTAACAATTTCCATCTTCAACAAAAACTAAGTTCTTTCCTTTACTCTGCTATGTAGACATGCATATGGCTGCTTTCCCCACTATCTTAAAAGTGCAGTTTGTGTGAACTGTGATGCTTAACAGGGTCTTGGGCGTCATGGCAACATGGGGAGTAGGGGATCAGAAACAAAGATAATACTGAGTCTGTCAGTAAGTACTGTCAGGACAGGGAATGCAAAGCAAAACTTGTGATCTGTGCCAGCAGGCCAGCTCAACTGAGATCATCAAACTGTGCAAACATGAGCTTTTGGGAAGACAAAAGGAATTCCTCAAGTAATCAACCCTTCCTTGCTGGTCAAATTTAACACCTGCTCCCAAATCACTTCATCAGGACAAACACTGACTCTGCATGTTCAGTTCCGTGTTTTCACGAGAGCAAAGGTGTTGTCTTCATGAAGTCTCCTGTGCAGTGACTCAATGGTAGGTCACTTAACAACTCTGTTGTTGTTTAGAAGTTACATCATGTTTTATATGTCATGTGCCCTCCAATCATTTTCATTAGTCTATACAAAACACCAACCTGACATTTGTTTCTCTTGAGTAGCAGCATGGGGAGGTCAAGTGATTTGCTTAAGGTCAGACTTCAGATTTCTTCAGATTAAGCAGACAGAGAGAGCTGGGAGACACTGCCCCACAGCTGGGCCCTAGTTCCTCACTGGTCCAAGAAAGGTAGTTTGAGTAGCATATACACAATTTTGTTTTTAATTCTGGTCTTCTCACAGCATGGTGTGACTGCAGAACAAGAGATGCTTCCTCTGCCATACCTGAAAAGGAGTCTCCAATAATCTTCTCTGCTTAAAGAAAAGAAAACAGAGGAAACTCTGGCCCTTGGTTAATGCTTCTCTAATACTTTCCCTAGTATAATTCCAAATCCTGAGCTATAGATAAGAGGCTGGGTATGGTAACACACAGCTGTAATCCTAGCACTTGAGAAGCTGAAGATCACTAGTTCAAGGTCAGCCTGGCCACACAGTTGAGACTGCTTCAAAAAACACGGAGGAGGAGGAGGAGGAGGAGGAGGAGGAGGAGGAGGAGGAGGAGGAGGAGGAGGAGGAGGAGGAGGAGGAGAGAAAAGACAGAAGAAAGGGCAGGCAGGCAGAATGGTTATGGATTCCAAACCCCCAAAATAATGAAAATGTACCCTAGAACTCTCAAGTGCCTCTTTACACATGATTCTTTTCTGTTTAACCTGAGACTATAGCCAAGACTGCCCAAGATGTTTATAATCAAGAGACTAGGCTTGCCATGACTTTGGGGAATTCTCATAGCCATGAATGTATGTGACATGTGATCACATGTCTATTATCCACTAGGGTCCATTGGTAACAAGGCCATATATCTTACTAACATTCATTTTAAGATATCTCTGAGGGGTTGGGGATTTAGCTCAGTGGTAGAGCGCTTGCCTGGCAAGCGCAAGGAGATATCTCTGAAATGGGTATTCAGGAGCAGCTACAAACAAACAAACAAACAAATAAAAACAGTACAAAATCAAGAAGGTGGAAGTCTGGAGGAGATGGCTTAGTAAGTTAGGGTCACTTGCTATACAAGCTTAAGGACTGATGACATGAGCTAGGATCCCTAGCATTCACATAGAAAAAACCTATAAAATGTGTGTCTATACTGTGGAGTGGAGACAAGGGGATCCCAAGAGTTCACTGGCTGGCCAGCTAGCCAAACAGAGCTCCTAGTTCAGTGAGAGGCTGTCTAAAGTCAGTTAGGAGGAGGATGAAGGAGGAAGACACCAGATATCTTCTGGCCTCCACATGCATGTTTGGGTACATGAACTTACAAATTCACATGCATGTAACCACCCCCTGCGCCCCCCTCCAACAAAACACACATACGAAGGGGAAGCAGAGGCTCTTCTTCTTGAAAGGAACTGCCTTTCTTTAGCTTCACTGTACCTGAGAGTCTTGGTTTTCTGGTGAGTATACTTGGCACCCTGCTCATGGCAGTCACAGCCATGCAGGTGTGCTCTGGGTTTTCAGGCCAAAAGGGTGGGTATCACCCTCCCCTAGAAGTCACTTCACTGAGGAAAACATTGGCAGCAACTTGGCACAGTGGATCTTAGTAATGGTGAAGGCCCTTCTCCCTGTCTGCATTCGGCTCCCAGATAATACACATTCTATGAGGAATAAAAATGACTTGAATGTTAGGGTTATAGGGGAGGAAGGAGTCTATGCAATGGGGAGGGGGAAAAGTAACTTCAACTTTTCCATTCTAGTCTGGGTCCACATTACACACAGTTTCCCCACATTGAAAAATAATAACCCCTTTATCTAGCCATTCTGAAACCTTGGGTGGAAATTAGGGAAGGTGTTGAGTATGGGATGGGAAATGGAAGGAAGAAAGCATAGAACCAATAAAAAGAACGGTGGAGTAGATGAGATGGCTTAATGAAACTAAAGGGGCTAAAGACTTCTGATACTCTGCTGCCCATACTGCTGCTTACCATGCCAGGGCAGCTTCCAGGAGAAATCCTGGGAGAGGCAGGTTTCAGTAGCGTCCTAGGCACTAGTCCAGGTTCTGTTCCTGGCCCTACCACTAGCTGTAAGACCTCAGGCAAATGTACCACCTCTGAAATCTGGCTGAGACTTTTACCCTTTCTTCTAGCTCTGACAGTTGTTCCATTCCAGCACATACCTACTGAGCACCATCTGTTCTAAGCTAACTGTGGGGAGTGGGGCAGGGGGATACAAAATGGATAAAGAACCAAATCTCTCGTTTGTCTGTCTGATGCAGAGTCGCACCCTGCAGCCCAGGCTGGCCTTAAACTCACTGACAGTCCTCTTGCCTCAGTCTCCTAAATGCTGGGATTATAGGCAAGGAGCCAAACAATTCAGATTTGGTCTTTACTATATCTATTTAATTTTTATCATTATAGCATAAAAGTAGTCACAGAAAACATATTCAATAATGAACATACCATGTTCCACTCAAATCTTACTTATAAGCATTGGAATTTGAATTTCATATCATTTCTACAGGTCACAAAATAGTACTTTTCTGCTTCTTTTTCAACAAGTTAAACATAGAGTTAGCATAGGTCACACAAAGCAGGTAGCAGGCCAGACATGGTGGACATACCTGTAATCACAGCACTAAGGAGTTAGAGGAAGGAGGACCTCAAGCTCAAGGCCAATCTGCATTACAGCATTATATCAAGTTTTTCAGACTAGCTCTGGCTGGATAGTTGGGGAGATTATCATGGGGGCCATAGTTTGCTAGCTTCCACTCTAGAGTTGAGAGCAGTAAGCAAGACAGCTACTCCACTATATTTCTGCACCTATTACTTCTAGAGGCCTGGTATAGTCAGGTCTTATTTTCCTTTTCATACAAGCATGGTCCCATACTATGGAGTCCTGATCATCAATGGTACTGGGGCTCCTCATGGCTAGGAAGGAAAGGTATGACCCAGAATAGGGTGGGAGGAGGGGAGACAGAAAAGGAAGTATGTGCATGACAGGGAAGGCTATAATGGAACAACAGAGTCAGTAACTATTTCTTTCAACAATTCGGAAGAATGTCAAAAGTAGGCGAACCTGCTCCATCAGTATATATGGGTAAACGGGTAATAGAAATGGTAAGTAATGGAAGAGAAAGCACTGAGTTACGAGAAGTCCACAGTCACAAATAAGGTGCCTCGTCATGGTTAAGGTCCTCTGTTGTGGGATATCTGTACACTGTGTGAAGCTATACTACTGTGATTGGCTTAATAAAGAACTGAAAGGCCAATAGCTAGGCAGGAGGTATAGGCGGGACTTCCGGGGACAGAGAGGACTCTGGGAGGAAGAAGGGCACAGATGCAAGCCTGACACGGAGGAAGCAAAATGAGTAGTATGAAGAGATGAGGTGATTAGCTATGTGATAGATTATAGATTAAAATAAACGGGTTAATTTAAGTAATAAGAGCTAGTGAGATAAGCCTAAGCTAAGGCTGAGCTTTCATAATTAATAAGAAGTCTCTGTGTCACTATTTCTAAGCTGGCGGCCCAAAGAAAAATCCGACTACATTTGGCGCCCAACACACTACATGTAAATCCACACAGGGCCTCAGAAAGTTGAAGAAAAAATGTTCCAAGTAGGCTCAGTGCTTGTAGCTCTTTTAATAGGGTTTATGAGTAGTGGGTAGCACACTACTTGGTGCACTACTCAGTGGTGGGAGATTAGGTAGAGCTGGGGCAGATAGATCAGCCCCAGGCTGGGGCCGCAGGCATGAGGTTCTGTTCTCACCATGTTCTAAATGGAGCTACGTGGTGGAGGGTCTAGCCACCACTTAGCAGTTTAAGGTTTGGCTCACGTGGTCAAAGAATGCTGCAGGAGCTTAGTATAAAGCCAGGTCCAGACACAGAAAACATCAAAAAAGGTACAGTATGTTTAAAAGTGTGCTTAGATGCTAAAGAAAGAAAAGAAAATGGGTCTAGACAGTCATAGAAAAAATTGTTTAAAATAATAAAGCCAAGTCTTTAAAGAGAGAGTAAAGTAAAATAAATAAAAAAATTTTAAAAAGCCACATAAAGATGGGAAATACACAGGGCATCTGGATCCCGAATGGTGCTTTGTTGACTAAGTTTTTCTAATGCTAATGAACAGAGAAGGACAGCTGCTGAGAGACCCTGGATTGTAGAAGGGACTGCTGAATTAAACCAGCCTAGAGACTTTAGGGATGTCTTGGCTTTAATGGAAGTTGGACAATGTGTTGTGTTAGGGGAGAGGTTATGCTTTTGTTTCCACAGGAAACAAAAAGCTATGGATTCCTTCAAAGTTAATCGAGATCAGATTTGACTGGGGGAGACCTTCTGAGGATCTTGGCTACAGACATGCGGGAAAGAGCCAAGAAAGACTACAAGATGTACAGGTGATGTATAAACTGATCCCTCAATATGAGAACAGCTCTCAGACTGGATGAAACAGGATTAATTTTACTGGCTACAGAATCCTCATGACTTATTATTACATGCCATCCTGTCATATAGCATGGATAGAGGTTTGGTAATACAGTCCAAATGGACTTATAAAACTTGACAGATGCCTCTTACCTGCTCAAACATAAAACAAAACAAAACAAACAAACAAACAAAAAAAACATCTTTAGTACACACTTCCATACTTGTGTTAATATGGATATATATGTTACTTTTAAAAGTTTATCTGTTTTCAGAAAAAAAAACCACACACCAATGAAGACAAGTAGTACAGGTGATCTAGCCTCTCAGAATGCCCCTGTTGCAGTTTCCTCAAAATTCTGTATCCAGAAAAACTTCAATGTTGCCAGTTGAGATGGTTCAGCCTCACATACTACTCCAGTCAGGACTTCAGATAAGCTCTACACTTTCCCATCACACTGAGACTAAACAACAACTAGCTCTCCCAGGACTTGACCATTATCCCAATTTTCTCAGAGTCCTCAAAAGATGCTGTTATCCCCAGACAAGAGGAAGCAGTCTACAGAACACGATGCTCACATTCTCAAGAGGTGGGGTGGGTGGTTTTGGTCATTCAGTGGGTTATGAATGTTTTTCATCATTTAGGGGGTTGGTTACAAGTTGTTATTGGTAATCGTCAGAAAAAGAGCTGAACAAAGGAGATTAGATTCAGGGATCTCTTTCCCATATAGTATAGAAATGATGGGATAAAAGGGTAGATTGTTGAATCTACTTTTGAACAACCATTAGTCTCAAATATTTTACACTGATACAGTATATGAAAGCTATTTTTGTTATAACACTAACACACACACACACACACACACACACACACACACACACACACACACACACACACTTCTACTTTTGTTTAAAGTATTGTACCCATGCAGCTCATTTAACAATGCAATATAAATTTCTAGTCCTTTAAAGTTATTATTACAAACTATTTAGGATAATTAAGAAATACAGGCTAGTAGTTAGTCACCTAACAATCAAATTTGTGGCCATGTTAGGTATGTTTTCAAGGTCAAACAGAGATATATTTTAGACAGACAGATGGTCTTCAAACACTTCAGAGACCTACAGAATATGGCATTTAAGATGTTTAATAACCTGAAGCTTTTCATGACAATAAGACACATCTGTGCTCCTGGCAGCACCAATTTACTTGAAAAAAAGAATGATGGGCATTGAAGAACCTCCATATGGAGTTTGCTTTTATTGTGGCTAAGTTAGCCACTGGGCAAGAAACTGACCTTGCCTCAACTGCTGACAGTATGCTGTACAAATTGGTCAAGCAGGACACAAAAGAAGGTGACTGCCAAACTTTGCCAAGACAAGGTAGGACAGGCCTTCAAAATTTTCCTGCTTCACAAAAAAGTCTGTCAGATATTCTAGGCCTGTAGGATGTAAAGATAAATGACCAAACGTTTCGGAGGAACACTGGGTGGCTGTCCAGGCAGCCAGATGCTGTTTCTTAGTTTTGGAAGTCGTTTGCTCTATACTTCCTGTTTACTCAGGTAATAGTATATCCTTCTCTGGTCTTTGATGGGGTTACAGACTAGACAGTTAAATAGTTGCAGTTTTCCTTGTTACCAAATTCAGAAAAAAAAAAAAAAATCTCACAAAAAGGTATAAAGTATATAAGGTTGAAAGACATAAAAGCTTAACTTATTTATCTAAGATAATGTTTTAAGGCCTAAAAAGACAGTTTTGGGTTGGTAAGTTAGGATAGAAAGTAAATTAAGTACAAAACTTTTGAGTCACCAAGATAGGGCAAATTGTTAGGATTCTGCCACTCCTCCAGCTGCATGACCACACGTGTGTGGTTCAGTAGCCAAGTAAGGGGCCTTACGTCTTACAACATCCTTGCACAATGTGGTCACGCGATCTGCGCATGCGTGGCGTAGCTCTGTAAGCCCACATGCGTATGTGCAGGGAAATCCTTTAAAAGCCAGTCACAGATTCCTCCCCTCTCTTCTGCTCTCTCCACCTCCCCGACTCTCTCCCCCTGCACATGTCTTTCACTGGCCTGGTCACTCTCTTCTGTCCCCCACTTCTCCTAGTAAAGCTCTGATACTGGGTTTTGTTGTGCCTCATGACTTTTCTGCACGGTAACAAGCACCGCATTTAATTTAAAACCAACATAAATAATAAAATATTTTCTCTGAATTTTCCCAAATACAGACAGACTGGACATTGTAAATGTAATTCTTACCCGATAATTGTTCTTATTGCATATAGATTTACTATGTTAGAGTTAAAACCTTTCCTTTTTATTTAGACAAAAAGGGGGAAATGTTGTCAGTTATTTGTACACTGTGTCAAAGATACATTGCTGTGATTGGTTTAATAAAGAGCTGAATAGTCAATAGCTAGGCAGGAGGTATAGGTGGAACTTCTGGGGACAGAGAGGACTCTGGGAGGAAGAAGGATGGAGTTGTCAGAGAGACATGGAGGAAGCAGCATGACAGTGTGAAGAGATGAGGTAACAAACCACATGAAAGAATGCAGATTAAAATAAATGGGTTAATTTAAGTTATAAGAGCTAGTGAGACAAGCCTAAGCTAAGGCCGCACTTTCATAATTAATAATAAGTCTCTGTGACGTTATTGGCAGCTCAAAGAAAAATCTGACCATAGTCCCCCTTCCAGATTAGCTTTGTGATCTCTCCAGGTAACATGTCCAAGAAAACTGCCATCTAGGTCTTTCTAAAGAACTCTGGCAGAGATTCCATTACTGTTAAACATCAATGTTCATGTCAGGACTCATTGATACAGAGACAGTTCTGGCATATCATCCAATGGCCTGCTGAGTACACCCAAATACGTGTTTTCTGGAAAGTATGCCAGGTCTGGATACCACACAAAGTGAAGTAATAGGGACTTTAGAGTACTGTCAAAGACAACAAGGATCAGCAAATTCAGAATGGCTCACTCCTGAATTTTCAGCCTCTCTTAGGAACATTTCAGCTTATCATTCTCAATCAAAAAGCTCTTAGTCTATTACAAAAAGTGCTGCTATGATCCTTGTGGTATGACTGAGCATTCCTTGGGTATATGCCCAAGAGTGGTATGGCTGGGTCTTGAGGTAGATTGACTCCCAATTTTCTGAGAAACCGCCATACTGATTTCCACAGTAACTGTACAAGTTTGCACTCCCACAGTAACTGTACAAGTTTGCACTCCCACCAAGAGTAGAGGAGTGTTCCCTTTGCTCCACATCCTCTCCAACATTGGTTGTCACTAGTGTTTTTGATCTTAGCCATTCTGACAGGTGTTAAGGTGGTATCTCAGAGTCGTTTTGATTTGCATTTCTCTGATGATTAAGGATGTTGAGCATTTCTTTAAATGACTTTCAGCCATTTGAGATTCTGTTTTTGAGAATTCTCTGTTTAGCTCTTTAGCCCATTTTTTAAATTGGAGTGCTCAGTATTTTGATGTCTAGTTTAACCTAGATGCCTGTCAACTGAAGAATGGATTAAGAAAATGTGGTACAAATACACAATGGAGTACTATTCAGCAGAGAAAAACAATGACAGCATGAAATTTGCAGGCCAATGGATGGAACTAGAAAATATCATCCTGAGTGAGGTAACCCAAACCCAGAAGGACAAACATGGTATGTACTCACTCACAGGTGGATACTAGATATAAAGCAAAGAACAATCAGACTGCAACCCACAGAACCAGGGAGGCTACATAGCAGGGGGGACCCTAGGATGACTGTGACTTATAATATGTTTTGGTTTTACTCAATTACTGGACAAGCCTCAATGAGACATTTCACTATCAGGATAAGAATTTATACTGTATCAAGCTGATAACAGATAAACAAACAAACAAATAAATCAATAAAGGAAATGGAGTTAAATAATGGAAAATAAATGGGTTAATTGTTAAACATAAATTGGATTATGTTAAATAATCCCATAAATCCCATGTTAAAATAAATGGGTTAATTTAAGTTATAAGAGCTAGTGAGACAAGCCTAAGCTAAGGCCGCGCTTTCATAATTAATAATAAGTCTCTGTGACGTTATTGGCAGCTCAAAGAAAAATCTGACCATAGTCCCCCTTCCAGATTAATCCCAATGGAAAAAAAGCTCTTGGTCATGAAAGTACAGACTGAGGAGCTAGAAGCAACCTTCAAGGTTATAAGGTCAACTCCTTTGTTTAGCCCATGAAGAAACTGAACTATGGGACAGTTAAGTGGCTTTGTCCAAAATTCAATGTTAGTGGTCATTACCAGGCCCTATTTTCACAAAGATACAGGATCTCAACTACATACCTGGTCTGAGAAGAGACATAGAAAAACAAGAAAAAAAAAAAAAAAAAAAAAAAAAAAAAAAAAAAACCAAAAACAAAAACAAAGAGTGAGCATCCTTAAGTGTTTACTATGCAACATTTAATACCTTTACAATCTTCAGTGAGGTAGGTACTGTTACTAACTCCCTCTGCAGCTGAGGAAGCTAGAAGTTCACAGTAACAGAGTGATTTGCTCAGGATCATAGGTAGTAACAGGAATGGGCTCTGAACACAGGCAATCTAATCCCAGTCTTTTCCCTTCCCTGTATCCTACACCTCTCTCTTGCCTGAAGATGTCAACAGCTGGAAGGAAGGGAGATAACGTAATCACCAGCAGGTTCCCCTACCTCTTTCTATTAGCTCATTAGGCTCCAAAAAACTAGCTCCCTCCCGTACCAGACTAAAAAAGAAAAAAAGTTCTTCCCAAACTGCCTGACAAAAGACAAGTCCCCTACCTCAGGCTCCAGAAGAAACACTAGTATACAGTCTACTCCCACACACAGAGAAGGCAGGTCTGGACTTACCAGAGGTTAATCCATCTCCAAACAGAGTGCTAAGGATCACCAGCTGAAGGAACACTCCATGCCCCACGGAGGTCACGACAAACGCTGAGCTGCTCTTTGGTGCTATCCTGCCATGGCACATCTTTTATCCGTCCGATGTTATTTACTTATGTATTTATTTATTAAAAAAAAAAAACTTTAAAATCCAGAAGAAAGAATCCTAAAGCATGCCAGGAACAGCTTCACCTGTAACAAACAGACAAAAAGACTTAAGTGAAAATTTCAGCCATAAGTTGGTTAGAAACAAGCACTCTGCAAGGAAGCCGCAATCCCACACTAAGTTGGAAGAATTCTAGCAACTGAATCCTTACTGCCAAGAGAAGAGAGAAGCACAGAAATGGGTTTTCAGCTCCTCCTGGAGAGCTGCCAAAGCTTGCTGCCAGCTGTTGTCAAAATCTGGTCCAGCAGCCAGACCCTTGCAAAAAGGATCAGGACTCACCTGGACGTCACCTGCATGGCTAGCCAGGTCAGGGCTGCTTTCAGAGACTTCTTCCTGCCCTGCCAGGACCACTGACTTACGGGCTCCGGCAGAAAGCAGCTGCCGACACAGAGCTGCTGCTACGCCTGTGTCACTTGGCCTCAAAGCCACTTCAGCTAACCAAAAGGAAAAACAGTGAGCACGTGTCTCAAAGGAATAACCACACCGCCTAGAGAAGGAATGCAGCAGCAGGAGCCAAGGCCACAGAGGCCTAACCTGTCAGAGACTAAGGAGTCCTGAGGAGCTGACTCGACAGCCATGAATCTCAAAACTATTCAAGGCTCAACCCATACACCTGTGACAAGACACCTGTGACCAGAGGGGTGACACAATGATGGGGATGTGAGAGATAGGCTGTAGTTGCTAATTGGCCCCACCACCCATTCTGGTTGAGGCTGGCTTCTGAATAGTGGAAAGGAGAGAGAGGGAGGGGGAGAGGGAAAGGAGGAGGGAGGGAGGGAAGGAGGGGGGAGGGAGGGGGAAGGGGAGAGGGAGGGGGAGAGGGAAAGGAGGGGGGAGGGAGGGAAGGAGGGGGGAGGGAGGGAAGGAGGGGGGAGGGAGGGGGAAGGGGAGAGGGAGGGGGAGAGGGAAAGGAGGAGGGAGGGAGGGAAGGAGGGGGGAGGGAGGGAAGGAGGGGGGAGGGAGGGGGAAGGGGAGAGGGAGGGGGAGAGGGAAAGGAGGAGGGAGAGAGAGGGAGGGAGGGAGGAAGGAAGGAAGGGAGGGAGGGAGGGAGGGAGGGAGGGAAAAGAAGAGAAGAGAAGAGAAGAGAAGAGAAGAGAAGAGAAGAGAAAAGAAAAGAAAAGAAAGAAAAGAGGGAGGGAAGGAGGGAGGCAGGGAGGGAGGAATGAATCAAGCCATGTGTGGTAGCACACACCTTTAATCCCAGCCTTCTGGAGGAAGAGGGAGGGAGATCTTTGTGAGTTCAAGACCAACCTAATCTACACAGGGAGTTCCTGATCAACCAGGACTACACGGTGAGACCCTGTCTCAAACAAACAAGTAAAACCAATCAGTAGTCAAGAATTTAAGGATTATTTTCTAAATGAGAAAGATGTTGGGTTGATGACACATTTATCTCTCTCTCTCTCCTCTCTCTCCTCTCTCCTCTCTTCTCTCTCTCTCTCTCTCTCTCTCTCTCTCTCTCTCTCTCTCTCTCTCTCTCTCTCTCTCTCTCTCTCTCTGGTTTTTCGAGACAGGGTTCTCTGTGTAGCTTTGGAGCCTATCCTGGAACTCACTCTGTAGACTAGGCTGGCCTCCAACTCACAGAGATCCACCTGCCTTTGCTTCCTGAGTGCTGGGATTAAAGGCGTGCGCCGCCACCGCCACCGCCACCCGCCACCGCCACCGCCACCGCCACCGCCACCGCCGCCTAGCTTGTTTTATTTTTCAAGACGTGATTTCTCTTTGTAGTCCCGTCTGTCCTTGAACTCATTCTGTATATCAGGCTGGCCTCGAACTCAAGAGATTCCCCTACCTCTGCCTCCTGAGTGCTGGGATTAAAAGTGTGCATCATCACCACCTGGCTATTCAGTTCCTTTAAAAAAAATTCTATACACGCAACATAAAGTTTTATAGACACAGATTAGAGGGCCCGCCATCTATAACCCTAATAAAGGACTCCCTGATACTTGGCCAAAGATGTTAACTAGACTCAACTTATATATGTCTGAAGTCTTGACTCAAACCCTTGTCTCCCCCCAGAAGATAACTGCAAGCAGTAACATGAGTTCTCTCAGTCCAAAAGAGAGCAGTTATGAGAGTCTTCAGTAAACATTAGCCAGGAATCAAGAACAGAGCCAGCCACTGGTCTTCACCCTTGAGCCTTTAAAGCTACAGACAGAATGGTTCATGGAGAAGTCTGTATGTCTGTGCACATGTGGAGTGTGTTCACATTTATACGGCTGTAAATGAGAGTTAGAATGCCCAGTTATATTCGAATATTTGCTCCTCATGGCTTTTAGCCCCAGTCTCCTCTGTGAAATAGCTCTGATGTAAGTTTCAGACTCAAAGTGCCCAGTCCTATTGAAGTCCTCAACTGTCACCGCTGTTACAGTCATCAAAAAGACCTGAGCAGGGATCTTAAAGCTACTTTTCTTGCAGATGCAAAAAAAAAGGGGGGGGGGGGTGTTCAAAGTCAAAGATGTTAAAGGATATGCCCAGGGCCCTACTGGCTAATGACAGATCAACAATGAACCTGTGGTGCATCCACACTAGATAACCCTATGAGGCATTCTTTAGTCATCTCTTCAAAGCAACAACTGGGAATCATCAAGAATGCCAAATGCATGTGCCACACCACAGCACGTGCACAGTACATATTTAAGTGGTGAGTACAGATATGTAAGGTAGTGACTTAGGTGTTCTGCACATGAGTATCAGGAGTCAAACAATACTACCCAGAGGAGCTAATGCTCGGCTGAGTCCTAAATGATGTGTAAGATGGGGGGGAGGGGGACAGAGTTACCATATACAGGTGAATCAGAGTACTCCTGGTAGAGGTTCAGAGGAAGGTTAAGACAAGGAGCTGACAATCTACTCTGAAAAGCAGGTAAACTGACAAGGACATTAAGTAGGGAAGTTACAAGAGCAAATTCCTTTTTAACCCCTAAGCCATCTCTCTAGCCTCAGGAGATCAACTTTATTTTGGAAGGGATTTTAAAGAATTGGTGGACACAAAATATACGTATTTGGTTTTTCAAGACAGGGTTTCTGTGTACTCGATTTGTAGACCAGGCTGTCCCTGAACTCACAGAGCTCTAACTGCTTCTGCCTCCCAAGTGCTGGGATTAGAGTTGTGTGCCACCACCACCCAGCTGATAGAAGATAGTCTTAACATTTTATATTTTATTATATAATGCCTTTGGAAGGCAACTTAATGATGTAAGGTCCAAAACAGTATATATTCTCTGACCTATTGATTCTAATTCTAGATCTGTCCTCAGAAATCACACGTGTGCAATAACATATACATGCGTAGGGTACTCAGAGCATTGTTTAGAAAGGGAAAAGACTGGAGCAACTGGAAGTTAAAAAGGAGGTTGGTTAAAATTAGTTAGAGTATGCTCAATAATATTGTTCAGTTGCTTTAAAACAGGGCATTCCAATCCTTGTTAATATGAAAGGTTTCTAAAATTAATGTGTGAAAAAATTTGAATGCACATTTATATTTTTTTAATTATTAATTTATTTTAGCTTTTTAAGATACAGTCTTTGTAGCCCAGATTGATGCTGACCTTGGTAGGTAGGTAGCCCAGGCTGACTTCTAACTCTCCATCCTGCTGCCTTAGCCTCCCAAATGCTAGGATTACACAGGTGTATACCATTATACACAGCCCATGCTTGGGCTTTTAAGGGGTGTATGTTATCCACTAAAAAAACCTCAAGAATAATGCATAAGAAACAATGCCTTGCTGGGTGGTACACACCTTTAATCTCAGCACTTGGGAGGCAGAGACAGGTGATCTCTGAGTTTGAGGCCAGCCTGGTTTACAGAGCAAGTTCCAGGATAGCAAGTGCTATGCAAAACAAAACAAAAACAAACAAACAAAAGAAACACTGCCTTTAGGAAGGAGAACTGAGTGGTTAAAAATCAGGAAGCAAAAATTAAAATAAAAAATTCTTACTATGTTTTCTCTCAATCTTCTTATGCCCTGTACTTTGTACCCATATTAAATGTTCAAAGAGATGAAATACAAATCAACTTACTATAGCAAGACTTTCCTGTCTAGGGGCATCTCCAGGAAGAGTCCTTTCCTGACACTTTCTATCATGCCTATCTATCCCCAGAACTAGCTCCTTGGAACCCTTTACTACTTCAGCTTGAACAGGCTAGTACAACTATTTGTTTATCTGCCTCACCTTAGTGAACTGAGAGTTCCTTGAAGGCAGAGACTGTAAATCACTCATTTAGGAATCTTTAAGAGCTAGCAAAGACCCCAGCACTTGACAGGAGACTGCAAATGTTTGCCAAACTCTCGAATACTGTGGGAAGAAACAAAGAGTGGGGAAGTGGAGGAGTACAAGTTCCTGATCTGTTCTGTTTCACCAACTGCTGGCTTCTCTCGTACTGCTGAAGCAGCTACCTGAACCAAGGACCAATGAAACCGAATACCTGATCAACTATAGAATGCAGAGAATGGCGGAAGAGTGAATTTTACAAAGAAAGGGGCGGGGGAGACATAAATGGAGTGTTATCCAGGAAGTATTTATGTAAAGGATGGTCAAGGTTACTGCTTCAGAAGTAAAACAGGAAAAGTCAACTTCCAAGACCCCAGAGTACCACCAGCTATAAGAAAACCCAGCTACTGTGGAGAAAGGGTCATATAGTAAATCAAATCTATATAAGGAATTATCTGCTTTAATCAGAAGTTTAAAAAGTCTTTAGTTGGGTATGGCTCTATACACCTATAATCTCAGAACTCAAGAGACTGAGACAGAACTGCTATAACTTCAAGGCCAGCCTGGGCTACAATATGAGACTCTTTCAAACATCACCAAATTGGGAGAGGAGGCATCACTTTCTTTAGTAGTACAGCCACTAAAAAGTCATCTACACTCCTGTAAATAACTTCCGACCCATGGCTATGCAGGCAATCCTAAACTCAGTGGGTCAGGAATGTGCATGTATGTATGTGTACACACACACACACACACACACACACACACACACACACACACACGGGCGCGTGCACGCGCACAGAGAGGAAGGAGAACATTTTAGCCCACACTTCCAGGTACAGTTATCACAAAGGGATGTCAAGCAGGGATTTACACAAAGAAGGAACCTGGAGACTAGAGCAGATGCAGAGGCCATGGAGGAATGCTGCTTATTGGTTTGCTTCTTTGGCTTGCTCGGACTGTTTCTTATAGGACCCAGGGGTGGCACCACCCAAGTGAGCTGGTCATCCACATCAATTATTAATCAAGAAAATGCACCACAGGCTTGCTCACAGACCAGTCTGGTGGGAGCATTCTCCTAAGGTTCCCTCTCCCCAAATGCCTCTATTTTCTGTCGGGCTGACATAAAACTAGCCAGCACAGTATCATTATCCCTAGAGAAATACTAGAACTAACAATAAAACCTAGGGGGCTGCATCCTGCAGAATGTGATGCGCACTCATTCTGCCACTAAGCTTCCACAGTGCCCCTAAGCTATGATTCTAACTTTGGGGGAGTCACTAATCTCATCTCTGCCTCTTTCCTCCTTTACAAAGTGGGAGAGGAGTACTGTTTGCTTTGACTATCTCACTAGGCTCTGATAAAGCTCAGCCAGTCCAAAAAAGAAAAATGAGGAAAAAAACCCTGTAAACTAGACCTGGGGCTTCTGTGCAGTTTTAGCCAGAACCTGCAACTGGAGCCCAGAGTTCATATGGCTTACTTGCTTGTTGTTATCATAAATGCTTCCAGGTTAATGACACAGCCTGCTAAAAAGGTTAAAGGTGCCCTAAAGTCACCTTCAACTCTAGCTCAATACTTGAGAAAGCAGCAGCAGGAGGGGCAACCAGGAAACAGCATGCACCCTGTTCTCTAGGCAGCCAGGCACACATCATCTTTGTCCCTCTGCCCAGATGCCTTGGAGAACAGCCCTGTGGAGAATGCCACAGTTCTGCAGGTGTGTGTGTGTGATTATGTCACATTGAGCTCTCTCCTCTCTGGAGTCAAAGGGGCCCGACTCAGTAGGCCTTGACTTCCACATACTGGAAGGTTAGTCAGCTTCAGTTCACATATAATTTTTAGAACAAATTATTCGATAAACCATGGATCATTTATCCATTAATCAGGAAAGGGAACTGGGAAGAGAAAACAAATTTGAAACCTTTTCTTGTCTCAGACTAACATAAAAAGGAATGGAGGGAGTGTAAGAGAGTCTAGAACAAAATAGTGTATTCCTTTGACCAACCATTTACACCAATCCTCTCCTGCCTCATGAGAAAGAACAAAGACCAGTTCCTGAAGTATGAACAGAATGTAAGCAGCACATTACATTAAAGAATGTCATGATAAGAAGTCCAAAGTTCCCAGAGGAGAATAATCAGAAAGTGACTCCCCTTCCTTACCTCTCACCTTCTTAGAAGTGACTGCATAACATTCCCCCTTTCACTCCCATTCACCTTCAAACCATTGGGACCTCCTACCACACCCTACAGACAATATAAGGGTTTCTGATGCCTTCTATTTCTTCTTCCTCCTGTGGATCTTTCCAGTCACTGACTTCTATTTCCACTGAACCATTAACACGTCAGTGCTTCAACTGCCACAATTTCTTCTACTGGGGTTTGAGGAACATATGGCAGAAAATTACCTTATCCATTTCAAGGCAGGTATGGCGGGGTGGCAATGGAGAGGGGGCTCGGCAAGGTAACCCAGGTTGGCCTTGAACTTGTAATGCTCCTGTATCAGCGTCTCGACTGCTGGGATTATAGCGGTGCTCCACCATTCCGAGCTAAAAACTAACTTTTATTGAAATTTAATCTACTCTTATAAAAATTACTCTCAGCTTTCCTCTTAAGCCACCTAAAAGTTACTAGAACATGCCAGAGATTTTCTTGAATGGCTTTGATATTTTTTATACCCTGTGCTGCTCCAGAAGAATCGCTGTTGATACACTCAGGGCATCACACTTTCTCCCAAGATCCAGGCAAGCAGGAACACCAGTAGATACACTACCATATCCTCCTTCAGTCCTCTCTTTCAATCTCCAACTCCTTTCTTCTAGGACCTAGCAGCAGTTAGACTACAGCAGGGACCTGACACAGGAGACAGCTAGGTCCAGCTTCAGCATCAAGCAGTGGTTCTGACCTTAACAAGTCACCCAGTCTTCCCAGTGCATAGGGATGGACCTGAATGGTTCCCAAGGCCCTTTTAGGTCTAAGGAATTCAAAGTCCTCTAGAAGACACCCAAAAAGTATTTCCTCCGAAAAAGTAAACCAACAAAAGTCCTAGCTAAAGGAAGAAATGTTCAATCTGTCCTAGTAGATCTTTCCCCCTTCCTCTTCCAAGACCAAACTAAAGTATCTACCGCCCTCTGTATTGCAGTAAACTCAGGAGAGTCCTCTTTCCCACTGAGAGCTTAATCAATCCACCAGCACATCTGTACCCACCACCTAGAACACAGTGTTCCCGAAGTGCTTTCCAAAGACAACAAACATCTAACAAAGAGAGAGAAAAAACAAAACACAATACAAAACTAAAAAGCCAACCTCCCCAAGTCTCTACATATAAGGAGCACTGCAGCACTGCAGGAGCCTAGGGAGGGGAGGGTAAACGCAGGAGAAAGGAGAAGGGGAGAACAAGGCAAAATGGACTCTGACAGGAAACAAGGAGAGCAGGGAACTCTGCCTTCTAAGTTTCTAATCTGCAGTCAGGAAGCCACTTTTTTCAGGGCAGAGCTTTACCATGGTCTGATAGGCTGACCTGTGACAAAACCTCACTTCCTGTGCTTCTATTTCCCTATCAGTGAAAGGAAAACTGTTCCACTAAGTATCTCTCACGAACAGTCTAGAAAACCAGGCCGGAATCTCTGCTCTACTTAGACTGTATTAATTGGGTGGTCCAGGGAAAGTCATTTTCAGTTCCCATCTGCAAACTGGATGACACTGATCCTACTGGACTATGTGTGGTGGAAAAAATAAATAAATAAACATGAGCTACAGGATGGATCTGAAACTGCAGACTTCAGTTTACGGTGGTGAGGGCCCTTTCTTCTATCACGCTATGGCTGATACTCACTGGACTCCCAAAGGGCAGCCTTTGCATGTGGTTTAGAAACATCCTGAAATCAGGCTCAAGGTCAATTCAGATTTTAAAAAATAAACAAAACGAAAAACAGCCAATGAGTTAAAGAGAATCTTCCTCAACCTTAAGGCTCTTTCTGAATGCCAAAATATTTTTAAGGACTCTTTACTAAGCACTACTGCTCCACAAAAAATTAAATACCTATTTGCCTGCTGAAGAGTGCCCTGCTCTTTTGTTTTCCAAATAAAAGGTCAAGCTCAGTTTTATCTTTGAACTCAGATTCACCAGTCTCTGCCTCCTGAGTCAACTCTATCTTGAGACAACCAAGCATATCGCCCTCCTTGAAGCCACACAGAAACTACAGGTAATCACTGCATCAACCAGGAGAGAAGGGGCATATCAATCTTCAAGTTTTGACCAGGTAGCAAAACATGCTTGGCAGAAACCGAAGCAATTGGTTTCTAGGCCCCAGAGACAGATCCTTTGTCATCAGACCCTCTTCATGATTCACAGCAGAGCTGAGAGGAACAGGCTCCAATACTCATTTTGCAAATAAAGTTCAAGAAGGTGATTTGTTCAGTCTGAACTCTTCAGGCTCCGTGTTTCCAGGGACTGCTATACTGCAATTCAGCAAATCTTTATTTAGCTATCTTCTATGCAAGGTTTGGGTAGTCACAGATACCAAATGTGGTATCTTACTCTTAAGGAATTCACAATATTCTGGAGAAGTGCATGTTATCTCTAACACTCAAATTGTTACTAGGACATTTTATAGTGCTAGGAGAGAACAAAGGAGTTAAGAACAAAGACTTTCGATGTGTATGGGGGGTGGGGTAAGCTGTACCCTGTACTTAAGTACACACTGAAGATGACACTTCTAGGGCAATCTTTAGCATGCAGAAACTACTTACTTGCATCAATCAAAAACAAACAACCAAACAAAAAACTAACACACACAAAAAAACGAAACAAACAAAAACAAAACAAAACAGAAGACTAAGTCACTAAAAAGAATGAAGAGGGTTACAATCTATTTTGTCTGCCTAGAATCACAGAAGAAATAAATACCTATCTATCTAAATAAGTCACAGGAAAGGAAATTTAGGAGCCTGATTTTAGTGTTCAAAGTAGTTATAGCTGTGCAGGAAACACCTCCTCCACGCCAAAAATAGCAAGCCCAAAGGAAAAGGCTGTTGCAGTTGTGTTTACTTTTTACCATCTATGTGGATGGCTTTCCAAAGTGGGATGATATAAACAGGTCTGTGTCACTTCCTGGTTCTCAGGCCTTCTGCTACATTCCCAGTCTGTCTGGAAGGCTGCCTACTTAAAAATAAACTTTAAAATCTCACCAAAAACTCCAAACTTAAACCATCTTTCCCTCTATTTCAGTCAATTTCACTGAAATTAAATGGGGTAGAGAGCACGAAAGAAGACAAAATATATCACAGAGAAGGAATCTTCAGTTCAAAATAAAACAAAAAAAAAAAAAATGTGCTCAAAAGAAGTCAAAGTCAAGAGACTTGGGTTCTACTTATGTACCACCTCTAACTGGAAAAATGACCTTGAGCAAACAAAGGCACTTCATCTCTGCGCAAGAGGTGCTTCAGCAGCCATAACCCCAACATCTGAATAATCCAACCTGTCTGAACCTCAATTTCTTTATCTGCATACCTATTTCACAGAGCTTTTCTAAGTACTATATAAGGAAAGGAACACAAAATACTTGGAATAATGCTAGCACATTGCAAGTTATCAAAAACGGTAGTTATTATTACTGTTAGGGCTGATGGCAGTCTCATTATCATCAATACCTATCATCATTATTGTCATATTTGAAACAAAGGGTTGAGACAGATAAGTGCTACTTGAAGAGCATCTCTGCTCCAAATCCTATGATTCTTGTTACTTTCTCTTCCATTTTTTTTAAGAGTGCTAGACAAGAAAGGGAGATAAATTAGGCAAAGCCTGGCAGAACAAACATCCTCACCCTCTATGTTGGAAACAGTAAGAAATAGTCAACCTAGAAGGAAATCCACAAGGAAGTTAAAATGAGATCTATCACTTTCCAAAATGGAAAGCCTTGTGTCACTGTGACATATTCACCCATGCGGCACTCTCATGAATGCCAAGGGCACTCTCATGAATGCCAAGGACAACATTCCCTCCCTAGGCCAGCAGAATCTGACTTTACCCACTTCACCTTTCACTACATAAAGGTTCCCCAGCAGCTTTTTAAGGAAGCCCTAAAAGATAGATAGATAGCACAGTATCCAGTCCCACATTTCTAACAGTGATTAATCCTACCACCAAAGTTTTGTTGTTGTTTAAAGAGTCTTTTAACACACACACACACACACACACACACACACACACACACACACACACACACACCCCTCCTAGGGGCTGAGGGTGTAGTTCACTTAGCTGGTATAGGGCTTACCTATCATGTATTGATGTATTGAATCCTAGCCCCTGGATTCAGTCCCTAACACTGCATAAAAACTGGCCTGACAGTACATACACCAATAATCACAGCACTTGGGAGGAAGCAGGAGGATCTTGAGATGAAGGTCATCCTCACCTACATATCAAGTCCCAGGCCAACCTGGAACACACAGAACCCTATCCTTTAAAAAAAGAAAAGAAGCCGGGCGTTGGTGGCGCACGCCTTTAATCCCAGCACTCGGGAGGCAGAGCCAGGAGGATCTCTGTGAGTTCGAGGCCAGCCTAGACTACCAAGTGAGCTCCAGGAAAGGCGCAAAGCTGCACAGAGAAACCCTGTCTCGAAAAACCAAAAAAAAAAAAAAAAAAAAAGAAAGAAAAGATTGGAGATTATTGGTGGTCTTGTTAAAAGCAGTTTCATTAGCATGATACACACTGGTTATATGGATTTTAGCATGAATTCGAAGGGGGAAAATGAATAAAATAGGACAAAATTATTAATTGGGAAGAGGGACAGGAAAGTGAGAAGACAGACTGGTGGCAGGTGTTTAGTTTGCTTTCTATTGCCGTGCTAGAACACTCTGACCAAAAGCAGCTTGGGGAAGAAAGGGTATATTTTAGTTTAGTTACCATCCATCATTGAGGGAAATCAGGGCAAGAACTTAAGAAAGGAACTAAAAAACAGGAACCATGAAGGGAACCTGCTTAGTGTCTCCTCCCCTGGCTCATGTACAGCTACCCTTCTTATATAGCCCAAGTTGACCTCCTAAGAATGATGCTGCCCACATGGGGCTGGGCCCTGTGCCCTCCTGCATCAACCATCCATCAAGACATCTCCAGACATGGCCATAGGCCAATCTAAACAAAGCAATTCTCCAATTAGGTTTCTTCTTCCCAGAGGACTCTAGGTTGTGTCTAGTTGACAATAAAATCTAACCAGCACAAAGGCTATTGGAGACTTGTGCCTCACAATTATTTTAGTCATAGCTCCCTGAACCATCCAAATAATAACTCAGAGAGCCCATTAGGAAGCGTCTCTCTGAACTAGCAGTTACAGCTGGCAAAATCTAGCAAGGGGCTTCTGGGGCTCTGTATTAGAAAGGTACCCACTTGCCGGGCGGTGGTGGCGCACGCCTTTAATCCCAGCACTCGGGAGGCAGAGCCAGGCGGATCTCTGTGAGTTCGAGGCCAGCCTGGGCTACCAAGTGAGCTCCAGGAAAGGCGCAAAATTACACAGAGAAACCCTGTCTCGAAAAAACCAAAAAAAAAACCAAAAAAAAAAAAAAAAAAAAAAAAAAGAAAGGTACCCACTTTTTAGTGTTTAGCAACAAAAAAGCCTTTCCGACCCACAACATCTCCCGAGAGCTCTCTTTGGCGGGATTTATTAGTGAGAAAATGGGCAACCTAGGGGTCTCTCAGGTATACAAATATGACCACAGTTTCTAATATTTTTCTCCTTCCTACTCATAAAGTTTAGTAGATAGAAGCATGTTCTTCACCCCCATCTACTAACACTTAACAGCCTCAAGGAGGTAGCACTCAAGTCAAATCAGCCCCTGGGTCCAAAAAGCCTCCATGTATGAGTTCCAGCAAGCCTTCTAAGTAAACCATGGTTCTTCCTGTCTTCTTCCTCACAAACTACTCAGATTTCTTGTGAGCTACCAAGGGTAGACTGCCAGGTCCAAGGAAAAACAAGAAACAGAAACTTGCCAACTGTTCCCTTTAATTAGTCCCACGCCACTGCCCCCAAAGACTCTACATGACATCTAACTGTATAAAATCTTCCACCAAGATGGATCCAATATGTTTTAGTTCCAACTAAAATCTTATTTCAAGTTCCTTCTGGGTAGGGTCTTCACTCAGGAACAGAGTGAATCCACATCCAGGGACATTCCCTTAAATATCTAAAGGGAGACTTCAAAAGTAATCTTGAATTTGTCAAACTTCAGGCAAAGGCACCAAAAGAAGTTAGCCCCAGTATATGAAAGGTAAAGAGGATCACAAGCTCAATGCCAATCTGGGCTACAATTCCTGTCAAAAACAAAACAAAACAAACAAACAAACAAACACAACGTGGAAAAGAGCCGCAGTGACTAGAAGACGGTGAGCTGGCACGACGGCTCGGGGGAAAGGTGCTCTTGTTGCACAAGCCTAGTGAGCTGAGCCCGAGGGAGGAAGGAGAATCAACTTCAGAGTTGGCTTCCTCGGACCTCCGCTCACACGACATGAGATGCACACACGTGCACCCCCACACCCCCCACCCCCACACACACCCAAAAAAATAAAATTTAAAATGCAGGAGTAGGAATGAGGGAGTGAATAAGATCAAAATACACTGTATGAAATTCTCAAAGTATAGAAAACATAATTGAAATGTTTCCTAAAAAGAGGGATTAGGATAAATACACAGCCCAAGGAAAAAGCATCTTATATTATTGGAGATATTTGATAATTCCCCTCCAGGACAGGCTTCTGAACTCATTCCTAACACACTTTCCTAAGGGACTTACTGAGTTTACCGAACACAAACTGAGCACCTTCAAGTACTAGATTCCATGAGGGTGCAAAGGGTGAAAGTATGTGGGTTTTTTTTAACCTTTTTATTTATTCTTTGTGTCTTTCACATTACGCATCCCAATTCCACTTATCTCCTGTCCCCTTGCATCCACCCTCTGCTTCTGCAACCCCCTCCCCAAAAGAAAACAAAATAAAATTTAAGAGAAAAAAGGAAGTAAAAAGGGAAGAGAAAATCTCGTCATGGAAGCTATAGTGTGACTCAGTGAGTCACGCAGTAAACCCCTTTATCCATACATCTTTACATGCAGGCGTTCACCACAAAGAATCACTGGTCTGGTTTGAGGCCCCTGGTCTCTGCTACACCATCAACGCTGGGCCCTCACTGGGACTCTTCCTGGACATCCCGTTGCTACTCTGCATTGTGGAGATCCTGTAGCCCTGGGTCCACAGGACACCCTCCCCCCAGTACTTGAGCAGATCACAGATGGGGTGGATGTTGGGTAGGCTAACACATAACCCTGGTTCTGGGCCTAGGTAGTTGCAGGGTTGGTCAGCCCACCAGCTCTCCTGTCTTCACCACCAAGGTGAGCTCTCCTGCACTGCCCTGGCCAGTTCACCTCTTGCAGTAAAGAGCAAGTGGGGGGGGGGGCAATTCTCTTGCTTCACATCCTCAGGGTTGGTTCTCCCACACCTACACCATGCAAGGGCCACTCTCCTGAGTACTGCAGCTGGTGAGGGGCAGGGACAATTCTCCTTCTCTTTGGACCTCAGGGCCAGCTCTCCCACCTGCCTCAGGTATTAATGGGGGAGGGGGGAGAATGACTTCTCCCCTGCCCAGCCACGTGAAAGATGAATATAGGAACAGCTCTCCCAAAGCATGTGTTCTTAAAGAAGTAACAGATTTCTGCATATTGTGTATGTGTAAGAAACACCAAGAATTACAATATGACAAAGAAAGTAAAAAGACATGAGAGACATGCCACCAATATGTCAAAGACAAAACAGGAAGGTAAGCTGCATCCCAGAAAAGAGAAGTGAAACAGATAATTATAGGATCAAACAACAGTCTACTAAATCCTATGTGGCTTTTATGGTCATATAAATAGAGGTCAAATCCTGATTCTTGCTTCTCTTAGGACTTATGCATGCTTACTGCTTAACGGATATGAGTTTTGTCACATACAAATTTGGAGCACCTCTGGGTACAGTGGTGCACACCTTCCTTCCTGATTAAAATCCCAGCACTTAGGAGGCAGAGGCAGGCTGATCTCTGTGAATTGAGACCAGCCTGCTCTACATAGTGAATTCCAGGAGTCAGAGCTACAAAGTGAGACTTTGTCTTGATGAAGAAAAAACAAAGGGGGTGGGGCTGGAGAAATGGCTCAGCAGTTAAGAGCACTGGCTGTTCTTCCAGAGGTCCTGAGTTCAATTCCTAGCAACCACATGGTGGCTGACAACCATCCATAATGAGATCTGGTGCCCTCTTCTGGCCTGCAAGCATGCATGTAGGCAGAACCCTGTATACATAAAAAAATAATAATAATAAATCTTAAAAAAAAAAAAAACAAGCAAAGAAAAAAGTAGAGTACCAGCATTTGCTTCACGGAATTACAGAGTCCAATGAATATTTTTTTTTAAGTTCAATAGTCCCCACGTGGGTGGGGGTGGAGAATATGAATGAATATGCAAGTGTGTATGTGCCACAGCACATGTGTGGAGGTCAGAAGACAACCTTTGGGTTACTGGTTCTCACTTTCCACCGTGTTTGAGACAGAGTCTCTGTTGTTTTACTTCTACAGAGACTGAGCTACTGGTCCATGAAGTCAGGGATCTTCCTGTCTCCACCTCTTATCTCCCCACTGGATACTGGGATTTCAGATACTTGTGCAACACGTCTGGCCTTTACCTGGGTTCTGAGGATTAGAACTCAGGTCCTCAAACTTACATGGTAAGCTCCCTTGCCCACTGGACCACCTTGCTAGCACTTTCTTTAAACAGCTTGAAAAACAGATGAAACAACGGTTTTCAGACATTAATACAGTAAACCTTGTGTGCTCAAGCTAATGCCCTAGAGGTCTTCAGTTAAAGAGTACAGCAGAAAGAAACCTGAGTTCAGCGATCTTAGTGGGTGGAGCTGGGAATTTGGAGGAGGACAAGGGGGTGGGATTTGCAAGGCAAAGTAACTGAGAGGGGGTTTCAAACACAAAAGCCTCAACAGGTGGTGGCAAACGCCTTTAATCTCAGCATGTGGGTGGCAGAGGCAGGCTGGTCTCTGAGTTCGAGGTCAGCCTGACCTAAAATGGGAGCTTCAGTACAGCTTTTGAAACCCTGTCTCAAAAAACAAACAAACAAACAAAAGTAACAAGAGAAACTATCCTAAGAAAGATAAAAGAAAAAGGGAGTTAAAAAAAAAAAAAGCATTACAGAGCAGTATCAAATAGCCTAAAATAACTGGATTAAGGAGTGGAGAGTCAAGTGAGACAAAGAAATAATACTTTAAGGACAAAATGGTCAAAGATTTTTAAAAATTGATGGAAATTTTTAAGCCATAGATTCAAGATTTTCATCAAATCTCAAGAAGAAGCACCAAAAGAAAATACAAGGCACATCATCATCAAAATGTTGAAAAACGAAGTTGAAGAGAAACTTTAAAGGGTGGGGCAAGGATAGATCCACTACATACAGAGGAACAAAGATTCACAGCAGACCTACTGTTAGAAACCAAGCAAGCCAAGAGGCAATGGAGGCTCCACCCTACCGGTAATAATTATGTGTTCAAATATTTTCCATGGTGCTTACTATTGAGCACAAAGATTCAATAGTCTGAAAAATATTTACAGTATCTTCCAAGAAGTGAAACAAGATGAAATCCTCTTTTACGATCAAACTAAAGGAAATTACCTATGTCCTCTAACATTCCAACCTGTAACCCTGTGCCATATTACAGTAACAATGGAATACATCAACACACTAGAAATGAGTCAGAAGGTCCTCATCCCATCACAAAATAAAATCAAGTTAAAAATAAACATTAAAGAATGAGATCTACTAGCATGTCATGACAATGTCTTCTTCAAGTGTTAGTATGTTTGATAGGCCTCTACAAATTCAGATAATTTTTTTTTTTTCAGAAAAGAACTGTTCCTTGAGCAGAAACAGAATAACTCAAGCTGGAATATGAATTATTAAGTTCTTAGCTATGCACTCTAGCCCAGGGAAGCACAATCTTATCACATACTCTGCTTTGGGGACTTGTTCTTTATAATCCAGCCCAGGGTCTACATAAGAGAAGGCATAAAGCTGGTAATTTATTTTTCCAAGAATGTTGGTTTGCTTTCTCATATCAATGTCTGGAAGTAATTCTGGCCGTCACAACTTGGGGAATGGTATCCAATGATTAGTAATATAACTGGTATCTAGTGATTAAGGTCAGCAATACTGCTAAACACTCTACTATATTCAGCCAGCTACCCAAAACAAATAACAACAAAAACAAAAATAAGTTTAATGTTTTGCCCAATATCCCTTGATAACCCCACACACAATTTTATGCCAGCTCAGAACCTCCAGCCTCAAGATTACCAAGAGTGAATAGGGCACATTACTTTTCCCTTGTATTTTTCCTTCTCTGTACAAAGCTAAAGAAAGGCAAGCTTGACCCACAACCTAAATTATAACTCTTCCAGGTAAGTAATTCAGCCTATACATATTGTTTGACGATATCCCAAGAGGAAAAGTGGAAAGCAGTTGATGAACCTAAAGACACAAATTGACAGGCAGAGGTTCATTATTTACATCTGAAAGAGATCCTAAGTTTCATTTCTGAAGGTTTTCCTTTTCCTGGGTTTCCTTCCTGCTGTGCTATTTTATATAACATGAACATTCTCAGGGACCAGGGCAAAGGGTAAAGTACTCACAGAGTAAACAAAAACCAGCAAGTATTCCCTAGCAGAATGATTAGGGCGTATAACATGCGTGGCAACAGAAGTCATCGTTGGGGAGGGAGCCCTGGACCCATCCAAACAGTTAGTCTCTGAAAAAATAGGTTGCTGCTCACCCTACACCTCTTCCCCTGCTCAGGTCTCTCACAAGCAACAGATGGCCCCAGCCCCAGGCAGATGGCTGAATATGGAGCAGAGTAGGAAAAAACTAAGGCCCATCACTCACTGCTTACAAGAGTGCCTGGGGGCTGGCACAGCTCAAAATCAATAGCATTATTCAAAGTTCTCCAGCACCCACAGAGCTCAGAAAGAGTCTGGGTAAGGAGTTTGGAGTTAGGGGAAGACCCAGTACAGCTCCCAGGAGGCACTGAGGTATGTTGGCCTCAGGGGACATTCATTTATTTCCTGTGAATATACCACAATCCAAGCAGAGTGCAGCAACAAGGGAAACAGTGACAGAGGTGGTGACAGAAGACAATCTGTTCTTAGGAAGTTCACTGAAATACCAGGGTAAAGAAGTAACAGATGGCAATAGAGAACTGGGCAAAACAGTGGTGTAAGCGAGGGACACCCAGAATACAGGAACCCAAACCGACCCTGGCCTTACAGGTGTGTTAGCCAGACATAAATGAAAGAGGAAGTGAAAGGCACAGGGGCCATTCCAAAAAGAAACAATTTAGAGGCAGAAGAGAAGTGGGAACTATCCCACCTTTGCTACTAGCATGAGACCCTAACCATTACCTCCTAAAATGACTAGAGGGGCCATCTTATAATGTCCTGTCTATCCAATTTAATAGCAAACTGTGGCCTCAGCATGAGTTGTAACTTGCCCAGGCATACAGGCCTTTGAACACCTAAACCATGGCCAGAGCCCAGTTCTCTCACACAGTTTCCTTGGTTGTTTCCCAATCAGAATCTGGCTGCTGACTAAACCCTCAAGGACACAGTATCAGCCACAGCTCTACTGCCCCTGGATTAGGTGTATTCTGAGCACTTCTGGAAGGGCTCTTACCCAGGCCTCTCCACCAGATGAGGAACTCAGTAACACTGGCCGCCAGGAATTCCAGTGTGGCAGGAAGAACTCATAAGGAAACAGAAGCAGGCACCAACCTGTCTTTTCAGGAAAGAAAGCAGCAGGCATTTGAAGCAGAACATAAGAGAGGCTGTCTCCGTCTGTGTAGGAACATGAGCATGCACGTACACACATACACACATACACACACACACACACACACACACACACACAGAGAGAGAGAGAGAGAGAGAGAGAGAGAGAGAGAGAGAGAGAGAGAGAGAGAGAGAGAGAGAGAATATTTAAAAAATGGGATCCCCTGGAAATGTAAGAGCTGAGGGAGGTCCACCAGTACAGAACAGGAGGTGTACAGGCAAGCTTAATTAAGACTCCACAACCATTCCCCAGGAGCCCACCCTCCTTGTCTGGCTGGTCACACTAACTTAGCTATGAGAAGCAATCACTATAGTGAAGCTAACCTTGGGGAGGGGGTTGACCTATCAGTCCAGGGGCCAAGCCCCTAGTGTCAGGGCCCAGCTGCCCTGTCATCTCAATCTGTTTTCAATAGCAATTGCTCTGTGGTTCCCCAGCTCTCAGCCAGGTTGCCCACTCTGCATCAGACTATGTGTAGGGTGGAAGAGAGCATTCCTTAACTTTTGGAGTCTAACTCTCTCTAGACTCTAAACAGACAGCAAGTACAGCTGTTCAACTGCCAAAGCGTCATTTCTCCTCTGCTTACAACAAAGCAAAATTACCTGTCAACATCTGGCTGGCTGGTTAAAACTGTGTAGAAAAGGGGATGGTAAGAAGGCTCAGTTGGTAATAGAAGCATGTTACCAAGCCTGACAACCTGAGTTTAATCCCTAGGTCCCACAACACCACGTGGAAGGAATCTACTCCAAGTTGTCCTCTGACCTCCATGTCCCCTGCCCCATGCACACACAAGTATTTTTTTTTACTATGCAGAAAGAGGCGAATAGGGGTCAAATCTATTTACTATCCCATTTACTGCCTGGTGGTCATCTATTTCAAGACCTTGAAGCAAAGGTTTGATGAAAACAGCCTAATGACCAGGTATCTTTGCTGCCTCCACTGCCCTCAGATTCCTCCTCTGACCACACACCCCAGTGCAATTGCCAAAAGATGGCTCTGAGGTCTGAGGGTGTAGTTCAGCACTTATGTAGCACATAAGATGAAACCCTGGGTTTCATCCTCAGGACCACAAAGTCATTATAAAGGCTTTCTGATCCTGGCCTTCAGGGCCAAAACCAGCTAGAACAGCCAGGACACATAAGCGGCCTGACAAAAGGACTGACTGATGCAGGGACTGAAAAGCCACATTCAGGCCTCGTGTCCTGAACTTCTTCACCTCTACCACGAGAAAGCTATGGGTGGAGGTGAGGGTGTTTATATCTGTGTGAGATGACTCTATCCAGACTTCCTTCTCTCCATAAAAATCAGCCTCTGGACCTTGAACTCCTAAAAGGGAAAAACAGTTCTAATTTCCAGAACTTTTTCTCTGCTTCTTAAAACATATGAATGTTCCCATAAGGGAAGGGCAGCTAAGGGTAGAAGGGGATGACTACTGTGAGTTCCAGAGCCATTGCACTTTTGCAAAGGCTTCCTCAAAAGAGGCAAAATACCCATTCCAAACAGAAAACACATTTCATTCAGATTACTTCTCTAAAGTGTACCATTTTGGCAGAATATGTCTCTGTCCTTCAGGGCTGCTTCTTTCTTTATATGACATTAAAACTCTCACATACAATGTATAGAATTTTCTTCCTAGAATCTTAAGAAATAACTAGTTTGCTGTTGATTGTACACACACACACACACACACACACACACACACACACACTTGTATTCCTAATACTGAAAAAGAGAAAGACTGTAGGTTGAGGCAGCCTACATTACATAGTGACTTCAATGCCACTCTGGACTATACAGTTATAACCTATTTTGGGGTGGGGGAGAAGGCAGCTAGACATGGTGGCATATACCTTTAATCCCATTCTTAGGAGGCAGAGGCAGGCAAATCTTTGTGAATTAGAGGAAAACCTGCTTGCTCTACACATCAAGTTCCAGGACAGCTAAAGCTACATAGACCCTGTCTCAACAACAACACCCATACACACAAAACCAAACAAACAAACAAAACAAAAACAGGAAAGGAATAAAGGAAGACAGATCTCCAAACTGATTTCTCAAATAATGAAATAGAACTACCATACGACCCAGCTATTTTACTCCTAGTCATATATCCAGAGAACTCTATGCCCTACCATAGAGATATTTAAGTCCTCATGTTTATTACTGCTTTATTCATTATAGCAAAGAATTGGAAACAACTTAGTTATCCATCAACAGATTAATGGACAATAAAAATCTGACACACACACACACACACACACACACACACACACACACACGGAATAAATACTACTCTGCTCTTAAGAAAATGAAGTTTAGCCGGGCGGTGGTGGCGCACGCCTTTAATCCCAGCACTCGGGAGGCAGAGCCAGGTGGATCGCTGTGAGTTCAAGGCCAGCCTGGGCTACCAAGTGAGCTCCAGGAAAGGCGCAAAGCTACACAGAGAAACCCTGTCTCGAAAAATCCAAAAAAAAAAAAAAAAAAAAAAAAAAAAAGAAAATGAAGTTTAAAATTTTGCAGGAAACAGATGAACTTAGAATGTATAATATTAAGTGAAATCACATATCTCAGAAAGAAAAAGAATGTATATATGCTTATATGTAGAATCTAACCAATAATGTACAAATACATAAACAAATGTACATGTGGGTAATACAGTATAACATAAAGAAAAGAGAATAAGAAGGCTAAATATAAGGTCAGGAAGGACTGAATGCAGGTAGTGAACACAAATTACGAGAGAGGACATAAAGCTAATTGTTTTTCTAGTTCAAATTCTGCCACTGAGTTTTTGTTTTGGGTAGTACATAAGTGCAAAGTGTAAAATGTAAAGCTCCACAGTTTCCATTCTGAATGACTACTTTAACTGTATAGAAATTAATTGAGTAATATAGACTTCAGGTCTGGTTAATTTTGGCATGCGATGTTCCTATTTGCAATTTTTAAATTAAAGTTTATAAAAAATTTAAATTATTAAGAAAAGTAATTTTTACACAGTAGTAATACTAGTTCACAACTCAATCGGTGCACCTGGTACTGTGTGTCACCATCACCACCACCACCAAAGAACTAAACTTCATCACAAATGCTGCAACACTTAGGTAAATTCAAGTCATCTTTTTAGGCAGAAAAGAATAGGAAGAGGCAGCAGCATTTTTCAAAGACACAGGATTCTGAGAATCACTCACTAGCTTATCCACCACAACACAGTAGAGCTGCCACCCCAAAGTCCATTTATAAAAATAAAGGATCTATAGAGGTAGAGAAAGGTTTGGAGAAGGTCTTGTTGTTAGAAGAAAATTGACACTGGTTTCATTTCCACAAGAATGACAATTCCCTGAGTTTCGTCTATGCAACCACATTTCAGCAAACCTGGATATACCCAAGGACTTTACCTTATCTAGCTGAAGCTGGTCCCTGCCCAGTTGTTACCAAATGTTCCACAGTCTTGATAGTTCAGAGGAGAGGAGAAATGGGGGTAGGCATAATCAATGATGCTTAAAACTCTACCCCCATGTCAAAAGTAGAAGGCACCACTTTAAATTTTATCCAAGACTCTATTATTTGAATTAAAAACCTAACATAGGCCTATAAGCCCCGCCAGTGACAAAGCAAAGAAAAAATGCTGTTCATACTTGCACAAGTTCAAATCTCCAAGCTGCCCAGATAAAGTCAATACAAATGTCAATAATACATATAAATAAATAAATCCTTAGTCTAGCTTACTGGTGCTCCTATCTGGTCCCTGGGACTAGGCATCCTTCACACCTTCTATTGGAGTGACTCACCACAAAAAGAAACTGGATCAAACGGAGGCACTTGCTCTTACCACCATTCCAACAACCCTAGCACTGTTCTAGAATAAACATATTTTCCACTCAAACATTTCAGCTTCTAGGAGAATCTCAAGGTTGAACAAACTCTTGAGATGTATGTCTGACCCTGCCTGTACTTGCCAGTTTCTCTCAGGTCTTGGTTCTCAGTTCTCAACATCCTAAAATCTCCTGGATGGCACCAAGTCTCCAGATCCTTGCTCTACCCTCTGGGTCACCTGAAATTGTGAAGAACCACACTCCCTGTTTTATCCTGTCCTAACAACCTTCTCTACACAGCTTGTAAAAAGTACAGAAGGCATAGACCTCAAACCCACCAGAACTTTCAATAGCTAAGGAGACTACAGACTCAGACAGCAAACCAAAATAGGAGGATCTATTTCAATATTCTATGTGGGTGCAATAAATGTTGAAGGGTGAAGTATAAATAATGAGAAAACGAAGAATAAGCAACAACTACTTATGAGTTATGAACAAAATAATGAAAAACAATAGAGAACAAAGAAATTCATCTGAACCAAGATAATCAAGGAAGGCCTTCTAAAGAAAAGTAAGGAGGTTGAACATAAAAGCTTTGAAGGCTGAGAAAGTACTGAGAGGCAGTCTATCACAATGGTATAAAGCTGTAATCCAGCTCTTGGGAGGCTGATACAGGAGGATCACATATTTGAGGCCAGCCTGGGCTACGTAATAATGCCACATCTTAAAAACAACAATTGCCAGGCAGTGGTGGCGCACGCCTTTAATCCCAGCACTTAGGAGGCAGAGGCAGGTGGGAGGCAGAGGCAGGCAGATCTCTGTGAGTTCGAGGCCAGCCTGGTCTACAAAGCAAGTTCCAGGAAAGGCACAAAGCTACACAGAGAAACCCTGTTTCAAAAAAACCAAAAAACAAAACAAAACAAACAAAAAAAAAAACAATTAAAAAGTATCAAGAAGCAAAGGGGCAGGGGACACGACATAAGAATGGTCCTTCTTGAACATTCTTTTTGGAGCAGAACATTCAACTGAAGTTAAACATCCTAGATGGGGAAAGTTCAAAGATCAGGGAAGAACAGAAAATAAATTCCATTCTAAGATCCTCAGAACAATTCTTACTGGTTTCCCTAGTTTCTGTCTCCTGTCAGGTTCTGGTTATTCCACCAAGTATTAAGCATTCAACTGACTCTTCAAGTAGGGCCAGCTTGGAAACTCACCTTTGGATTAGTAGGCAGTGAGAAACAACTGTTCCTGAACAGGAAACCTGACCTAATCAAACTCCACAGCGTTAACTAGAGGCCCCCCAGAAGCACAGGAAGGAAAGAACAGGGGTGCCACACCCTGATACACAGTTTTTATTCTCTTTCCTACTCCCCTAAGATGCTAAGCACTGTGAAAGGGAGCTAGCTGACCCTGGCATGAGCAACTGCAGCACCCTGGAAGGCTAGTCAAAACACCACAAAAGAAGCCTCCTCAGGATACTGGTGACAGGAATCTGCGGAAGGTGGCAGATGAAGGGCTCTGAAGGAGGAGCACTGGGCAGAACTAGAAGATTCAGGTTTCCATCCCCAGACGGTGCCATTATCTTCAGACCTCGATGCTTTGGCTCGGCTGACAGATGCCAAATGCTAAGGTCAGTCAGCTCAGCGCTCTGCTTGCTTCTGGGAATGGGGGTTACACATTCCATCCTTCCCATCTGTTTGTGGTTTCATATGCTAGCTGTGATTTCCTGTAATTCTTGTGTATAAGGGATCGATGAGAAGATAAGGACAAGCACAGGCAACTCCTCTGTCCATCGCACTATGACAAACACATCTCAAGAGTCCTGCACTACAGTTACTGGTAACTCCAATTATGGGAAGAAAAGAAAAGGGGAAGGAAGCATCTTGCTTTGAAAGCTATAAAGGAAGTACCCTTCTTACACAATCAATTCCCCTTTTGGCAGAGCCTTCCCAGAAAGCATTTAGTGAGAAGGGAGGAGAACCAACAGTGTCAACCCTGAGCCCTAAGTCCTGACTGGTTCCTGCACAGATGAGGAACCCAATATTCCTTACTTCCTTGCAGTGTGCAAAATGAGCACAAAACCAGGAACCGAGTGTCAACATATGAGGCCAAAAATGCTTCCAAGTACACAGCATCCTTGAAAACTGGGTGACAGCCTTTCACGGTGACAACCCTGAGGGAGAGAGGACACACAGACACTGCAAAAGGCTTGTCTCAAAGTAGACCAAGACCACTGAAAGTTAAAGGCCAGACTGGGATACAGCAAGACCTTGTCTTAAATAAACAAGCCTTACTTATACCTTTTTTCTTTTTCTTTTTGCTCTTTGAGGTAGGGTTTCATTATTCCAGGCTGGCCTGAAACCTACTATTAACTGAGGTTGACTTTGATTTTTTTTTTTTTTTTCAAGTGTCTCTCTGTAGCCCTGGCTGTCCTGGAACTCCCTCTGTAGATCAGGCTGGCCTCAAACTCAAAGAGATCCACCTGCCTCTGCCTCCCAAGTGCTGGGATTGAAGGCATCTATGACCAAGCCAGGCTTTATGTGATGCTAGGAATCAAACCCAGTGCTTCAGGCATGCTAAGCAAGCACTTTACCAACAGCACTGTATCACCAGCCCTCAATCTGTGATTTCTAAAAGATTGTCAAGATCCGGGGAGAACCAATTTCAGATGTGTATCTTCACACAGGAAAAGTGCATTCCAGTACTTTTCTAACTATGAAATAAGCATAAGGGGGAAAGAGAGCAGATTGAAGGAAGAACAAAGTGTTGTTAGTTATAACACGGGGAGTTCTCTGACATTTTCTAAACAAGTACTTCCCTCCCACCATCGACAGATTCAAGCACCCCAGAACAGTCACACTGTATTCTTCCACACAGGGGCCTCAGAAAACTAAATCTAGGAGACGACCCAAGAATACTTGTTACTGCATGATTTTTTTTTCCAGGATCAGGCCTCCTATGGATGCCAAACAGTCGTTTACAAGATCGTGGCCTGGCTGTGTTAGTGGGCAGAGGGACATTTTTTCATTCTCTATAACTGAGGTGGTCATAATTCCATCCCAGGATACTCAAGATAAAAATACCATTATTATTATATTAACTAGCATTTGACTGCTTATCTGCTGGGCATGAATCTAAGCACTTTACACTTATTATCTGATCTAGCCCTCACAACCACCTAAAAGGTAGGTACTAATTATTATCTCCTGTTTTAGGCAGGGAAACCTAGCAGCAGAGGTTAAATAACCAGTCTAAGGTCATACAGAAAGAGATTGGGTGAGATTTCAAACTAAGCACTCTGACCCCAAAGCATGCAATCTTGGTAGAGGTATAAATTTGTTTCATGTCAGGTACTGTAAATTTTAAATGTTAACATCATATTGGACTGAACAGATGGCTGGGGGTTAAGAGTACTTGCTGTTCTTCTAGAGGATCTGAACTCACTTCACAGCAATGTTGTCAGACAACCCACAACAGCCTGTAACTCCAGTTCCAGAGGATCCCCAACACCCTCTTCTGGCCTCCTCAAGCACCCACATACATGTGGCACACACAGATACATACACATTAAAAAAGTAAATCTAAAATAAAAACTGTAGATTAGGATGCACCTTCACAAAAAGACAAACAGGAAATTCTCAAGTCTGTTTAGACCGCTGCATGCAGCTGTGCAACCTCCTGAGGAGCTGGGAACATCAGCAGATGAGCAGAGGAAATCTTGAACACATGGATGCCAGGGACCCAACCATGAGAGCACTGACTTGAAGAGCTAGAGTGCTACAGTTTTATCTTCCTGGTTTTGGTTTTGTTTTTTTTTTTTGTTTTTTTTTTGGGGGGGGGTTAATTATTAGTGTTCAATACAATGGGTTTCATTATGACATTTTCATTATTATTGTATCTTGTTCATATTTACCTCATCACCACCTTCCCCATCCTCCATTTCATCTTCTGATTTAGCACATTTTGTCCCCAAAAATAGTCTCCCTTCTAGTGGCCTGTGTGGCCTCAACCCTGTCCTCCACCCACTGTCAAGTACCCGTTCCTCTGAAACGTCAGTGTTAACCACATCCCTGTCCCAGCATGTGACTAGTCACTCGGAGAGACTCAACCCACAACAGCCCAGCCCCACAGTGTCCCTGGGTTGAGAGGGCAGCGCAGGGGTGTGGCCCACCAACCCCAGCCCAAACCCCACTCCTCCACTCCTTGCGATGGTCTGTGCTTTTTAACACATAGAACAAAACAGTAAGAGCAGGGTCTACCACAAAGAAAGCTTTCAATAGTATGATGGCACACACCTGTAATCTCGGAATTCAGGAGAGTGAGACAAAGAATAGTGAAAAATCAGCCTTGGGCTAAATTTCAAAATGCTGACTCAAAATGAACAAAACAAAAACATTGTTCTGTACATGTTGGCATTTAGTATCATTCTACCTTATTGTATTAATTTAGTTCTATACGAATTTGGGCTTTATGCACTTTAAATGTGATTTAATCCATTGTGACTATATTCAAGCCTTACAATACCCATGTAAGTTAGATCAGACTCAAAGCTTAGAGACAGGTCCTGCTATAAGGAAAAACAACTAGGCAAAGGGTAGGAACTGAAATACACAGCAATCTCGCTCCTTAGGCAGAGACCTGTCTCCATCATCTCTGAATACTCTCCCACCCCTACCCCACACTATCACATATTCAATAAATCCATGTTAAAGTAGACTGACTGCACAGTTGTCAGACTGTGAACAGAACAACACCAGCCCTGTAGCCAGAGGATGGGGAACAAACAGGATTCATCATTCCTGGGCATTCCTAGCCAGCCTGAACAGACAAGAGGGCTACTATTCCCAGGCCAGACTCCAACTCATTCCTGAGAGGGAAGGGAGCGGCCAGAGGTCACTTAGAGGGAAATGTCAGTATTGCCCCTGCAGAAATGACCTCTGAAGCAGCAGGGAATAAGGCTAATGTAATGGGACATTGTTCAGGCCCTCCCACCAGGCCAAATGGGGATCCATATATGCTTCAGAGGCATATAATGCTGCCTTGCTAATTGAAGGGGGAGTTGCCTTTTACAGAACTTAGGCCAGTCTATAAATACCAGGGACTAAAAGGTTTCCTGTGGGGCTCAACTGCACCTCCCTAAATAGAGAGACTATCTGGTCCTCTACGCCCCAAACAAATCCCAGGGAGCATCTCGCACAAAAGAATTGTCCTCAAATAGCGCACATGCGCCCCCAGAAATATACCTCGACTTCTCTATTTCCACTCTAGCCTGTTTTTATTGGCCTTTCCTTCCCATACTCTTCATCTAAACAATCCAATCCTAAATACCCTTGCATGGCCCTACCCTCTTTTCTTCAGATAATTGTTTTGCCTCTCTCTCCAACTCAACCCACACTTCAATATTCCTATCCCCACAGACTTTGTCTGCCATGAAAGAAACCCTGGCTCTAAAATCATTGCAATTTTAGTTCTAGCTGCAACACAGTAAATCACAGTACTTCATGTTACTGAGGTTGATGTTCTAACCTATCCAATGAAACCAGATTGCCTAGGTCAAACACCCATCACAGTGCTACCCAACAGTTCTTGCCTTGTCCTACTCCCTAGAGGACTGTCCTTCTCCCCTTACTCTACTACTTAGATATAATCACTCAAGGTATCATACCTCAAAACCTCAAAGTCTTACCCTAAATGAGTGACTCCACTCTGTAGTAGACACATGGTCCTATCAGCAACCTTCTGGTCACTTTGCATCTACCTCCTTAATCGGAAGGGATGGAGATGAAGAGTCACTAAGTCTCTGTATGGTAAGAACAGACCCGCCACATGTGACCAAAACTCCTAAAGCAAGAGAGCACACAATCCCACCTTTACAGGTTAATTTTATCCTAAGAGCAAGAACATTAGTCAGTTTTATTAGAAATACCACCTGGTTCATTTCTTTAAAAAAAAAAAAAGTCTTAACATTTATTTATTTATTTGTAAGGGGGGCATGAATATGGAGGTCAGAGGATAAACCTACTTCTACTGTTCAGTAGGTTCCAGGATCAAACTCAGGTGATGAGGACCGATGCTCACTAAGCCGTATTACTGGTCCCTATCTGGTTAATTTCTGGTAAGATCCGGCCATGAGTTTTCAGAGGCCAAGAACTGCCTATAATTTGATTCCCAAAAGGTAGAATCCTTTATGACAGCTCCAAAACATTGTGCCAGGTCTCTCTTCCTGGTGTCCTAATGCTGCTTCTGCAAACTCATCATTAGCCTGGAAATAAACCCACAACCTGGTTCTTTTATAAGAACCTTGTCCAAAACTTTCAGTCATCACCCTCAAAACCAGAATTACTTTAACAGACTATCTTCAAAAACCAAATCAATACCAGAGAAAAGGGACAAAAGTCCTCAGCAACTTGTGCTTAAAAGGGGACTTTTGACAAAGAGATAAGAGGATGCTTCTCCTCAAATGATTCTTATTTTTGAAATTAGCTACCAGTAAGAGGTTCTCTTTCATGAGGCCTTTCAGATCCTCCTAAGACCCAAGCCAAAAGGAATGCAGACAGACTTGCCTAAAGAGGTACAGGCACCTGGATGGTCTGAAGTATGAAAATTGGTACCTTAGGGTTGGCCCTTAAACTTTTCAGTCACCAATAATAGGCAGATAATCATGGAACCACAAAAGTGAATTGAGAGGGAGGTCTTCCCCTGGAGAAGCTCAACCTGTCTTGTGCAGGCCTGTTGGGACAAAGGGAAAAAGAAAGAATGTAAGCACAGGTTCAGTATTGTGGTGTCAGGGTGGCCAGCAGCAAGTGAGGGCAGCTCCACAGCAGACAGACTACAATGTTCTGGACCTGACAGAGTTCAGAAACTTGAACCACAAACAGGGACAACGTTAGAGAGTCTGCCACGTACCAAACAAGGTAGATGTGGAAAGGGGAAGGGAGAAAACAAGTCCTACCCTTTAGTAACTCAGGATGTGGGGAAAATGATGAGGTCCAGAACTGGCCACAGTCCCATCAAACTTGAGCCTTGCTAACCCCTGGGGCCAGAACAGTGATGCTCTACTATGCCCTGGTCTACAGCCCTAGCCAATACATGCATGGACAGCTCCAAGACCTCCAGTTTGCCAGTCTACACTGTAGAACAGATGCTTCCTGACACCACACAGGCACTGTTGTAACCCAGCATCTGGCCTTCAGAAAGCCTTCCTAAACACGAAACCAGTTGTGGTGGCTATAGAGCAAGATCCTATCTAAAAAGAAAAGGAGGAAGAGGGAAAGAAGGAGGGTGTGAAGGAGGGGGGCAAAGTCACTTAATCACCCTGTGCCTCCCCTTCAGTGACTTTAAAGTGTAATTCCCACCTCACTTCAAGCCACTGTCATGAGAATAAGAGCCGACAAGACCGAGGTCAGCTGAGTCCTTCCCATGTGCTAGACACCAGGCACTTCCAGTCCTCGCTGCATACAATCCTCAAAACCCACGCCTGTGGTACATGCAATTATTAACCCCGATTTTCGGTTGAAGAAGCTGAGGCTTGGCAAAAAGAATTACTCACAGCCATGTACTCAGAAAGAAAACTAACAGTATGAAAGCAAGGGTCAGCTGCTTTTATCATCTCTTCCTCGAACTGTTATCTGAGTATTGTTTAGTTGTCAGGACTGTGCCTTCTGTTTTAAAATATGTCCATCTGATTTTATATCAATTACATGAAATGTGGTTTTAATAAGCTATTCAAGTTAAATATACCACTAGTATAAAATTCAAGTGACACAGAAAAGTAGTTTAAGAAATTAGTTTAGCCAAGAGGATCTCTGTGAGTTTGAGGCCAGCCTCATATACACGGGAAGTTCTAGGACAGCCAGAGTTACTCATAAAGAGACCTGTCTCAAAAAAAAAAAAAAAAGAAAGAAAGAAAGAGAGAAGAGAATGAGGGAAGATGAAGTTAAAGTTTCTCTTATCTTCATGACGTAGAACTGCCTCCCGAGTAATCACTAATATGTTAATAAGCCACCTTTCTTGAGATGGTGTGAACATCAGTTCCATTTTACAAACTACAAAACTGAAGGATCAGTTGGGCACAGTGCTGAATGCCTAGAATCTCAGCATTAGGAAGTCTAAGGTACAAAGGTTGCCAGGAGTTGAGACTAGCCTGGGCCTCATAGTGAGACCTCATCTAAAAACAACTTTCAAAAAGACTGAAAATCAGCCAAGCAGTGGTGGCACACGCCTTTAATGCCAACACTCAGGAGGCAGAGGCAGGTGGATCTCTGTGAGTTGGAAACCAGCCTGGGCTACAGAGCGAGATCCAGGACAGGCACCAAAGCTACACAGAAAAACCCCGTCTCGAAAAACAAAACAAAACAAAAAGACTAAAAATCAAAGTTCAATTTGCTCAAGGTCATACAATTGGGAAGTAGAAGAACTGGGCCTGAAGCAAGGTCATGTAAGCCCACTGTCTTCTCTGCTGCCGCCTAGGAAGTACTGTCTTCTGAAAACAACTGTCATTTTCAAAGGACACAGGGACAGGGAAACTGTACCTGGCCCACAGCCAGTTTCACTCCTCCACTTTCCCAACTAAATGAGAAGGCAGGCAGGCTGCCCAAGTACATCTCTGGTCCAAGAATGCTGGCACTCCTTCATATTCCTTCTATTCTAGGCTGCCGCCGCTACAATGTCCTTACAGCACACAGTCTCAGCTCCAGCCTCCAGAAACAATACAAGGACAATGGTTTAGAGTCAGAGACCATGCTGGTCTCCTCCTGGTAATATCAAAAGGAAGTAAGTGTCTTCAGAAGCCTATGTAAGCCCCAAAGCACCACCAGGCTAACAGTCCACCAGATGACTACAAAGGGACAGTCAGAACCAAGATTCCAACAATACCTAATTTGGGGTGAACTTGCTGAGCCACTCAAAATCCCCAGGGCAGTGTTTGGAAACTAATGAACTCAGAATTTCTGCTTTGTTTTACTCCTATCTGATGGTCCACCACATAGATTTTGAGATAGTATTTCTGTTTCTGGAGACTTTCCTCCTCCTCCTTTGTATTATATGGGAACATTTTTCCTTAAGATATTAAGGCTGCCTTTTCAAATGACACACATTCACATTTTTTTCAGATTTATTTTTATCGGGGTGTGTGTGTGTGTGTGTCTGTGTGCAAGTATGAACATGCCTGAGTGCCAGTGCCCGCAAAGGCCACTGTTGGTGCTGGATCCCCTTAGAGCTGGAGTTACAGGCAGTTGAGGACCCAGAGATGCTAGGTCCTCATCAAGAGCAGTACTGGCTCTTAACTACTGTGTCATCTCCCCAGCCCCACACTACAATTTTCGCCCCATCCATACACAAAAACATACTGACTTTGGGACTCCTGTGCTGAGCTAGGGGAACAGGAAAGGAGCTACTGCTATTACACTGCTGTTACTCAGCAAGTAAGTTTTATGGATCTGAAATCCCTGGAAGTTTCCATTTCCCAGCATAAGCAACCCATGTTGGATTTAAGGCTGGGTCAGCACCTCAATTATATAAGTATAGTAGTAGCTCCTTCAGGGGAGGGGAGATAGAGATAGTATTTATGAGCACTTGCTGCTCTTACAGAATACCTGGGTTCGGTTCCCAGGAACCACATGGCAGCTCACAACCATCTGTAACTTCCTCCAGTTCTAGGGAATCCAATGCCCTCTTCAGGACTCTGAGGGACCAAAGCATACAGGTGATATATATACATACATACAGGCAAAACACTCACACACATTAAAAGTAATTTTGTTTTAAATCTCAACTCATTGTCAAAGGTTTTGCTTTTCTCATTTGTATAACAGGACTAAAAATCATGTACAATTGTCCCTTGGTATTCACAAGGATTACTGGTTCCAAGATCCCTGTGGATACCAAAACCTGAGGCTATTCAAGTACCTTATTTAAAAACAGCACAGCAGTTACTTACAAATATCCTCCCATATATATTACATCCTCTCTAGATTACTTGTAAGACCTAATGCTGTACAAATAGTTGTCATGCTGTATTATTTAGAGAACAACAAGAAAAAAAAGTCTACACATTGCCCAATAGAGACACATTCTTCTCCCCGCAAACTGTCAATGTAAGGTTAGCTGAATCTACAGATGAAAAACTCCCAAGGTTGTGGAGGGCACATATGTTTTATATGAAATGTCCTGTGTGAGAACTTATAAAATGTATAAAATTTTTGCATTTTTGCTGCTAGCCTATAGAGTAAACAGAGGAAATTTAAAACACACTTAAGAATTTTGAAATGTGTAAGCGAACACTGGAGAATGACTCAAATAATGCATCATTAGGTGTTAACCTGTGCTGCAAAAAATATGGGAGAGGGCATTCAACAAATTCCTGTACAATTAACACATGAATTGAGATGAATTACTTGAAAAATCCCTTACCTTAGCACCACCGTATCTATATCTTCCCTATTAAAGGCGTCACCAACAGCTCTTACATCTATCTGTTCATGCTACCATTATCTATATTTCTAAAAATAAGCATGTACTTCTAGACAAGTACACATAGGACAAATGAGAAGCACCAACAGAATTATTCGTTTCTGAAGAACAAAAAAACAAATCATCCTGTGTTAACTATTTCCTTATCTATAACTGAATTCACATTCATGCCAAATATATTTATTTCTCTAAGCTGCAAAACAAACATATATATTGGTTTTAGGGCATAAGTGATACCAAGGACTTTACAAAAGCCAACAAAACTATAGAAACAAAACCTGAACCTGCAAATTAGCAAATATACCTTTTTGTTTTCAACCATGACACTTAAAGAACCCTGTAGTGTCTTTAAAAAATATTTTATTATTTTTATGTGTCTAGGTTTTGCCTGCATGTATGTCTATGCACCATGTTTGTGCCTGGTGTCCACAGATGTCAGAAGAGGGTTTTAGATCCCCTATGATGTCGGTGCTGGGAATTTAACCCAGGTCCTCTAAAGCAGCCAGTACTCTTAACTGATAAGCCCTATCTCTCCAGTCCATTATAGTTTGTTTTTGACTGCCCTTGCTATATAGTGAGATGCTGTCCCTGAAATCAAATAAATAAAGTAAAATATGAAGACTTGGGGGAAAATGAGAGAGGGGAAAAAAGTATCTATGGAATACACACCACTTATCCTACCTATTCCCTTCTCCCACATTCTTACTGTTTTCTCTCTCAACAGAAAATAAAGGGCAGTAGAAAGCTTGGGACATAGCTGAGTTGGTAGAGGACACACATAGCATGCACAAAGCCCTGGGTTCAATTCCCAGTAACACATAAACCAAGCATGAAAGTACCTACTTATAACCTCTAGCACTTGGGAGGCAGAGGCAAGAGTGTCAAGGCCAGGGACTAGAGGGACTACTCAATGGTCAAGAGTATTGGCTTCACTTCCAAGGGACCCAGGTTTGATTCCCAGCAGCCTTAACAGCCTGAAAACTCCAGTCCCAAGGGATCCTGGCCTCTGCAGGCACCAGGCACACACATGGTACACAACTCTTACTTATTTTTGAAATGGAGTTTCGCCTTATGGCTTCTGACCTCAAACTTGAGATCCCCCTGGCTCAGACTGAATAGACTGAGTTATAGACAAGGTGGGCCATGTCCTGTTAAAATTATTAATTGGTAAGATCTTTTCCTGACATTATTTAACTGTGGCTTTGTAAACAGTGAAAGACATAGGTTTCCAATAGTCCTAAATCCATTTATACTTTTATCTCAGTGGAGAGTCATTTCTTCTCAGAGGTCAGGTCAGCCCAAGCTACTGTTCAGCCTCCACCGTCAACACATATATACACATAAAGACACAGACTCCAGGGTCCCCAACACCTCGGATTAAAATCTGATTTTACATAAAGTAAAACAGCAAAAAAGCCTTACACCAACCAGATCAAGCTCCTACATCTAGCAAGTAGTTCATTGTTAGTGAGATTAAGCAACTCCCCAAGGATTCTGCCCCAGGCCCCTCCTTCCTTCCAGGGTGACTGTAAACCCAATATACAGAAACCACTAACAAAGCCAGAACAATAAGACTTTGTGTCTACTGTATACAACAGAGTTCTCCAAATTAACTCCTGAGTATTTCCCCAGACTGGTAACTCCATACAGGCAAGTATTGTGACTACTTTGTTCTCTTTTAGAACTGTAGATATGGGCTGGGGATGGTGGCACATGTCTTTAATCTGGGGGCAGAGGCAGAATGATTTCTATGAGTTTGAGACCAGCCTGATCTACATAGCCAACTACATAGAGTGACCCTGTCTCAAAAAACAAACAAACAAACAAAATGTATTTATGGCACCTAGCTGATATATTCACTTCATGTCAAATAAATAAATTTACTTCCTTTTGTTTTTTGCAGTAACTATCTACCTGCCTCTCATCAGTCCAAAACCCAAACTGATTATCTGCTCATAAATTATTACAACTTGAGGATATACATAAACAGGAAAAAAGATGGACCAATCAACTCTTAAGAAACCCAGAGCCTGTTTTTCTTGCTAATCTGCTATGTACCGAGTAAAATCCCCATAGGATTAAGCAAGGAAGAAGATGGTCTTCCTAGAGCAGAGCTTCTACCTGCAGATGGGTGAGAAATAATCAAGGACTAACAATAAAGGTGTGTACCAGTCAGCATACCATTCACTAATGGTCTAGAAAAGCCCTGAGAACACCAACCAAAACAAAACAACAGCACCAAATATAAAACTTTATTCACGAGCTTTCAGGAATGGGGGAAAAGAGGATATACGAGCTGTTTCTTTCCTAGCTGACTAGAGACACACTGTTACAGATGTGCGTCCACAGTGTCTTTTAAGTGGGTGGCTGATTCCACACATCATAAACCCCAGGAAGTCACACCCACAGCTATGAAGGGGTTCTGTTGCTAAGGGAAGGAAGAAAGCAGAGTGGGGAGGGGGATAGGTAATAAGTCAGGAGGTGGGGGTGTGGGGTTCTCCCATAGGACTGCTGTCCCCCAATCTTCAAGTAATCCTACTATGTCAAGGATGCTAACAGCGCCTGCCACTGTCTCACCTGGAAGACCTAAAGAGAATAAAAACAACAGGGGACACAACCCATTGGCCTGAGGTCAAGTAGCATTTCTGAATCACAAAAAAAAGCACAGCACAGAGAAAAAAAAAATAGTTAAGAAGCCTAGCTATCATGCAACTGTACCCATATTAAGAAAGCATTCCCAGGGCTGGAGAGATGGCTCAGCAGTTAAGCCATGCACTGCCTGCCTCCAGAGCACCAGAGACTGATTCCCAGCAATGTAACTGGGTGGCTCACAACAACTGTATTCCAGGACCAGAGAATCCAACACCCCTTTCTGGTCTCTATGGGTACCTGTACTCAAGTACACATACCCCTACACACACACACACACACACACACACACACACACACACACACACACTCACTCACTCACTCACTCACTCTCACACTCTCTCTCTCTCTCCCTAAAATAAAAAGTCTCTTTTTTTTAAAGTACTCATTCAAACATCATAAAGGCACATTCCTCTTTGTTGCTCACTATTAGACTCAAAACCACCACTGCAGAGGCTAGGGTAGCTCAGATGATAGAATATTTACCAACATTCATAAAGCCCTGGGTTTTATCCCTACTGCTAAGTAAATCAAGATACAAGCCTATAATTCATCACTTGGGACAAACAGGCAGGAGGATCACAGTTCAAGGTCATCCTCAGATACTTGCCAATTCCAGACCAGACTTGGTGACATGACATATCCTGTCTCAAAAAACAACACACCATAGAAGAACATGAGTTTATTCAGAAAGAAACAAAACAATATGAGTCACAAACTTGGCTGGGGACCCAATCCACTTTCTAAAGATAGGCTCAGAGGAGGACAAGAAACAAGAGGACACGGTGATCATACTGGGGTAGGAGCCTGGCTTCTCCACTGATCCTTTCAAAGTAAGCTCTGAGACTCCATTTCTCCTTTTTCTTTTAAGAGGGAAAGAGGACTCAGACTTTCCAAGTCCAGTTCTCCTAACTTTAATGAGCCTACACTTTCTCTTTATCTACTTTGTTGCACAAGAACCTGATGGAATCCAGAAACCTACCTAAACAGTCAAAAATTTTATGCCAGTATGGTGTTGCACAGCATTGTGGAGGCAGAGACAGGCGGATCTCTGTGAATTGGAGGCTAGCTTGTGGAGGCAGAGACAGGCCGATCTCTGTGAATTGGAGGCTAGCTTGATCTACATAATGAGTTCCAAACAGTTAGGGCTAAATAGACCTCGTCTCAAAAAATAAAAATAAATAAAGAATAATTTGACTCTTCACTGGGCATCTTGAAACTCTAGGACTCAGGAATAGAATTTGTATTAACAGTTGGGCCTACTCCAAATTCCAACATTTTAGACAATGAACTCGGCCAGGTAAGTTATAGCTGCATTCATGAATATTTATACACACACCTGAAGAACTTTCCGGAAGGATTAATCTTTGACTTGGTTCCAGAAATGAGAAGGCTAACTAAAGTTCCCCATTTTTGTGTCTTGGAATGCATGTGCCCTTCCCTATGTTTCTCTAGAAAGAAACTGTCTTGACACTCGCAAAGCTACACAGAGAAACCCTGTCTCGAAAAAAAACCAAAAAAAAAAAAAAAAACAACTAGGTGGCCTGTAAGTGTTTAGTTTCAAGGGCTTTTAGTAATGATCTAGAAGCAAGAAAAGCAAAACCTGATGATTACGAAGGCTAGTTCCAAATAGGACAAGGGCGAAAGGAGACAAGCCATTACATGAGTCCAGTGGGATGGCTGGCTTGCTGTCAATGCTCAGGATCAGATCCCACAGAGGAAATGACCCTCTCAGCAGCACCGTCTGCTCCTTCTGGTGTCTAGCCTCATCTTTTTTTTTTTTTAAATTCAGCTGTAGCCAAAGTCCACCTGTGTGAGGACTGTGGCAGCTCCCCTGAAGAGCACTGTTTCTCACACCTACATATTCACTGCACTCACAGCCACTTCAGATCTCCCCACCTTATTGGTTAACTCCCCAGAAGGCACAAGGAAAGGAAAAACTTCTGAGAACTAGAGATCACATTTAATAATGAAAGCACTGTGGCATACTGGGTAAAGATCTCTCTGAAAAGTACAATGACCCTTTAGAACTGAGGCTTCATGCCAGGCGGTGATGGTGCATGCCTTTAATCTAAGCACTCGGGAGGCAGAGGCAGGCGGATTTCTGTGAAGTTCAAGGACAGCCTAGGCTACAGAATGAGTTCCAGGAAAGGCACCAGAGAAACCCTATCTCGGAAACCACCTCCCCACCCCAATAAAAAGAACTGAGGCTTCACACTGAAAAAATTCTACTTTTTTTTTTTTAAGAAGCAATATATGTAAATTTAGATATTATTCTATCTGTCAACTCTCATCATTAGGTTCTGCACCAACGATTTTAGGGCAATCACAACAGAACAAGAACAAGAGAATTTGTTCTAACATTGTTTTTCCTTAAACTGCATCGTCAAGTAGGTTAACCTAAAACCAGAACTATAGACGTAGCCTTAAAATAGAGCCCCAAGAAATGATCACACATGTCCACACAAAAACTTATACAAGGATGCTCTTAGCTGACTGTGGTGGCACATGCCTATAATCCCAGCACTTGGGAGGCTGAAGCAGGAGGATCTCAAATTCAAAGCTAGCCTAGAATTATATATATATATATATATATATATATATATATATATATATATATATGTGTGTGTGTGTGTGTGTGTGTGTGTGTGTGTGTGTGTGTATACACACACACATACTATAATACATGGCAACATTATTCAAAAGTGGAAGCAATGCAAATGTCCATCAGCTGATACAGAAGTATGGTGTGATATATCTATACAAAGAAATATTACTTGGCAATAAACTGGGACTGAAGCACAGATAAATGATACAACTCCAATAAACCTTAACAATAGTAAATGGAGCTGGAAAGATGGCTCAGCAGTTAAGAACACCTCTGTTCTTCCAGAGGACTCAGGTTCAATTCCCAGCACCCACACAATGGCCCACAACTGTTTGTAGCGCCAGTCCCAGGAAATCTAACAGCATCTTCTGGCCTCCAAGGGTATTGCATGAACATGGTACACAGGCAGAACATCCATACACATTAAAAAGCAAAAAAAAAAAAAAAGTAACCAGAAGTGAAAGAAGCCAGTTACTAAAGACTACATACCATAATTACAATAATATGAAATGTCCACGTGGGTAAACATACACAGAAAGTAGGCCAGTGGTGTGACCTAGGACTGGGGAGACTGGAGAGAAATGATAGGTAATAGATTTCACTGAGGGTTGATCAGAGTGGTCTAAAGTTAAACTGGGGTGGTCTTATACAGTCATACAGACATACTAAAAGACAGGTGCATTGTATATGCAAGTGTCTATCAACTGGTGCATAAAGAAAGTGGTATAGACTGGGCAGTGGTGGCATGCATCTTTAATCCTGGCACTCAGGAAGCAGAGGCAGGCAGACCTCTATGAATTCTAGGCCAGCCTGGTCTACATACTGATTTCCAGGAGAACCTACATAATGAGACCTTTTATCAAAAAATAAAAAAATCTTAGCCAGGTAGTGGTGGCACATGCCTTTAATCCCAGCACTCAGGAGGTAGAGGCAGGCAGATCTCTGAGTTCGAGGTCAGCCTGGTCTACAGAGTAATTTCCAGGACAGCCAGAGCTGTTACACAGAGAAACCCTGTCTCAAAAAATTCAAAAAATAAATACAACAATCTTAAAAAGTGGTACATCTATACAAAGAAATATTACTCAGTAATAAACAGAATAACATACTATAACACAAACCTCAAAAGCATGCTAAGTAAAAGAAGCCACACTTTAAATGGGTGGATTTTTATGACATGTAAGTTATCAGCCAACAAAGCCATTTCTTTAAAAAGTCACATGACAAAATAACACAGTAAATGCCGAAAAAAAAAAAAAAATCTCCTTTAGCAAACTTAGAAAATATATGTAACCACAAGCCATTTGAACTATTAAGGGTTAACCAAAGGAAAATGATTAAAGAATAATGCTGAGCAAAACAGCATTCAAAACTGGATGTTTAAGGATTACCACAAAGGATGTTAGAAACAGAAAAGACGTGTTGGGTTGCCCAGTAACGATCTTCCCCCCTTGTATTCCAACCTCTCTGTAACCCTTTTCCCCTCGGCTTTCCTCAGTCTGCAGAGACAATTACAATTTAAGATTCGAAACAGGCAACCCAGCTCCTTGGTTCCTGTTCAGACTTCCACCCCCGTGGTTTCCAGAGATCTATCGGGAGCAACCCAAAGGAGGAAGATCTGGACTAACACACAGCTATCCTAGTCCTAAAATCCAGTTTCAACCACAGCCTCGTCAAAAGCCCAAGCCTAGTCCAGCCAGGAGAACTTCAGCAACTCCTCTCCAGGCTTAAACTTCTGTGGGTGCCGATGAGTCACTAGTGGTGGTAAACTGGGTTTGGGAAGATTGGATACATGTTCCTCCTCAACAAAAGTTAGTAAGACAAGTGAGAATGGAAGAGTCCCTATTCAAATCTCTTGAGGTTTTGCTCCCAATCTCAAACTACAGGAGTAAAGAACCCTGAGTCATTTAACTTCTTCTCAACATAAAAGATCCTGCTCTGAGTAATGAAGAACGGCTTGGTCACCAGCTTTGCAGGCTGAGAAAGCACTGAGTCTGCTGCTGTCATGAGGAATCCCAGGCTAGCTTCACAAGTCAAGTAATGGAGCACTGCAAAGAATAAAAATAAAAACAAAACACTTAGCCAGGCAGTGGTGGCGCACGCCTTTAATCCCAGCACTCAGGAGGCAGAGCCAAGCAGATCTCTGTGAGTTCGAGGCCAGCCTGGTCTACCAAGTGAGTTCCAGGAAAGGCGCAAAGCTACACAGAGAAACCCTGTCTCGAAAAACCAAAAGAAAACAACAACAACAAAAAAACCACTTAAATTGGTACTCGGGAGGGAGTATGGCAGAGCACATGGCTACCAGATAATCTTAGAGCTCTCTCAACACTGACCACAATAACAGGCAACTACATCTGTTTCTGCTTGAGAGAATGCTGTTTCGGGAGTACTGCATGAATGCCTGGCATGCAGCCTTCAGATGTCTCTGGGTGGGAGACACATCACAGACAACACGGAGTCTGAACCCCTGCTCAGTTCTCACATAGCTGCTCTACTCCCTGCTACTCTTATACCTAGTACCTTCACAGACCCAACTGTCTGTCCCTCTGCCTTGGGACTGAAGCAGCAGTGACCCAGCTCAGCACCACTTCCAGATCTACGAGGTACCTGAAGACCTCTACACACAGATGAGGACCAGAAGACAAAAGAACAAATGAAGAAACCTTGCTGGTTTCCAACAACAACAACAACAACAAAAACCTGGGGTGGGGTGGGGGGAGTGGTACACAACAGACAGGCATAGATATGAGAATAAAGACAGAAGACAACAGGTGCCTGCCAGACCTACATAAAAGTGTTTACAGGGCAGCACTCATGATCCTACATCAACCAAAGGAACAATGTCTCCTTACTGGAATCTCAGCCATGATATAGTAAACAGATCTTCATGCCCAAGGTCAGTCACCCCAAGATTTGCCTGACTGCTTCCTGGGTCTCAAGATTAACAGCTTCAAATACGCTGTATCAAAAAGCTTCTAGCCCCAACTCTAAGCGGCATTCTTCCTTCGCTTCAGCAAGCAAACAGCCCTCCCACACACAGTATCTTTCACTGCTTTAAGTTTTTAAGTATCCTACAATGTGGCCATATACCTTATGAGCATCAATTTTCTAAAAACCAATCGACTAGGTGAAGGCTTATATATTATTACATATGTGGGTGCTGTGTTTTGGTTGGTTGGTTTGTTTGTTTGGAAACGATCTCACTAAGCAACTCAAGCTAACCTTGAATTCAAAATCTTCCCTCCTCTTCATCCCATGGTTTGAATGTGCCCCCTAAAAGCTCAAGTACTAGAAAATCCTCAAAGTCATATATGAAGTCTATTTGGGACTAGAAGGCAAACAGATATATTGGCAGATAACTAGGATTAGCGAGGTCTGGAGGGTGGGGCACCCATGCTGACTTTACAAGAGGAAGAGACTCAAGTTACCAAGTTTGCTCACTTTACCATGTGATACCCTATGCTGTGTTATGATGCAGGAGGCTGGTGCCAAGCTCCCCAACTTCCTGGTTTCCAACTGTGAGCCAAATAAGCTGCTCTTCTTTATGAATTACCACATCTCAGGTACTTTGTTACAATAACAGGAAATGGACTGAGACAGAGAGTGTTCCCTGCATAGAAGCAATTTTCAGAGGAAACCCAAGAATCTCTTATCACATATTATTTGTTTCAATATTTGCCCTTTACCCAAATGTCATAATCTTCACATTCAAGCCGGCAACACAGCAGTTCTTTTGTTGTTGTTGCTGTGGTTTTGTTTTGTTTTGTTTTGTTTTGAAACCCTGTTCAAGACAGGGTTTCTCTGTGTAACCCTAGCTGTCCTGGAACTCACTCTGTAGACCAAGCAGGCCTCCAACACACAGAGATTCGCCTGCTTCTGCCTCCCAAGTATTGGGATTAAAGGCCTGTGCCATCACTGCCCAGCAAGAAATTATTTTATTATTATTATTTTGTTATTGTTTTTTTGAGACAGGGTTTCTCTATATAACAGCTCTGGCTGTCCTGGAACTTGCTTTGTAGACCAGGTTGGCCTCAAACTTGATACAGGATCCCTTTATCTGTTCCTTTTCTCTATTCTCATACTGTTTGAGAGAATGCTCTCAGCAGGGATCCTGTGAGTTCAGGCAGATAGAAAAAGGGAAATGAATTCCGCTCATTAGCTTCGGCTAGACTGCATGCCAATCCAAGAGCTCAGTAAAATGTTTCATGTATATATGGCAGACAGGTGAGACAGGTGGCCAAGCCAAGTGGGCTCCAGGGACCTGCCACTGCCTCTCATGAAGTGTCACTTGGTAAATGGAAATAAGGGAAAACACAAGTACCGTATGCTCTTTGGTTTTCCTTCATTGCCAGCAAATGGTTCTGCCTCGTTCTCCCAGATCACCTGTTTGGTACTGAAATGAGGAAAATCACGTTCCTCTTGGATTTTTAACTTTTTGTTTTTTTTCTTTTTTTTTTAAGACAAGATCTCACTTTGTAGCACTGGCTGCCCTAGAACTCACGATGTAGATCAGACTGGCCTCAGACTCTGCCTCTGCCTCCCAGAGACTAGGCACTCGCCACCATGCCTAGTCTCCACAAAATTTTTAAGATGTTATTGTTTATATGGAGGTGTCTGTGTGCACTCTGGAGCCTGAAAAGAGCATCAACCCCCCACTGAAGATGGAGTTACGAATGACTGTGAGCTGGTTTGGTGCTAGGAATCAAACTCCAGTCCTCTGCAAGAGCAGCATGCACTCTTAATCACTGAGCCCTCTCTACAGCCCCCTAAAAGGATTTTTAAGACACTTTATATTTCTCTAAGCCTCCAGAGGATTACCAGCAGTGAACAGCTATCAAGGGAGCTAAAGATACAGAAAAAGCACAAGGAAAAAGTATGAAATGAGAGCAAGGATATTGGGGGAGGGGGAAGATTTCGGTTGGTTTTTATCATCTGATTTTGACACAGGGTTTCACTGTGTGTATCCAGGCTAGCTGGGACTCATGCCTCTCCGACCTCAGGCCTCCCCAGTGCTGAGATCACAGACACTGCACAACCAAAGGCAAGTTTTGATCTGAGAAATGGACCAGCGTAACGTGAGCAAAATAGTAATAATAAACTTCTTTTTAAACAGGCTTAATTACTTTTAGAAGCCCAGTGAATTGCTCCCTTTGGAGGGTACGTGTGTGTGTGTGTGTGTGTGTGTGTGTGTGTGTAGGAAGCGGTGAAGCAGGAACTGTAGCCCCAGCTACAGCAGAGAAGGAAATCCCCTGTCAGGAAGACGCATCATTACATAAGAGCTCCAGATCAATCACCACACCATGGAGACCAGCCAGACAGCTGGAGTGTTGAGGTCCCGCCACCGGCCAGGCTGCAGCACCTCTTTTTACCTGTCTTCCTCTTCCTTCAGTGAGCCTGAATGTGAGATTTGGAGAAGCTGGACACAGCAGGTAAAACTGCCATCTGCTGGGTCCGCTCCCAGGACTGCACACACTGAGGCTTTTCTACAGCAGGAGGTCAGGATTTGACTCGTGTATCACTTCTACTACATTTTCAAAGTCCCTCTGGAGACAGGACTCCCATCTACAGGTTTCAAACTCATAACTGTCCTCTCACTTAATGGGTACAAGTTCCCAAAAGGAGCAAAATTACCACAATAAACCAAAATAAAATAAATTTAAAACTTAGAACCAAGTCGGGTATGGTGGCGCACACCTTTAATCCCAGCATTTGGGCGGCAGAGGCAGGTGGATCTCTGTGAGTTCAAGACCAGTCTGGTCTACAGAGTGAGTGCCAGGACTGTTACACAGAGAAACCCTGTCCCAAAAAAACAAAACAAAACAAGGGGGAAAAAAACTGAGCACCATGAAGACCTGTCTGGTTTCAGTTTTACTCATCACAGTATCTCTAATATAAGGCACCCACTGGTATAAGCTGTGTATCACATGAAACAGAATGAAAAAAATTTTTTAAAGGTGAACAAGTAGTATTGTGCACACCGACCATAAATGTGCACCCAGGAGAGAGTTAGGGATGCTTGTAATTAGAGAAACAGCCTCAAGTAGTGTTGCTTTGAGAAGGATCTAGAGACTCCAGAAATTAATTTGTGGCCCTAAATTATTTAACGTGTGTGGCTTTTATCTCAACTGGAAAAAATAAGGATAACATCCACCCTGCCTCAAATGTTATTAAACGAGATCCAAAGTGAAACTTGGACCCGTGACATAGCTCAGTGGTTAAAAGCACTGGCCACCAGACCTGATCACCTAAGTTCAACCACTGGGAGGCAGAAAACTGGCCCCTGCAAGATGTTCTTTGACCTCCCCACCAGCACCCTGGTGTGTACAAACACAAGCTCACACACTCGAACTCACCTACACCAAATACACGTAGCTTTTTTAAGTGAAACGTTTTAGCACAAGCTTGGAACACAATAAACCTTCAAGAAGTTTTCCATATTGTCAACCGCTTTGTGGAATTATTCCTTTACTGAGGTACAGGGACACCCTCCAACTCAGACAATTCTCATTTCTATTTGCATTTGCATCTACTCAGAAAGTGCCAAGCTCAGAAAACTAAGAAGTCAACGCCAAGGGCATGTCTCTACTAGTCTCCACTAGATGGTGACAATCTGGGTGTAGAATTCCCAGAACACAAAAGTGTGGTTGGTGTGTGTGTGTGTGTGTGTGTGTGTGTGTGTGTGTGTCAATTTTTTAACTCAAGGGATTCTTAACAGCAAAAAGCGAACTGATCCCTGTGAAGAATGGAAAGACGCTGCAGATCTAGAAGGGAGTGAAAACCCATGGCTTAACTGAACGGGATCATGTCCCCGCACCTCTCTCTGTACAGCACTTCAAACCCCAGTCAGCAAAAGCAACAAAGGGCAGCACACAGCCTGGTCACCATAGAAGTGTGTGGCCACAACACTGGGCCTCTCCGTGGAGCCATGAAGTTCCCAATGAACTTGACTCCTCTTTTCCTGGGCCTCGCTGCCCTCCCAGTCCCGTTACAGGTTAAGTTTTTCCACCCCGGTGGCGGCACAACCACAACCGCGAGGGGCCGTTCGGACTCGCCAATGTGTGGGACTTGTGCAAGGATTCAACAAAAAGAAAGTCTGTATCTAGTCACATTAACAAAAACAAAACAGGAAGTGGCTTCGGCGAGTTGCAGCCCACAGAATAAAGTTTCTGCGACGGAAGAGGCGAGGAGGCGGCTGGGGCTCCGGAGAGCTCACGCGCAACTGGCGAGCGGCTGCAAGATTTCCTCAGGAAACCCGCCTCGGCCGAGCCTGTCCCGCCGCGCCGGGCCGCGGCTTCTCTGGGAGCCGGAGGGCCAGCGCGGCCACACCGAGGGCCTCCGCCCGCGGCGCGCTCCCCCAGCCCGAGCCCGGCGCCGACCCCGATCCTCGGGTCCCCGGCACCGCACAGCCGGCAACGCCGCCGCCCTCGGAGCGCCCGGGGCCCGGCGACCTCGGCGCGCGCCTCGCGACGCTGACACCGGCCAGAGCGGGAGCAGGCGGCGGCGCGGAGGCCCGGGGTCCCCGCGGAGGTGCGCGCCCGCCCGTGCCCTGACCACCAGCCGTCGTCGTCGTCGTCGTCCCCCCCGCCCCGCGCGCGCCGCTGACACAAAGCCGGGCCCCCCTCCGGCCCCCGGGGGGCCGCGGTGGTGACAACTCACCCGGGGAGTCCGCGCCGAGACCTCCGAGAAGGGGGCGCTCGCAGCTCCCCGCGCCGCAGAACCCGCTCCGCCGCTGCACGCGCGCGCCCGCTCGCTCGCCCGGCTGCACTCCCGGTCGGGGTCCCCGCGACGCCTTGCGTGCCCTGGGCTGGCTCGTGCGGTCGGACGCCGACGGGAGGAGGCAGGACGCGAGCTGGGGAGCAGCCTCGGAGGATGGAGCGCCGCGGCCGCTGCGCCAGCGTCACTGGCCCAGCTGTACAGGGAGGGCGGGGGAGGCCCCGCCGGGGGGGGGGGGAGGGGGGGAAGGGAAGGGGCGGGGCCTGGGCGGGGCCAGGCGCGCACGCCACAAGCGCCGGCGGCGTCGCGTCGCGGCGACCGCCCCCGCGGAGTCGCGCGCAGGCGCAGGCGCAGCCGGCCCTGTCGGACACGCCTCTAGAGGGGATGGGGCCGGGGGTGGGGTGGGCAGTTCCTTAAAGAGACAGTCGCTCTGACGACACCGGCTGTTAACTATGGACTCTAGTTCGCCACCTTTCTGGAGCGCCCTCCAGTCCTTTTACTGTATTGTTTGGTTATTATTTGGATGTTTTAATTACTGTCATTTGCAAAGAAGTGTATTGCTGTTTAAGAGGCTCCTTCGCACACGTTGCCTGACCTATCTCTGAAGCAGGTTATTATCTCCCTATTAAGCATTACTCTAGGTTATGGTGTGTAACTTAACGACCTCAAAAGTGCCCCCGAGGGGTTAGGTAGGTGTGGAAATGTAGATCCAGCCATTTGGAGTCTATAAAGCTGGGGTGGACTTCGGGAATCTTTTTTAATGGATGCCCCTAAGTGCTGTTGCGGCGCACTCAAAAGCACCAGGTGGGTCTCAGCTTGAGGAAAGCTGACGTCCCAGCAAGGGCTGGGGAACCCGGAGCTGCGGGCATGGCCCCTGGCTCTACTCTGCTCTGCTCTCAGCACATCTCAGGGGAGCAAACTGTAGACGGCCCGCGGTATCCATTTAACAGTGACCTCTCACTGCAGAGGGGTGGCCACATGATAGTGGAAACTGTGGCTCTTTGTGCCCATGTCCTTGTATTTGACCTGTCTCAGAGGTGTTTAATAAACGTTGAGACACTCCTTGAAAATCAGTGGCTCATAAATCAGGCAGAGCTTTTAACGGAGTTGCCCTATTCTTTTTTTTTCTAGGCAAGTGCCCAACCTAGCTCCACTGGGAAGGAGGTGGGGTTTTGTTGTTGTTGTTGTTTGTTTTTCCAGAAGCCCTTTGAACAAAGCTACACCCCAGGGCCTTTCACCTAGAAAGCTTTCAAATAAAGGTGCTGTGAATTAGCACCACCACAGCACACCCACCCCCTAGAGAGCTCTTCCCCATGGGCCTCAGAGAAACCGGTGGAGTGTTCCACCACCTCTTCCTGTTTTATCCTGGGAAAACTGGACACCTGGCATCCTGCTCACACTTACCCACACTAATGGAGCTGCACTGCCCAGACCATTAAGGGGTTGAAAAACATCAGCCCGGCAGGATCTGGACATCCTGTAATTCCAGCACTGAGGAAGGAGGCTGAGGCAGGAGGATTCCAAATACAAGGCCAGCCTCAGCTACAAAGCAAGACCCTGCCTCGAAAAAGAAGATGAGCAATGCTGTAGGACTGCGGCGTGCTTGCTAAAACTTGGGGTCCTAGCAGGAACACCCAAGAGACAAAGAGAAATGAACAGAGGAAAGAGGAAAGGAGAGACTGGAGAAAACCAACGGACGGATGAAAAAGAGGCAAGGGAAGAAGCGGGTAAGCAGGCGCACACTGGAAAGGACAGCCCAGTCTCCAGCCATGTGTGGCAGTTTGACCATTAACAGGGGACCTCGTGAAGGACTTGCCACGTCTCACACTGTGAAGTGGTATTATTATTGCTCACAGCCTACCAGAGTCCACAACTGAGAACAAAGTCCGCAGCACAGACCGTGTCCGGGACTCTCCGCCGTCTGGCAGAAATCCAACCACACCACGGCTCTGAAGAACTGACCGGCCGGCCTCCCCGGGCTGTAGCAGATCTCTAACAAGCCACCACCTGCCACACCTCTCAGTCCTGCTCCCCGACCTGGAGTGTCCTCTTCCCTTTGCAGCTCTTCCCCTTCTGTCCCTCTGTGGTGCTTTGGTGTAGCTTCATTTACACATTTCTTTCCTTTCGCCTTGTATTGCCAGGATCAGGACCAGGGTAAGATCCCTTTTCTGTCTTGTCAATACTGGCTCAGCAACCTCTTCCCTCCTTCCCACCCCACATAGCTTACGTTCCGATTCTCCTTACAGATCTGGGTCAAAGATCTTCTTACATCCTGCTTATAATAAGCCTTGCTCTACTCTCCTACAAAACGAAGATGGTACTCCCTGGCTTAGGGTAAATTTTTGTTGTGGTTTGGTTTGATTTGGGGGGGGGGTTGTTTTTGCCAATGATGAGATACCCTAAGATGGAGGTTAAGAATGCTTTGTGCTCCCACCCATGCTCACACAAGCAACCCTAATTAAATGAAGCAGGGCACACATACCAAAAAAGTCATCAAAGTAGGAGAGAAGTGACTTGCTGATAAGAAAGGGTTTGGTGGCTGGGGACAAGAGGATGATGAGGAATATGATCAAAGTACATCATAGATATTCTTATGTGAAATTGTGACAGAATAACTAAGGATGATTTGGACTGATGAGATTCTCAAGCGTATAAGAGGAACACTGGTTTAAGGAGGAGGGGTTTTTTTATTTTTAATTTAAATGGTGCTAGGGAGTCAAACCTAGGTTCCCACCTCCCTGCCCCACCAAGACAGGGTTTCTCTGTGTAGCCCTGGCAGTCCTGGCACTCACTCTGGAGACCAGGCTGGCCTTGAACACACAGAGATCTGCCTGCCTCTGTCCCTGCACCCCTGAGAGCTGGGATTAAAGGCGTGGGCCATTACTGCTGGCTCCAAACCCAGGTCTTCATGCATGCTAGGCAAGCATCTTACCACTGCGCTATGTATCCTGGGCCTCCTGGCATTGCCTTTTCAGTTTTGGTTTGCAGCAGAGTCTATGAAGCCCAGGCTAGCCTTGAACTGAGGTCTCCACTACCTCCTGAGAGATAGGAATACAGACATATGACATCCTATGCTCCGATTTTATTTAAAAATTGTTTTGAAGCTTTAAGGATGGCAAGACAGTTCATCCAGGAAAGGTATAAGCCTGATGACTTGAGTTTGGTCTTCTGAACACATTTGGAGGAAGGAAAAAACTGACTTATACACACACACACACAAATAAATAAAGTTATATAAGCATACATTTTAATTAATTTATTTTTTATTTTATGTACATTGGTGTTTTGACTGCATGTATGTCTGTGTAAGGGTGTTGGATTCCCTGGAATTGGAGTTATAGACAGTTGTAAGCTGCCATGTGGGTGCTGGGAATTGAACCCTGGTCCTCTGGAAGAGCAGCCAATGCTCTTAACCACTGAGCCATCTCTCCAGCCCCCATAAACATACATTTTAAAACCTTAAATTATCTTTTTTAAAAAATATTTGTTTGTTTATTTATTTATTATGTATACAGTGAGTTCTGCCTGCAGAAGAGGGTACCAGATCCCATTGTAGATGGTTGCTGGGAATTGAACTCAGGACCTCTGGAAGAACAGCCAGTGCTCTTAACCTCTGAGCCATGTTTCCAGCCCCTTAAATTATCTTTTAATGTTTTATTTTGTTATACAACTCATCACCGATTCACAGCTTAAATGTACATTTATACATCTAACATATACAATTGGATGTTTTAAAAATATAGTTACAGTATTGTATAACTATTACCATAGTCAATTTTAGAACATTTTCAGGACCCCCGAAGGACACTATGCTAAGTATGGAACCCAGGGCTCAGGAGCTAAGGCATGCTGACTGCCACTGCACTACATCTGTAGCCTCCAAAACAAACTGTAATTTTCTATATCTAGACAACCTAATATCTATGCCAGAGAGGTTGGGCTAATCCCAGTGAGAAGTAGAAAAGCCATCCATGGCAGTTTGTCAGTGACTAAGGGGATTCCTGACTCGTGGCACACCCAGCACTAAGGTTAGGACAGTCTTGGACAAACCGGGGAAGTTGGTCAGTTCCTTAGGAAATGGTCCGGAGGCAAAGTATTCATTCCTTTCCCAGGAACCCAGCCAGGAGTATTTGGGCCCTCAGGCAGGAACAGAGAAGCTTAGCTCCTGGGAGATGGAAAGTAGGGGTGGGCGGCTCAGAAATAAGAGTGTGGCATCATTGTTGCTGTTGTGTGACATATAACAGCTGTAATGATAGCCACTATTTATAGAGCACCTACTACGTGCCAGGTACTTACTTGTTAGGAACTTTATCCCTGTAACTTCTAATTCTGGTAACAATCTTCCAAGTCAAGCATCTCATCAACGTCATTTTTACCAGAGAGGCTCACAGAGGTTTCAACCTACCAAAAACCACATAGTAGGTATGTTGCAAAACTAGAATTTGTTGCTTGTCTATTCCAAAAGTCGTTCTTTTCCACCGGGGGTGGGGAGTGGGGAGTGGGGCATACAGCCTCTCCTAGCCCTGGCCTGGGGGGTCGGGGGCCAACACATGACACAATGGTCCTTGTGTGTATCTGTTCCTCTCTCTCAAAGGGCATCTTTACACACCAGATCATTGTATCCTCATGGCATTCCCACAAAATGAAGATCCATGACTATCCCCTGTCTTACCCAAGGAAGCTAAGGTAAGGAGATGTCTTAGTTAGGATTTCTATGGCTGTGAAGAGACACTGTGACCATGGCAACTCTTACAAAGGAAAAACATTTCATTGAGGTGGCAGCTTACAGTTTCAGAGGTTCAGTCCATTATCATCACGGCATTCAGGCAGACATTGTGCTGGCTACATCTTGATAAGAAGGCAACAGGAAGTAGACTGTCTCGCTGGGTTTGGCTTGAGCTTATAGGAACCCTCAAAGCCCACCTCCTCAATGACACATTTCCTCCAACAAGAACACACCTACAAACACAGCACACCAGCAAAGCCACACCTCCTAGTAGTGCCACTCCCTTTGGGGGCCATTTTCTTTCAAACCACCACGAGACAACTGGCTTATTTCATCTCACACAGGCCTTGGTTTCAGTTTCATGTTTTAATTCAAGATTCCTTGGGTAGCCTTCACAGTCCAAGAAAGGAAACCTATTTGACTCCAAGGGAAGTAGACGTATTCAGTTGCTAAAGAAAGCAGAAGTCTAGTATGGATGGGCCATGGGCCCCCCCCAAAGCCTGAGCTGAGAGGAAGATCCCATCCAAAGGAGGAAGCTCTGGGTTTGTGACCTGACACTGTCATAAGGATGTTCCTTCCTGCGGCTTGATGGGAACCCGAGAGAGCCAGACTTGATATCCGGATGTCTGGAGATGACCAGTCAGATAGGGCTTTGTAAAGTTCAAGGTTCAAAATCACAGTAACTAGAGCTATGTGCACCCCAACCCTGCCCCCATCCTTAGAATATGCACTGGCTGGGCTTGGTGGCCCACACCTTTAATCTATCCCAGCACCTAAGAGGCAGAGGCAGATAGATCTTTCTGAGTTTGAGGCCCGCCTGGTCTACACAGGGAGTTCCAAGACAGACAGAACTACAAAGAAAAACCCTGTCTCAAATAAATAAAATTTAAAAAAGAAAGAAAGAAAATGTGTACTAGAGTCTGCTTGGCCTATTGGTGTGGACTATGCTCCACTTCTGATTTTCTGAAGCACCAAACTCTAACCACAATTTCATTCCCAACACAGATCTGGTAATCTGGGTGAAAGGGTTGGACCCATTTTTCACACAAAAGAAAGGCAAGATAGAAGGCATCCACTAGCCTGGACTACCAAATGAGACCATGTAAGGACAAAAGGAGAGAGAGAAGTGAGAAAGGGAGAGAAGAATTCAAATATGAGAGTCCATCTGTTTCGTCCTCAGGTGGCCCAGGTGGTAACCCAGTGGGAGAAAAATGCCAGATCCTGTCACAGGCACACGCCCGAGGCTGGCCAACCAGATCACCTTTGCCCAAGAGCTGGGCAGGGACTCTGGAAGACAGCCAGCCTGGAAGGAGGAAGGAACAGGGGGCAGCTGATGGCCTGAGGCCTTTGTAGCTACAGCCAACCCACAAACCTCACCCACACTGCTCTCGGTCTTCTGACACCACTGTCCCTTGGTGACTCTTCCTCCTCCGGGTTTCTTGATGGTTCATTGTCCCCATGACTTAATGGAGAGAAGAGAGAGCTGTATGATTGGTTCAGCAAGTTCTGAGGTATCGGTGGATGAAGGAATGGAGTAGTCTCCTCCTTCAGATCATTAGGGGAGGGAGGCCCTGACAGCTGCCATACAGAGTGCTCACATGCTTACATGTGTAATATCCTGGGGCCCATCCCCAGAGACAAAAAAATAAAAATAAAAACAATTCAAATTTCTAAGTTTATTGTTAAACAAAATTAAATCACATACAGAAAATTTAATAAAGTGTGATATTAGTGTGATACTCAAGATATCACTTTTTAATCACTTTACTACACTGTACTCTTCTCTCGGCTTTCAAGTTTATCTGGATTTACTCTATTTGTGTGTTGAGAATACTAATGCAGTACTGTTAAGGCATCTCTTTCCAACTCCATATGCAACATCACACTGACAGCCTCAAATCAGGGTGGAAGTGTTTACACGAGAGAAACTGACACATCCTATAATTCAGATCCCACCTCAGCACACACGTCAAACATTTACATCTGAAGTAGCGAATATATACACCTAACAAGAAAAAATATTCAACAGTTTCCAATACTTGCATCTACAGATGTGAATGAACAGGAATAGTGGAGGAGGTGGAGCCAGCACAGGTGGCCCAGGATTAGCCAAACTCACTAGCAAAGCCACTGGAGTGAGTGACCGTGGGTAAAAGGTGGATTACTCAAGGAGGCAGCCGGACCCTCGACACCTTACACATGACTAGAAAGATGGGAAGTGGGCCCGCAGAAGAGGCCAGAGATGCTTGGTGTTGGTCCTATCTGCCTCTATTCTTTCTCCCAGTAAAGTTGGATCCCAAGTTACCATGGAAGATGAAGATGCCAGGTCTGAGAGGAAGCAGGTGACCTCTAGTGGTAATGAAAATGCCAGCCACATCCTTCCAGCCTCCCGACATTATTCTCCTGACACAGAGCACATCCAACAGGACAGCAGGAGCTGACAGTCATGGCACAGACAAACAGACCATGAGCAGAAGCAATAACTCAAACCAGAGGGTTTTGAGCACTGCCTCCGAATCTATGCCTTTTAGCAGAGCCAGAATCTGATGATGCCCTTACTACCATAGAATGAAGACCTATAGCATCATTGCAAGAAATAAGAAATGCATGCACATGTTCTCTAAGAGACACGTTCAAGAATGATCACAGCACCATTATTCGCGATAGAAAACAAACAAAAACCAAAGACAACCCAAATGTCCACCAATGGAGGAATGGATCCATTGGTTATGGTATGTCTGTATGGCGACATGCTATGCAGTGGATAAAGATGAAACAAACTTCCAAGCTGTGAATGAATCTCATAAATAGAATCAAAACTAAAAGGAGCGAGACATTAAAATGGATGCACTGTGGTTTTTGTTGTAAATCAAGAAATGGTAAGTGAGACTAAAATAAAGGAAAGACAGTTTTATTTGGGTGCAGAACAGATTTGCAAATCTGGGATGTGGGCTCAGTTCAGAAGCTAGGTGAGGTTTCACGTAAGATAAGCAGGGCTGAGGTTTGCACAACACAAAAAGCATTCTTTGGGGATGATAAGGAGAACTGAGATAAGTTCTGTGTTGGGAACCAGAGTGGTAAGTCCTTTGGAATGTCCAGGTCAAGAGGCAAACCAGCTAATCTAGTGTCTGCAAAATCTTGTCAGATTCCAGAAAATCACTCTGACAGATTCAGTTCCCAGCGTGACTCTTTACGGCAGGTTATTTCTGTCACAAAAATTGCAAAGGCTTAAAATGGGGGTTTTGTTGTTTTTACTGTTCTGTAGTCATTTTGACTAATCACTATTTATATCAAGTTCCAAGACAGGCAAAATTCATTTAAGGTGTTAGAAGTCAGGATGGCAGTCACCTTTAGGGGACATTTTGGTTAGGATTGGACTATCAGGATGATGAAAATATTGATACATGATCTCACTACTGTAGCAGGCTTTGTTTTGGACCACTAGTCAGCTCCCAAATCATGACATGGAGACTTATTATTAGTTATGAATGCTCGGCTTTATCTTACGCCCGTTTCTTGCTAGCTCTTAAACTTATGTTAACCTGTTTCCCTTCATCTACATTTTTGCCTTGGGACTTTTTACCTTTCTTTCATTCTGTATGTCTGACTCGCTGCTGGCTGCTTGGCTGGCTGGCCCTGGGCATCTCCCTCCCTTTCCCCCTTGTTCTCTCTTCTTCTTTCATTCTCTCTTGAGCCTAGATTTCTCCTCCTATTTATTCTCTCTGTCTGCCAGCCCCACCTATCCCTCTACTGCCTAGCTATTGGCTGTTCAGCTTTTGATTAGACCAATCCGGTGCCTTAGGCAGGCAAGGTAATACAGCAGCACATCTTTACATAATTAAACTAATGCAGCATAAACAAATGTAACACACCTTTACATAGTTAAAGTAATATTCCACAACACACTATGTAGCTCAGGCTGGCTTAGAACTTATGATCCTCCTGCCTCAGCTTCCCAAACACTGGGATTATAATTTTGTGCCATCACTCCCAAGACTCCTCTTTTTTTTTTTTCAGTGCTAGGAATGAAATTAAAATCCTTGAACATGCTAAGTATGTTCAAGAAACATGCTAAGCTCTACCACTGAGCTACACATCCCAGCCTCATTTTGCCTCTTGATCTGGGTGCTAATTACACAGGCATGTTCATTTTGGGAAAGTTCATAGAGATGCACATTTAAGATCCATATACTTTTTGAACCAGGCATCCTGGTGTACACTTGTAATCTCAGTAACTCATGGGGCTTAGGCAGGAGGATATTGCTGAGAGTTTGAGGCCAGGCCAGGCTATATATTAAGCCCCTTCCTCAATCTTTCCACTGTCCTCCCACAAGAAAAAAGTATATAGTTTACAAAAAAAGTTGGCCAAAGCAATCACTAATACACCATGGCTGTGGTTTTTGTGACATAACTGCTTTGGGCATTGTTACTACTGGCTTCCTTGACTTTTGAAATGGTGAGCTCTTTAGTAAAGTGCTAAAATACAGCATGCTCTCTGGGCAGTTTGCACATGTGAAATATAAATGTCAGAAGGTCATTGTTTGGACTAAGAGTCTACACTGGTCAAGAGTCTACACTGATCAAGAGTCTACACTGGTAAGAGTCTACATTGGTAAAGAGTCTACATTGGTAAAGAGTCTACATTGGTAAAGAGTCTACACTGGCCAAAGTTTCCAAGTTGTTAATCTGAGACTAAACTATTTGTCTAACTTTCCAAGAAACCAAGATTAAAGAGTTAGTCCAATTTCACAAGCAGGTCAGTTGCAATCAACGTGATAACAGTGGTCCCTCTGCCTTAGTCTGTGCACGTAGCAACAGGTATTCTCAGTGAACCCAATGTTAAACAGTTAGGTTTCTACTCCTCCACTGACTGATGTGAAAGGATTTTGAAATGGTGGCTCTTCTTTTTGTTGTTTTCCTGCTTTCTTTAACTCTTCCCTGTCTCTAAACCCAAGCTGTTCTGTTGGACCCCACGGAGCACTTACTCTCCTTTATGAAGTGGAGTATGCCACTGCTGTAAACCTGAAAACACAGACCATTCAGGTCTACAAGTGGAAACTTGGCAATTTTGTTCTTTGCTACAGGACAGCTATATTTCTAATTATAACAGGATTTTTTTTTCTTACATTAAACACCCAAAGGCTGGCTGCATATCTGTAATCTCAGTATTTGGGTAAAGGTAGGTGTATCATGAAATGGGTCAACCTGGGCTACAAAGCAATATCCTGTCTCAATAAAATAAAATAAAAACAAAATGAGGGCATGCCTGCAGGATCTATGCAACACAGGATGTGTCTATTGCATACTAACCAATGCTCTCTCATCTGTGAGATGGGGTTGGTGGCAGAATATACTAGGGAAGACTGTGTGGAGATGAAATGATCTCATATCATTAAAAACCTAAAACCAGAGTCTGACATGCAATAAGCAAAAAATAAGTGTTTGCTATTATTTGTCTTGCTCTGGACCCTATCCACTAAACACCAAATGCGTTCTCAGCGGCAGCCTAGAACACTCCCCAGGCTGTCCAAACAGCCTACAGTGTTAGGCTTTGCATATATTGAATGGCCGGAACCATGGAGCAAGGAGAAACACCCTTCATGCATTTGTTCACAAGAACGATGGAGACAGCTGGCACCAGGCCGGGCACTCAAGGTACTGACTGAGTAGAGAGACAAGACAACAGCTGAACAACAGGGTCAATATAGCCCAGTAGAACAGACTGTGTACTCAGGCCCCAGCTTCCACAGAGGGGTTTGATATGTGTTGTGGTTTGTTGTTTGTTTAAGCTTGTATTTAGCTGCAGTGAGAGACAATTAGAAGGTTTCATGTTTTTAGAATCTAGTTTTTCTACCTGTCTTTAAAAAGTCTGCAGTTTGAATTCACATGGTCAGGAGCCCTGCCCTTGGCCACAACCCCTATCCAACTTTCACCGCTTTCCTACCAGATCTTTATAGGCCCTGAAGCTTGGAGCCAATGCCACAGGCCTGTCTGATGGCTGCTGTGGAACCCTGAGGAAAACCAAATGCTTCTGGCCGGAGCTGATAAGTGAGCCTCGAGTGCTGAATAGGAGGCAGATAAAGTGGGAGAGGGCCCCGTGTTCAGAGGCTCGTGCTAAGACATTAGACGGATGCTCAGGGTCCAGTCCCTCACCACCAGGCTGCTGCAGCACAGGCAATCTCTGCTCCTTCGCACACCTGCTTGACAGCAAAGAGCCTTTAAAATCTGAATACTGAGACTGAGATGCTCACGGTGTCCTGGCACCTGGGCTTGCCCTGCACCATGCCTGTAAGCACCTTAGGAGAAGAGTAAGAAATGAAGAACAGGGCATAGCACTGCAGGGGCCTTAGAGTCTGGTGCTTAATAGCGATTGTCACTTGGCAGGATCCAGAATCACCTAGGAGACAGACCTTGGGCATATCTATGAGGGAGTTTCTAGATTAGGTTCATCGAGGCGGATGGACCCACCCTAAATTTGGGAGGCACTGGTCCATTGGCTGGGGTTTTCTGCCAAATAAAAAGGAGAAAGAGAGCTGAGCATTCCTGACTGCAAATGCAATGTGACCAGTTGCTTCACACCCCCAAAGCTTCCCCTGCCACAATGGACTGTCCCCTCTAACTATGAGCCAGAACAAAGCTGTCCCACCTTAAGTTACTTTTGCCAGGTAGATGCTCTTGATTCAGCAATGAGAAAAGTAACTAATGTGAGTCCCCACAGGGACAGACTGCCACAGCATCACTTAAGGAACTGGAAGGGCATCCCTATAACATGTCTACAGATTGACATCCCCTAGCTTGCTCCTCCAGCTTTGCTGTGCCCACAGATCACCCAGGGGTCTTGTTAAAATGCAGATTCTGAGGTCTAGGATGGCACCTGTAGGTCCCTGTAGCCTCCCCCATGGAGGCTGCCCTGCTTGGGCCTAAACCCTACACTTAGTAAGAGCAGGGTTCTTAACTACAGCACTGTTGGCATTTTGGATATGATGAGTCCTGATGACGAGAGTCAATTTAATGCTTCATGCCAACAGGTTTCATGCCCACCCAATTGTGGGAAGGCTTAATCTTATCCTTGCCTATTACCTGAATTGGCTTGGAACCTAGTTTGTAGCCCAGGCTGGTCTTGCTCCTCCTGAGTGCTGGGACGACAGGACTGCCTCACCACACCCAGCATGGAATTCTTCAAATATAAATATCTGTGACTTCCCTGGAAGAGAGAGAACGATGTCAGAGCCAAAGGCTGAGCTGACCACATAATTTGTAAAGCATAATGCAAAATAAAAACACGGGCTGGGCGGTGGTGGCACACGCCTTTAATCCCAGCACTCGGGAGGCAGAGCCAGGCAGATCTCTGTGAGTAGGAGGCCAGCCTGGTCTACAGAGAGAGATCCAGGACAGGCACCAAAGCTACACAGAGAAACCCTGTCTCAAAAAACCAATAAATAAAAAAAAAAAAAAAAAAAAACAAAAACAAAAACAAAAAAACATGGTGTCTTTGTTCAAAGAGCAAGAAATAGGTGCTACTACCTATACTGGGTCACACAACTTGGCCTTTAAAGATGTTTACTCATTATGAAATAGTATAGGACTACAGGTCCCTACCACTGTGCCCGCTGAATTCAGCCGTAGATGTAGGCTTACACGATGGTGTTTGAATGTTTCTGCTGACATTAAAAATCACACAAGGAAGCCGGGCGGTGGTGGCGCACGCCTTTAATCCCGGCACTCGGGAGGCAGAGCCAGGTGGATCTCTGTGAGTTCGAGGCCAGCCTGGACTACCAAGGGAGTCCCAGGAAAGGCGCAAAGCTACACAGAGAAACCCTGTCTCGAAAAACCAAAAAAAAAAAAAAAAAAAAAAAAAATCACACAAGGAACTAAAAGTAGCTTCAGCTTTGACGTATAATTTAAGGAATCCATTTAAGCATTCTTACTGTGGTTTCAATTACCAGAAAAAAATTATTTTTAAAACTGCCTAGTTGCCGGGCGGTGGTGGCGCACGCCTTTAATCCCAGCACTCGGGAGGCAGAGCCAGGCGGATCTCTGTGAGTTTGAGACCAGCCTGGGCTACCAAGTGAGTCCCAGGAAAGGCGCAAAGCTACACAGAGAAACCCTGTTTTGAAAAACCAAAAAAAAAAAAAAAAACCTGCCTTGTTAATAACTAGTTTAACAAGAGCTTCCCATGAAATTCCATCCATTGAACACAATGACATTTAAATGTAATTTTGCCTACCCTTGAACCTGGTGTCTTATTTATACAGCCAAGGACAGAGAACCAGACTGCCCAGTTGAGGGTCCCAGCACCTCCCCCTGGGTCGCTCCTTCTTTCTCCCGTGGTTGCTGCTGTTGTCCCTGTATGTGCCTAATCTAGGCCCAGTGCTTCGAGACTGTTTGGGACATAGAGGGCACGGGGACACATACCTGTCATCCCAGCCCTGAGGAAACAGAGACAAAGAGGACTGCTGCAAAGTCAAGGCCACTCTCATCTACACAGTGAGTTCCAGGACAACCAGGGATACGCTGGGAGACTTCGTTTCAAACAGAGACTTTCACAAGCCTAGGTGTCCCTAAAGGGCCACAGAGTCTCTGCCCTGTATGTGCAGCCACCTGGTGTCTCATCTCTACGGCTCACACTCATGCTTCAGGGCCTTACTGGACTTCGCTGACCAAACACAGGTCCAAAGACACAATTGGTTAAGAATTGAGACATGCTGGGTGTGGTAGCACGTGCCTTTAATCCCAGCACTCTGGAGGCAGAGGCAAGCAGATGTCCATGACCTCAAGGCCAACCTGGTCTATATAGGTGAGGTCCAGGTCAACCAGGGCTATACAGGTGAGACCCTAGCTCAAAATAGATAAATAAAAAGAGTCACTGCACACTGAAAAGAGAGGGTTCAAGGGTTAAGAGCACTTGCTAGAACTGATTATCACCCAGCACCCATATCAGGCAGCTCATAAACACATATATAAGTCCAGTTCTAGGGGATCCAGTGTCTTCTTTTGGCCTCTAAGGGGATCTACACACAAGCAGCACACACACACACACACACACACACACACACACACACACACACACACACACACCTTTAAAAAAAAAGAAAGAATGTGTCATACATAACACGGTGTAATCCCAGCACTCAGGAGACAGAGGCGGGAGGAAGACGAGCTAGAGACAACCTGGGCTATGTAGTGAGACCAGGTCTCCAAAAAAAGAAAATGTTGAGAATTTCAAGGTGGAGAGAACGAAAGCGAGGCGGGGCTCTTCCAAGCATGCAATCTATCACTATGTGGGCTGCACGCCCAGGTACTAGCTGTTCCTGGTAATGACGGTAGTACAGGAGAGGATTCTGGGAGAGAGATCAACCCAAGAATCTGCAAGAGGTAGGGGGGGGAGCACAGAGAAAGGGTGGGGGGAGACTGAGACTGTAAGGGCGGGCCAGTGTGGGTTTCCAGATCAACACAGACGTGCCCCGTGCCAACCTGGGGAGACTGGCCGCTGTGCATCCTGACAAGGACAGTTTGTCCACAGGAGTCGCTGTTTCCTGCGGCTACGGATGAGGTGACATGACCCACTAATTCAAGGGTTCTGTTCTGTTCTGTCACCTGTAGCTCCCCACACCCTCTCTGCCTGCTATGGGAGGAATCCTTTCCTGACCTCACTCCTGACTCCTGGTCTTGTCAGCCCTCCCATGTGGGGAACATGAGCTTCCCCTCCTGCCTTGTCCCGTGGAGCTTATTTGTGTGGTAGGGCCCGACTGTCTTTGGTAGTAAGAAATATTTTAAGAGGAACATTAATTTCAAGATGACTAGAAATATATGAAAGCCCCTTCCGCCAAAGGCTGAGAATAGGAAGAGAAAAGAAAAAAAGCATGACAAAGGGAAACTGGCTTTGAATGTAAATGTCATTTTCACTGGAAGCCTTCGATGAAGCCCTGCCTCCCGCCTCTTAGGGACTGGGGGCGGGGGTACTCGCTTTGGAAGTCACCAGCCAAGGATAAGCTGAACTCTTAAGGCAAACAATGACAGCCAAGCAAATTCAGCTAACAGGACACCCTAGCTCCAGACACACATTGCTAGTGACTTCTAATAAACCACATTGCTAGTGACTTCTAATAAACCACGCCTGTGCACAAGGCGCCCATTAAAAAGGCACATTCACATCCACGGCAACTCCACGAGATGAGCCTGACTTTAGCACTGCCTCTCAGGGTAAGAAAAGTTCCCCAGCCAACCTCACCAGCCAGAGACGGCCAGCACTAGGATTCACAGCCAGGCTTCCCTGCCCACAGACTTTTTCTACACTGAGAGGTGTCTTTCCTGGAAAGCCGTCTTGAGCAGGTTAGAACAGTTGGCCAAGCTTGATGTATTCCTCAGATCTCCTGCCGTCCTTCTGGAACTGGGATGAAGTGTGCACGCTACACTGGTGCTCTACCACTGAACCCCATCCTACCTTTCCCTTACATTGGCTTCTTCTTTGGCCCTGACCAGTCTACCGAGTACTTCAAACTGGCAGTGGTGGAATTTTAGGTGTGCCTTGGAGACGGATGTCTTCCAGTAGGCAGACCTCTCTGGTAACTTCTGAAGCGGGAAGTAGGTTGGTCAGTTGTACCTGAACGAATTGGCTTTGGGTGCAGATGTATTTATGGGTTGTGGTGCCCACAATGGCTCTACCAATCCTTTTTAATATTTTTCGTTTTTTTGGGAAAGGGTTTCTCTGTGTAGCCTTCAATCTCCTGGAACCTTCTTTGTAGACCAGACCTCGAACTCACAGCGATCCATCTGCCTTTGCCTCCCGAGCGCTGGGATCAAAGATGTGCACCACCATCGCCCAGAAGTTCTACCAATTCTTAAATCTTGACACCTTGGCAAACTTCAGGCATTAAATATTCCTTTTCTAAAAATAGGGAAGCTGAACACAAAGCTGGAAGAAGGACTAAGTATCAAGCACTCTGTGGCTGAAGTATAGGAAGAACTATGTTTTGTGCATTTTGTGAGTGAGATGTAGGGAGGACTATGCTTTGAGCACTCATTCTGTAATTTAGATGCTGGAGAGCTATTCACATGGTCATTTGCTTTGTACTCTTTGTGTTAAGTTTGAAAAGATTTCCTGGGATTCCTGTCTCCCAGGGGAATGCATGGGCTTCCCCAGAAGTGCCCGACACTTCTCTCTCTGCCTCTCTGCCTCTTAAGCGGCTTTGAATCTTTGTTCTGCGGTCTCTGGGGCCATCTGAGTTCCAGTCCATGCCGGCTGCCCACCCAGCAACATCCGCTCCAGAGGTTTAATCTAGCATTTGAAAAGCTCCCCTCACAAACTCCCCAGCCCCAACAGCAAAGGGCAACAATGTTTATGTGGCTTTTTCCAGCAATGGCTTTGTACGGCCTACTGAGCAGCTTTGATCTCCGTGGTGCTGGGGAGGGATAAGAATGAAGGAAGAGGCAGAGTTAAAAGGAAGGCTTGCACGTACTTGCTCTGGATCCAGCCCTTCTACACAGCACCTGCTGGCTCTGTTCAGCCCAAGGAGCCAACAGGTGTGATTTACACATTTAACATTCAACTTTGATACTGACCCTCAGGCAGAATTCCTCATCAGTTCCCAGCAATAAACTGTGGAATTTGGAGTTCAAGAGGGTGTCTCTAGAATGTACTTGATGTCTTTTGGAGTTTGGGAGTGTCCAGGAATTTATCTTTCTATCTAGTTTATGGAGCATTTAAATATTGTGGGATCAGATTAACAAAGACACAATTTCTGCCCGCGTTCTTTGATTTTATAGTATGATTCTGTAAAAATACCTATGGACACAAGGCTTTCGTGACAAGCTATGGCATGGATACTCAAAACCAACTGATTCGGCTAGGGATATGGCCCCATGGTAGAACACTTGCCTAGTATACACAGGATTCTAGGTTTAAGCCTAAGGACCAAAACAAAACCACAAAGATAATTTGAGGGCCAGCAAGGTGGCTAAAGATACTTGTCACTAAAACTGGTGACCTGAGTTCAATCCCCAGAACCCACATGGAACTGATTTTATGAGTTGTCCTCTGACCTTCAAATAAGTACAGTGACACACGTGTGCACCTGCTCTCATCTGGTGGCCCACAGAGGCTTCCTAGTGAGACCTGACTCAAGGTCAGAGAATCTGGGCTTGCTCTACCCAGCAGGCCTGCCTAAGGAGATGATTTGGCCACGGGCGTGTTTACCAGGTGTTTGGAGGGTCTACACTTGGCTGTGCAGTGTGCTTTGATTGTGCAAGGGGGAGGTCTTTCGTCTCTCTCCTTGGCATATTATAAAAAGCCCTTTTGAATAAAGTTCCGGGCAGCTGAGTATTGACCCAGGGCCCTACCGAGCTATCCTGTGTCTCTGTCTTTCTTATCGTCTCCTTTTATCTTTCTATTTAATATTTCCTCATTCCTCTCTCCTCCACCCAATAACTCTTCAATAGGTGGGAGCAGGTCAGAGCTGGACTCTGGCAGACTTCCACACTCTCATACACACACACACACACACACACACACACACACACAATTTGTAAAAATAAAAGTATTTTTGAGTTGGGCGGTGGTGGTGCACGCCTTTAATCCCAGCACTCAGGAGGCAGAGCGAGGCGGATCTCTGTGTGTTCGAGGCCAGCCTGGTTTCCAGAGTGAGTTCCAGGAAAGGCGCAAAACTACACAGAGAAACCCTGTCTCGAAAAAAAAAAAAAGTATTTTTGATAAAGATCACAACAGTTTTGCAGAGAAAAGCCACATAACTAACAATCCAGTGAATACTGGGCCCACAAAACAATGTATCAAGAGGTTGGGGATTTAGCTCAGTGGTAGAGCGCTTGCCTAGCAAGTGCAAGGCCCTGGGTTCGGTTCTCAGCTCCAGAAAAAAAAAAAAAAGAAAGAAAGAAAGAAAGAAAAACAATGTACCAAACTCAAGGGACACAAATTCTCCTTCACACTCAGACCTCTAAACCTACAATAGGACCTATGGACCCTCCTCTCTGGCTCAACACCCCAAAAGCCCTGAGACCTACTCCCACTGGGTCTCAGTGGCTGTCCTAGAAACCCCAAGTGGTCATTCTGAAAGTCCTAGACTCTCTGTTCCTCACCCACCCCCTAAGACACCAGGAGCTTGTCCTCAGCTGCTAGCCTTTGAGATGTTTAGTTCTCCCCAGAGCCCTTGCTGCCAAGGTTCTCAGGGACCGCTATCCTGTCTCCTTTAATCCTTGTAGTACTGGCTATTTCAATGGATTCAAGAGTAGCGAACAGTCATCATCTCTGGCTTGTGGTTCTTGTAAATCCTACGAGACACAAGTGAACCCCTCCTGGACTCCTTCATCCACATTCTAGAGGCCCCAGCCCTCTCCCTCTCTCTGGAACTAGCATCACCGGAGTGAAAATGGTACCAAGAAGGATTCTGAGTGTTTCTTTCTCACACAAGGACTTGATGGGTTGCCGGCATAACCTTTCTACTGCCACATCCTTAATAGCATCGGAACATCTTCACGAGCACCACGCCTCTTACAGACTTTAATGGTATGTACACATCTTCAGATGTCCTACTGATCCATTGGACAGCGGGTGAAGAGGTCTTACCATTAGCTTAGAGATACTCAAAGAACTGCCATATCCCCATGAAGACAGTCAGAACAAAGCCCGTGACAAAAGGAGCACTTCCCTGATTCCAGTTATATCTCACCGGCTATCCCTTATTTGCAAGGAAAGTGGGACAATGGAGCCTTTTGGCTGGCCACAATTCTACTCCCAGTAAAGTCAATCAGGGTATCTTTCCTTATTCAGCAAGATTATGGGAAGAATGGAGATGGGGTCTGGGGATATGGCTCAGTGGGTAAAGCCACAAAGCATGAGGGCCTGGGGTTTGGATCCCTAGAACACACATAAGACCAGGTGCAGTGGCGTGCTGTGCTCCTGTGTTGAGATGGGAAACAGAAACTGGAGAATCCCTCCCGGAAGCCTGGTGTACGCAGTGGCAGTCAACAGAGGATCCTGTCTCAAACAAGGTGGTAAACGGGCACCAACTCTTGAGCTTGTCCTCCCGCCTCCATACACATGCTAGGATTGTGTTTGCCTGCCCGCACACATGAGCACACAAACGAGTGTGCTGAGCGGACGCAGGCGGGGTGGGCAGCAGCCGGCAGTCTCTGCCCTTCCGCTTCTCACACTGTTTCCCGTCATTCTTACACTAGTTGCATTTCAGGATTCTTGGACGTTGTAAAGATGTTGTGGAATTTATACCACGCTCTTATGTAACATCCCCAGTGAAGTCTTCTGACTGACTGGTTGGTTGGTTGTGTACATGTATGTGTGGTATACGCATGTGCACATACGTTTGCTGATGCACCTATACATCTTAAAGAGCACAGTATTTGGGACCGATCTGCGACTGGAACTATACATAGCTATAGTTTGGCTGGGAAAGAAATATATATGTATATGCATGTATTTCCCTTTCCCATCCACAAAGGACCCCCAGGATCTTGTCTGTGACCTACTAGCCATGCTCTGATCTGCCAGTCTAATGAAGATTAAAAAAAGAAAGAAAGGAAGGAAGGAAGGAAGGAAGGAAGGAAGGAAAGAAGAAAGCAAGAAAGCACCTAGCTCCATTCTTGGTGATTTCTTCCTGTCCTTCTAGGGCTTGATGACTATTTATTGGCCTTTGGCACACCCAAAATTGATATCAAGTTTATTGTTTTGTGCTTGACTGATGGTCCAGCAATAGAACACCTCTGTGCCCTTCGCCCAACAGGAGACCTGACCTCTGTCTACACCTGAGCAGGAAGGGCAGAGCTGAGGCTGGTGAGTGCCACAAAGCACAGAGGAAAGACATCACCCTACATGAGAGCTAGGGACAGAGCATGGTGGTAAAGCCTTTGCCTAGCGTGTACACAGCCCTGGGTTCAAGTTCTAGCACTTCAAGAGACAAATGGAGGCCTAGAGAGATGGCTAAGCAGTTAAGAGCACTTGCTGCTCTCGCAAGGGACCTGGATTTGATTCCCAGCACCCAGGGGATCCCATGTCCTCTCACGGCCTCCACAAGCACCAGGTGTGCATGTGGTGTACAGACATCCATGAAGGGGAAACACCTATACACATAAATAAATTTTTAAAAAAAGAAACAAATGGAGTTAGCTAAGCCATGTGTGGGGCACAAATCAGTAACCCAAGCAACAGGAAGCAGAGCCAGAAGGATTAGAAAGTTTAAGGAAGCCTGGGCCATACAAAACACTGTCCAGGAAGTGTCTGAGAATCTCAGCACTGGTGCTCTGCTCTTTGAAGACAATTTGTCCATACCTGTCTCGGAATAGATACCCGAGGTGGACATGTTTCTCTGATGTCGTCTTTAAGGAGATTCATGCCTGCAGCCATTTGAGAAGCAGGCCAGAGGGAATGGGCTAGAAGATCTGGGAGGAGGTGAGGCTTAGGTAGAACTTCCTGGCGGTTTTTGGCACCTGCACTAGCTCCCCACAAGTTGATGGGAAAGGGGGGCAAAAAGGAAATGGAAAGATGCTAGGTATGGTAGTTTAAATTGAGACACACACCCCCCCACACACACATAGATTATAGATTTGATGCATGGTCATCAGAGAGTGGCACCATTTGAAAGGATTTGGAGGTGTGGCCTTGTTGGAGGGAGTGTGGCTTTGAGGTTTCAAAATCCCATTCCAGGCGGGCAGCGGTTGTGCATGCCTTTAATCCCAGCATTTGGGAGGCAGAGGCAGGAGGATCTCTGTAAGTTTGAGGCCAGCCTGGTCTACAGAGCAAGATCCAGGACAGGCACCAAAACAACACAGAGAAACCCTGTCTTGAAAAAACAGCAACAACAACAACCACCCCCCCCCCAATCCCATTCCAACGCCAGAGTCTCTCTCTTCCTGCTGCCCATAGACCCAGATGTAAATCTCAGCTACTTCTCCAGCATTATGCCTGCCTGCATGCCGCCATCCTGTCTGCCACGATGAGCATGGACTAAACCTCTGAAAGTGTAATCCAACCCCAGTTAGATGTTTTCCCTTATGAGTTGCCGTGGCCATGGTGTCTCTTCACAGCAGTGGAAGACTGAGTAAGTCATAACTGTTCTCTTCTTCCCACACACTTGGCCTCGCCAGCTCCATTTGCCCTTACTATCCCTGGTTCACAAAGCCTCCAGTGACCCAGACTGGGCTAAGTCCTCCTGTTCTCCCCTCTCACAGCCCATACTCTTCACTTAATGAGCTTACAGGAATTGCAGTTTGGTCTGTTACAATGTGTGCACGTCTCTCCCTCTGCCTCCCCACCACCATCCCCCCCCCAGCACTCCCTCCTTCCCCCCAAATCACCACCAGCTCTGTGGCTAAGTCTGTGTGCTCATCACTGAGTCCCAGGACTGGCCCTGTGCCTGTACACAGTAGGCACTGGAACACACGGAATACAGAAGAATGGGACTGCAGAGGCCTGGGGGTTGGGGGGGGAGGACACATTGCATCTCCTTCTCACTTCACCTTATACACCACGGGCCTCTCCTGTTGAATAAAGAACATTTAGGTGTGGGGAGGATGATGCTTTGCCTGGGTATCTGGGTAGGGGAAGGTGAGGTTCCCCAAATAACCATGTTGACATTATTCCAGCTGCATAAGGGATAGCAGGCATTTTTCCCTCCAAAGATGAAGTCGTTCCCCTCCAAATCAAATAAAACCTATATGAACGGAATCAGTACTTATCACATATCTACTATATAACAAGTAACTGACTATTTGATATGATTTCACAGCCACTTTACAGAGCAGCTACAATTTTTTTTTAAGACAATGCAATGTCAAATGTCAAGACATTAAGTAGCTTGCCATGATTGTGAGAGAGGAAAGGAAAGAAGAAAGGAAGTATATACCGGTAATCTTAGTACTTGGAGAGTAAGGCAGAAGAATCATAAATTCAAGGCCATACTGGGCTACATAGCAAGACTCTCAACACCACACACACACACACACACACACACACACACACACACACACACACACACACGAATAAATGAAAACCCACCTAGACGCCCATAATGTTAGTTTAACTGTAGCTGTTTTTCTTATTCAATTCAAGCACTGGAAAGTGACCTTCCTGAGAGGAGGACCTGTGTTTTATGTCATTTTGTTCCTGGCTCCTGTGCTTGACATTCTCAATAACGGTCTGCAAAGCAAATTTCCCAACCACGTAGTCCCACTTCTCTCTTCCCTCCTTTTCTCAGAGGTTCTCCCCATCTGTGCCTCAGCATTTGACAGGCAAGCAAGGAAGCAGCCACAGGCACCCTCACCAGCTGAGGACCGAGGAGAGACTGCCATGATGCCCTCCTCCACCAAAGCTGTGAAGTTAGACACAGCATGGGTTTAGAGCCTTATATACAGCTGTGTGTGTGTGTGTGTGTGTGTGTGGTATGGTGTGTGTTGGTGTGGTGTGTGTGGTATATGTGTGGTGTGGTGTGTGTGGTATATGTGTGGTGTGGTGTGTGTGGTGTATGTGTGGTGGATGAGTGGGTGGGTAGTGTGTGTGCATGGTGTATGTGTGTGGTGTGTGTGTATATGTAGTATGGTGTGTGTGTGGGGGGTAGGGAGACATTTGAATGTCTCTATAATAAAACATTAAGCCTATAATCTCAGTAATTCAGGAGATGGCACAGGAGGATTATGAGTCCAGCCAGCCTGGGTTACATAGAAAGCTCTAGGCCAACTTGGCTTAGGGAGTAAGACTCTGTCTTTAAAAAAAAAAAAAATCAAGCCAGGTGTGGTGGCGCATGCCTTTAATCCCAGCACTCAGGAGGAAGGGCCAGGCAGATCTCTGTGAGTTCAAAGCCAGCCTGGTCTACAAAGCAAGTTCCAGGACAGTCAGAGCTGTTAGACAGAGAAACCAAGTCTCAAAAACCCAGGAAAAAAAAAAAAAAAGAAAGAAAAATCAAGACATTAAATTTTATAAATTGCAGCTCACCCAAATACTATGCATCATGAAGAGGTGCCCAGGCCAAACTGAAGACTCAGTCAATGAGGACCTCACTGGGATGACATATGAAGTGAATTGTGAGTCATTTCCACGGCTGGAAGGAATGGAATTGTCATCCAGCCCCTTATGAAACTGACCTTTGGGTAGAATCCACCCTGTCGGATTGAAAGAGCTGGTCTGGTGTCAGGGCCTCACTGCCAACTGATGAGCAGAAGAGTGGCGCCACCTGGAGGTAGGAGTGCAGAACTCACACTGAGTTCCCAGTCCCAGACTTAGCCCTGGGTCAAGTGAACCCAGGGCCATTCAGCTCTGCCCAGGAGTCCTGCAGCAGAGAAATCCTCTCATTTCCAGAAGCAACTGGAAAAATAAAAGGCAACCTTCCCAAATGGAGCAGAGGAATTGAGATTCCAGCTAGAGACGTGGTTTGTAAGTACAAAGAAAACCCACCGAAAGAAAGCTGTTTGGAAAGTTTGCTCATCATTTTGTTCAAGTTTAGTTAACAGTAATAATTGCCTTTCGTTATTTTGCCAGACACATGGGTATGCTGTGTTATGTGCTGAAGTTATTTCATCTCATTTAATTCTCAGTAACAACCTTGTGAGATGTCTTATAGGCCCCTGCCCCCTTTTAAAAGAGGGGCGGTCTAGTGCTGGAGAGATGGCTCACTCAGTAGCTGCTCTTCAGAAGGTCCGGGGTTCAATCCCCAGCATCCACACAGAGATCCACAATCATGTGTAACTCCAGTCTCAGGGATTCCCAGACACCATTTCCTGGCCTACTCAAGCACCAGGCATGCAAGTGGCTGACAGACAGACAGACACACAGGCAGAACACCCATACACATCACAAAAAATAAAACTATAAAATAAAAGGGCAAGTCAAGTTATTGACACAATAAACAGTTCCCTGTTACAGCCATTCTATAGAGGTCAAATGGCTGTTGAGAGCGGCTAAGTCATTTCCTCAAGGCCACAGGGCCAAGACACAGACAGACGGGGATTTAAACTCTGGTTATGGACTCTGTGCTTCTCCCCATGCAACCTGATGGATACGGCCACCCAACACATTAAAAGTGGTTCTCATTGACCTCGCCTTTCTCCCACCTCCTTTCTATTTTTCTTTTTTTTTAATGATTTATTATGTACACAGCATATGTGACTGCAGGCCAGAAGAGGGCACCAGATTTCATTACAGATGGTTGTGAGCCACCATGTGGTTGCTGGGAATTGAACCCAGGTCCTCTGGAAGAGCAGTCAGTGCTCTTAACCTCTGAGCCATCTCTCCAGCCCCCTATCTCCTTTCTAATCTGAGTAAATAACACTGTCTCCCCTCTGCCCCCACTCTATTGCCTGTTCCAGAAACCTAGGGTTTTAACTCCACACAGATTCACACACCAATTGTGTGGGCTGTCTCTCATATATACTTTTTTTGTTTTGTTTTGTTTGTTTTTTTCTAGACAGAGTTTCTCTGTGCGGCTTTGGAGCCTGTCCTGGAACTCGCTCCGTAGACCAGGCTGGCCTCGAACTCACAGAGATCCACCTGCCTCTGCCTCCCGAGTGCTGGGATTAAAGGTGTGTGCCACCGCCGCCTAGCTACATATATACTTTTTTTTTTTCAGTGCTAGAAATTGAACCCAGGGCCTCATACACAGTAGGCAAGTGCTCTACCTCTGAGAGGTACATTCTCAACCCTCTCAACATACATTTTAGATGTTTTCTCTGCTCTCTGTCCTCACTGTTGCTGCCTCAGCTCAGGCCTGCCCAGAGCTTAGCCAATTAGATGCCTGCCCAGGAGTCCCTGTCCTCCTCAGCACAGTGTGGTGGATTTAAAAGAGATTCTCCCATCGTAGTCTCCACAATGAGAGACTCTGCCACTGCTGTCCCGGTGGTTGGCACCTTAGAGACACTCAATGTCTGAATGGCAGGCTAAAGGTAGCTAGAAGCATTGTTTCCATTTTACCAATGTTCTACCGAGTCATATCCCCTCAACACCCATGTCTATTGGATCCTTAGATGCTGGCACCTTCCCTTGTGACTGGAGTCAGAGCCTTTAAAGAAAAACAACTCCGTGAATTAAAATGGAATCATCTGGTGGCTCTGCTCCCCTGTGGCTGGTGTTCTGATAAGCGAGGTTAGGGGCTGGGGAGACCATAGCTAAGTCTGTAAAGTGCTTGCCTTGGCAAGCTTTAAGGACCAGAGTTTGGTCCCCGGAACCCGTATTTACAAAGCTGGGCATGGTGATAGCCAGCTTTTTAGTACAGAGCTGAGGAAGTGGAGACAAGGAGCCTGGGGCTTGCTGTCCATCCAGCCTAGCTTTCTTGGCAAGTCCTGGGCCAGCAAGAGAAGCAGTCAAAAAAAAAAAAAAAAAAAAAAGAATGGCAGCCGGCACTTGGGGAACAACACCCTGGTTGTCCTTGAGTTACACACACACACACACACACACACACACACACACACACACACACACACACACACACGTCCATATGTCCATACACTTACACAAAAAGAAGGAAGAGATTAGAACTCAGAAAACACAGACAGGGCCCTTGTGGACACAGTGAGAATCCAGAGGGGAAGAATACAAAAACACTACATTAGCTTGGATTTCCTTCCACCCAGCAGAATGGCAAAGACTTGAACTTGTGTGATTAAGCCACCCAGTCAGTGGCATTTTCTTACAGTAGCTCTAGCATTTGAATACTTTCAAGACAGGAACTGTCTCAAGCAGTTGAGGGGCTGATCGTGTACAGCTAAATTAACAATGCATTGATCACATTCTGTCTTCTGGTCACATTTATTTGGCAGCTCTTGTAACTGACTTCCTAGCTTTGTGAATGTTTGGGACTTATCTTTTTAAGGCCTGTGCGTGTAGGCAAGCACTCTACGCGAGCTTCCCAGCCATGACGGCTTTATTATTATTATTTTTTAAAAGATCTATTTATTGTGTATACAATGTTCTGCCTGCACATCAGAAGAGGGCACTAAATCTCATTATAGATGGTTGTGAGCTACCATGTGGTTGCTGGGAATTGAACTCAGAAACTTTGGAAGAGCAGCCAGTGCTCTTAACCTCGGAGCCATCTCTCCAGCCCGCCATGACGGTTTTTCATGGAAACTTTCAGTGCATTTTTTATGGCTTGTTGTGTGATTGATTGACACATTTGCATGTGTGGAAGAGCTGCTGAAGGCAAATGCCTGATCCCCAAGAGAAGCATGCAGAGGGGATGCCTGTCTCCAGAAACTTAGTATGACTTCTCTCAGATGACTGGTCTGAGTATTTACACAGGGCAATGGTGCATAATGTTTGAAGTTAGACTCCCCATTGAAAAGAGGAAAAAGGGAAGCCTGGAAAGATGATTCAACAGTTAAGAGTTCTTTCTGCTCTTGTAAAGTTCGGTTCCCAGAACTCAGGTTTGTGGCTCACAACTGTCTATCACCTCAGCTTCAGGGAATCTGACTTCTTCATCTGGCCTCCACAAGCATCCACACACATGTGCATATATGTTCACACATAAATGAAAAATAAATCTTTTTGAAGAGAGAGAGACATGGAGATAAGGAGGTGTGAGTTAGGGACGAAGCCTGTGAAAAACAATGGCTCTGACTCCAACATAGCTCGTTGGAAAGGTAATGGGGCCTACAGCACCCAGCAGGCAAATGACTCCGATAGAGAGAGAAACTAGAAACAAGCATGGCTTCTGAGCAACACTCAACCTATGCAGACTCATGAGCCACTGATAAAGAGTCCAAAGGGCATCACCCAACACATGATCCCCCTCAGGAAGAAGGGTTCCTCCTCAGCATCACTTAAGACAGATGGTTCTGGATGGACTAACAGTAGAAAAACACCACTGGATTGATTGTTTTTTGTTTTGTTTTGTTTTGTTTTGTTTTTGTTTTCTGAGACAGGGTTTCTCTGTGTAGCTTTGCGCCTTTCCTGGAACTCACTCTGTAGCCCAGGCTGGCCTCGAACTCACAGAGATCCGCCTGCCTCTGCCTCCCGAGTGCTGGGATTAAAGGCGTGCGCCACCATGGCCCGGCTCCACTGGATTGATTGTAATGGTCCCTCTAGGTCTCCTTGCTGACAGAACCATGATGTGGGATTTTTTTTTAAACTCTATGTGTGTTCGATATGTGTGTGCATGTATGTAAGTGCAGATGCATGGCACACATAATGAATTCAGAAGACAACCTCGGGTGTTGGCCTTTACCCTCCATCTTGTTGAGACGGAGTTTCTTGCCGTTCACTGTTGTGTGAGTCAGGCTAGCTGACTCAAAATCTTCCGGGGATTGTCTTGTCTCTGGGTCCCATCTCACTGTAGGGTTGCTGGAATCCCAGATGCGTGCTGCTGTGCCCAGCTTCATGTGGGTTCTGCAGGTATGACCTCAGATCCTCATGCTCACACGGCGAGTCTTTTACCCGCTGAGCCACCTTCCAGGCCAGGCATGTTGGTTTCTGCTGCCCCATAGGACACAGGCTTTACCTGCTTCACACGTTTAATGTCTCAGATTGACCGAAGCAGCTTAATAGCTCAAAATATCTTGATGCGGCCAGTTTCACAACACATAGAACAAGCAGAGTAGCATCGCTCAGACCCGGTTCCTTCTCAATGATGCACTGGCCAGAAAGCACACATTTCTAAACAGCCATGACCCAAAACAGACAAGGCCCTGCCTACCTGCGGGGCAGCTTGGAGTCCTTGCCAATGTCACACCAAGCTGGAGCCGTGATGGCCTTTGGGGGGTTCTTCTTCTACTGGTGTCCTTTACCCTTCCTCAATTCTGTGTTATCTAATTTCCTATTTTGATTAGCACTTATCTTTTTAAAATGTATTTTTTATTTTATGTGCATTAATGTTTTTCCTGTACATATGTCTGTCTGTGTGAGGGTGTTGGATCCTGCAGTCACAGACAGTTGTGAGCTGCCATGTGGGTGCTGGGAATTGAACCCGGGTCCTCTGGAAAAATGGTCAGTGCTTTTAACCACTGACTGAGCCATCTCTCCAGCCCCAGCACACATTACTTATTAAAGTATAAAATAAAACATGTTCTTTTGCCAAATATTAACTTTACCTGCTGGTTTCCATCTGAGATTTCTTCTTAATGCTTTAATCTCAAAAATTAGGAATGGTGATATTTTAATCATATTGGTCTGGATCCACTTGGGAGACGGAAAGCCACAGTAATTTAAACAGGGAAAGCTTAATTTAAAGAGGAATTAAACTAAGAAAAGAAAATGAATGCACACACACACACATAGAGGTCTAAAATCTTCCTCAGCCTTGGATCAAGGAAGGACACTGAAGGAAAGATCCTTCCTCAAGATCAAGGTTCAGGCCTTCTTGGAGAAGGTGATGTTGAAATCTTTGAGGCAGCAAAGATGTCTGCCTGATGCAAATTGTTCCACAGTTGTAGGACAAGGAAGAAACTGTTTTCAAAACTGCCGGTGAATTGAGGCTGGAGGGTCAGGACACCAGAGCAAGGTACAAGGCCTAGGGCAGGCAGTGTCTACCTCAGGGGGGCAAAGGAAGGTGGTCCCCAAACCCAGGCATCACCAAGGGACAGTTCTGGAGAATTCAGCTGGAGGATGGTGCCACAGGAAGTCCCCATGCTGTATCACTAATCAGGAAGCAAGAATAGGAAAAGGCCAGCAGCCAGGAAGAATCAGGAGAAGCCCCTTGCCTGCCCCAGCTCTTCCCTCTCCGGTGAGCCGGCACGTGAGGGATTCTCGAGTGGGAAGTAGTTGCTCTGTTTTTCCAGGACAGGTACTGCAGGGTGGATTCGGAACTGTAAGTTGATGACTGACCCAAGTTGTTATCAGTCATTAGAACGGGGGCTGGGAAACTACTCCACCAGGAGCCTGATAATAAGCAGTTAAAGCTTTGTGAGTCATGCAGTCTCTGTCAAAACTACTGATGTTGGCCACCGTTGTACAAAAGCAGTAGAGACAATATGTAAACAAATACGTATGGCTGTGTTTCAGCAAAACCTGATTCACAAAAGCTGGCAATGGACTAAGCCAGCTCCCGATGTGGAACTTCAGAGTAAAGAAAAACAAAACCAAACCTCTTCTCTGAAAAGGGGAATATCTTGAGAGGAGGGATGAGTAGGGTACACAGAGCCAAGGAACAAGAGGGAGGCCCAACAAGAGAAATTTAAGTTTTTTGTTGGTTGCTTGTTTCTAAGAGAGAGTCTTACAGCCTCAAATCCTCAAGCCTCCTGTCTCAAGCTCCTGAGTACCAGGATTATGAACACACCTGAAGGCAAAGAGAATTTAAATAAAGATAATGATGTGTACACCGAATGGTGGATTTGTTTTTGCTTTAGTCTAAATGAGTAATTTACTGTATTAAAAGACCTAAGAAAGAACCCATAGATTATGTTTAAGGACTGGTGCAAGGCAAAATAAATCTGTATTTAAGAAGATGAGAGTCAGAGGGGTTAAAAAACAACAAACTTGTCAGGGGGCTAAAGAGATGGCTCAGAGGTCAGGAGTCCTTAATGCTCTTCCAGAGAACTTGAGTTCAGTTATGCCCCGCAACGTGATGTGTGGTGGGTGGGGCACAACTGCCTGTAACTCCAGTTTCAGGGGATCTGTTGCCCTCTTCTGGCCTCTGCAAGGGCACGTGCATGTGCATACACACACGCACAAACACACAGTATATATTCACACACAGCATGATAGAGCCACACCTGACCTACCACCTGTCTGGCTCTTAAGTCTGTCTTCCCTCACCATTACGGCATTACCATCGTGGGCAGGTGGATGTTGCTTTCTCTACCGTGTGTCACAGTGAAACTGGGTGTAACATCCTTGATCTTTGGCAGGTAGAGAATCTCCCTGTGATGGACACCAGCTCTTCACCTCTGTGTAATCCCAGCACTTGGAAGGTAGAGTCAGGAAGATCAGGAGTTCTAAAGCATTCTCAGCAAATTTAAGGCTAGTTTGGAATATATATTGGTTTGACCATATCTACATGGTTTATCAAAATAAATGGCATTTACCACTGCTCAGTAAAAAAAAATATGTTTGCTTATATAGTCTTTGTAGTTCTGCAAGATAATTTAATGGGATTCTCTGCAAAGAGGAAAACCCAGGCATGGATGTGTGACTTGTCCACCCCACTCACCAGCACCTGAATCGACATCTCTCCAGATTCACAGTTCCATGTGGAAGTACAAAGCATGCCATTCACTTCAGGACTAGACAGAACCTGGTCCAAATCCCAGCTCCACCTCTTACTAGCCAAGTGACCAACGGCTCCTTTTCTATTTCCTGCTGCAGGTCTTATAAAGCCTTTTGTAGACTTTTTTGTATGGATGCTTGTTCAGCAAACATCCTTGAACAATAGGGATAGCGCCCCCCCCCCCCCAGATCAGAGAGAGGACTTCTTTACCAGTCAGGATAACTAAATAATGCCGCCCTTGGGACAAAGCAAGACCATGTTTGCTATTAGCTCCTGTGCTGTTAGTCTTCACATTGCTATGGCTGAATATCTGATACAAACAACTTCAGGGGAGAAATATTTATTTTGATTCCTGGTTTGAAAAGGTGTAGCTGGAGGGCTTCTCTCCAGGTCCCGCCAAGCCCCTGCAGTCCCACAACCCACATATAAAATAATCACTCAGATGCTTATATCACTTATAAACTGTATGGCCGTGGCAGGTTTCTTGCTAGCTGTTCTTCTATCTTAAATTAACCCATTTCTATTAATCTATAAATTGTCTCATGGCTCGTGGCTTACCGGTGCCTTACATCTTGCTTGTCATGGCGGCGGCTCGCAGGTCTCTCCCTCTGCCTTCCTGTTCCCTCAATTCTCCTCTCTGTTAGTCCCGCTTATACTTCCTGACTGGCTACTGACCAGTCAGTGTTTTATTTATTAACCAATCAGAGCAACACATTTGCCATACAGAACATCCCACAGCAAAAAGGGGTACAGTCCACCCTGGTGGGAAGGCATTAGTGACAGGTCACATTGTGTCCACAGTCAGCAAACAAAGGTACAAGTGTAAGAGTGTTGGTGCTTAGCTCGCACTCCCTTTTCTGTCCCTTTTTGAGACAGCAAGGTCTTTGTAATTCAGCACAGGTTAGCCTCCAAGTCAATATGTAGCGAAGGATAACCTTGAACTTTCTGATTTGCCTCTACCTCTTGAGTGCTGGGATTACGGGCCTGCACTATCATGCAGGGCTTTATATGATGTTAGAGATCAAACCCAGGTCGTTGTGCATGCCAGGCAAGCACTCTACCAACAGAGCCCCACCCCAGCCTCTCACTCCCTTCTTTCATTCAGTGCAGGACCCTGGATCATGGGATGGTGCTCCCACATTCAGACTGCGTCTTCCCTCCACAGCTAAACCTCTCCGTAAATGCCCTTACAGACACACCTAGAGGTCTATCTCTAGGTGATTCTGAGTCCAATCAAGCTGATGATGAAGATTTAAGTATCACAGCCCCCTTTGAAAGATTAGAGTGCCCCAGCTGCAACATACGCCTGTTTTGTGTGCAGGATCCACTTAGTCCCACTCTCCCATCAAGAAAACGAACCTCATGTTCTTTCTGTACATGAGCAACAAAGTCGTTTGTTTCCGGCTCAGGAGTATCATGTCTTCTGCCAGCGTCTAGGCACCATGGAGGCTAACTTGCTAGCTTGTCAGTAGGGTACAGTTCAAACCTTACAGCTCTTAACATCATCAGGGAAGAGTCACAGGATCAGTCCCTCCCACTTCCTCAACCACCACTGTACTTTGGCATGTGCTCCCAGTCATTTGGCTATTTGATTCCAGAAGAAACCCACGTGGACTTCTGCAGCCCTTAGCTCCGGGTGCCCGTTCTTCTGAGTGCTCTGCTCACACGGCACACTCTCCTGCTCCTTATTGGTCTCATCCACACATCTCTTTTTCCTTTGAAGTCCTACCGACGATGTCCTCTTATCAACCCATCTTTCCTCCTGGGTGATCTCACTCCTATTATGGGTTTTAACAACTGTCTTGGTTAGGGTTTCTGTTGCTGTGACAGGAACACCATGACCAAAGCGGCTTGGGGAGGAGAGGGTTGATTTCCGCTTACAGTGCTACATCACAGTTTCATCATCGAAGGAAGTCAGGGCAGGAACTCAAGGCAGGAACCTGGAGGCAGAGGCAGCGGGGGGGTGGGAGGGGTGGGGGGGATGGGGGCTGGGGGTGGGGGGGTGCTGCTGGCTGGCTTGCTTCCCAAGGCTTACTCAGCCTGCTTTCTTAGACACCCCAGGATCACCTGCCCAGAGGTGAAACCACCCACGAGACGGGTAGGCCCTCCCACATCAGTCACTAATTAAGAAAACGCAACGCAGTCTTGCCTACGGAGCAGTCTGGGGGCACATTTTCTCAATACAGGTGACCTCTTCTTAAATGACTCTTAGCCTGTGTCAAGTCAATTTAAAACTAGCCGAGACAGGAACCTTACGTAGGTGATGACATCCTCAATCTAGCTCCAGCCCAGACCTCTAATATGACTTACCCAGCCCCCTGGAGAGCAGCCTTCCTCTCTACTCAACTGATGGAGACCGGGCAGCTCTCCGACACCGGCATCCCGTACCAGGTAGTCCTCCTCACTGGACCCACTGTCTGCCCGTGACGCACACGGCATCTCACTATTCCAGGCAGTCGTCCTTGGTCCCTCCCTTTTCTTTACACCCTAGAGCCAAGAGATCTTGGAGTGTTGTTCTATTTACAGAAGCCCCCTCCTCTTTTCCTACCATCGCTCCCTTGCTGGCCCCAACATTCCCTGGGTTGGGAAACTGCAGTGCCTCCCTCACTGGGCTTCCTTAGTCTTGTTGGCCTCTGGGTAGCTTTGATGCCTTTCCTGGAGCTCACTTGGTAGCCCAGGCTGGCCTTGCACTCACAGAGATCTGCCTGGCTCTGTCTCCCGAGTGCTGGGATTAAAGGCATGGGCCGCTGGCTCCCTGTCAGATTCTGACACAGCACAGTTCACGGTATTCTCTAACGCTGTGTCTCACCCGCTCCAAGCTCTTCTCCTTGGAGGATTCTAATCTGGAATCTCTTTGGCCACTACCACTCAAAAAGGGAAGAGGTGGGATGAGGTGTCAGCAAACGGCCCTCATCAAATGCTACCAACGTGTTTTAGCATATGAAACCAGCAATTCAGAAGCTGCATTCGCCGGTCACCTACGTTCTGCCTGCCTCCAAACCCTATGTGTATTTTTGTTGTGTGTGTGTGTTTTAATTTAGGTTAGCATACAAAGTAATGACATCTTCAGACATGTGTCATTATACTTTGCTCTCAATCATTCCCCCATCCTAGTTTCCCTTAAATAATAAAATCACAATTTGGATCAGGTGCCCTGTTTCTACCCAATTACTTGCTGTCTAGTTGGTTTGCTTCTCAGGATCCCTTTGAGAAATATTCCATTTCACCCACTTCGTTCTACCCACCTAAGGCGCCCAAAGATTAGGTTTCTAGTGATATCGCTATATCCACACTTCTCTGTATGTGTGTATTACATACGTATGCATATATATGCTCATATGCATACATAGATATGTGTAGTTACTGTGTTTTTAATTGCTTTGTCGTCCTCTAAGCAAACAAACGAACACCCTTAAGTGGCCACCAGGAGGCGCCAGGGGCAGCGAAAGACCTGCGGTACCTTGGCGGTAGAGGTGGAGATGGATGCAGCGGCGAGGGAACCCAGCTTCCTTTTTTAAGAATCAGTGTGAGCAACGGAGCAGAGGCACGCTATTTTAGGGAGATTGTCGCACTCCCCCTCCCCCGGGTAGGTAGCGTCTGGGATGTGTGCACCCTGTTCGTAGTCCCCCATGGAGAGACGCTGGCTGCTGCAGCCGGCAGTAACCCGACCCTGCCGGCGCAGGGACTGAAGAGGCGCCGGGGAGAGCAGCGAGGGGTGAACAAAAGCCCTCGGCGTAGGGGCCGGAGCCCAGACCTGGGGTAAGTGAACCCTCCCGGGGACCTAGCAGCTCCCAGCATGGAGCGGTAGGGTTTACAGCGCGAAAAGCCCACTTCTCTGAGATGCGCTGAAGGAACTGGTGGGCATCTGGGGCTGGTGTCTGAGTCCACCATACTGGGGCTGATGGTACCTTTAGCTGCACATTCATTCAGCCTTGGAGATCTGGTCGGATCCAGGTGCCTTGTGCATCCCGGGGAAATATCGGGTGGGGGTTGGAGGAAGAAGCTTGCTGGGAGCCCTGCCGGAGAGGCAGGAGAAAGAATCCATCACTCCACTCAGAGAGGAGCCTTTGGAGATTTGTCTCAGCCCTTCCATCTCCCAGGGGCCCTGCGCCCCGGGTCCTTTTGGCAGAGAGAAATCAACCATAAACTTCTTCCTAGGCAACTGGGGCCCTCGCCGCAATGCACTTTGGCATGAACAGGCCCCTTCCCCTTTTGTGTTCCTGCAAAGCAGCATCCCAGCAGCCCGCCTAAGCTACAAACAAATAGCTAATCCTCCCGGGAATCCTCCAGCGCCTCCCTTGCGGGCTGCTGCCTTGCGCCTCAGTCTTAGCAGGAAGGGGGATGCATCTAGCGGGCCTGACGCCAATGTAGTCTCCCCATAGGCCCTGCATTCTAGGACCGAGGGAGCTTGAGGCTGCTGCCTGAGCCCCAGAGTCCCCCCCACCCCCCTCCAACTGCTCAGCCTGGGTTTTGAGGGCATCGGTTTTAGGATTTACGTTCCATCAGGCCCCTGAGCCTAGTCTGAAATCGGATTAAGTTGGGAGGGGTGAATATGATTGAGGAGGGAGAAACAGCTCACTGATGCATTCCTCTATGACTCCCCCCTCCCCCGTCAACTCAGGGACTCCAACAAAGGACGAGACTCAGCTATGGTGGACCCGGTGCCAGAAGAGGAGAAAGAGGGAGCGGGGCCCGGTGGCTCAGAAGGGGATGAGGCCACAGCGTCCGTGCCCCCCGATGCCCCGGGAGCCCAACAGCCTGCAGCCTCCTCGGCCTCCGCCTCCGCGGCGGCGCCCCACAAGGCCGAAGTCCCCTGCGGGGCAGAAGGTGGGCGTCGGGAACAGTCCCCGCTGCTGCACCTCGATCTCTTCAACTTCGCCTGCCCCGAGGCAGAGGGCAGCCGCTACGTCCTGACCAGCCCCCGCTCGCTGGAGGCCTGTGCCCGCTGTGCGGTCAAGCCAGTGGAGCTGCTGCCCCGGGCCCTGGCCGACCTGGTGCGCGAGGCCCCGGGCCGATCCATGCGAGTGGCCACTGGTCTGTACGAGGCCTACGAGAAGGAGCGGCTCGCCAAACTGCAGCAGTGCCGTGCCGAGCGCGAGCGCATCATGCGCGAGGAGAAGCGGCGCCTGTTCACGCCCAAGGGCCCGGTGGCGGCCCCGGCCTCCGCCTCGGCCTCGGCGCTGAGCGCGGGCAGCAGCAGCAGTTGCAGCAGCAGCAGCCTCCCGGCCTCGCCCGCATCCAGGGTTGCTCGAAGGACTTCTCCCAGTCCCCCAGCCAGGACCCGACCTCCGACCACGGGTTCTCGGACAGGTAGGAAGAGCCATTCGCTGGACTCGCTGTCCCGCCGGCGGGACGGTGCCCTGAGCTCCGAGTCCGGTGCCTCGTCATCGTCCTACAGCGGGGAGAGCCTTCGGGAGCTTCGCTGGCCACCTCGAGCTTCAGCCAGGAACAGCTGCCCTGCGGGCTCTGCGTCGTCTGCACCCAACCCGCTGGGCCGCCCTTCGGCCCTCGATCTGGTCCCCCTCACTGCCCGCAGCTTCAGCCTCGGCGACCTGAGCCACTCGCCGCAGACGGCCCAGCATGTGGAGCGCATCGTGCGCCAAGTGCGCGCCGAGCGAGGCCTGCGCGGGGTACCCGAGCGCGACCGCAAGATCGCCGCCCTCATGCTGGCCCGACACCAGGAGGAGCGCCTGTTGCTGGAGCAGCGCGCCGCGGCCCACGGCCAGTGGGAGCAACAGCGCTTGCGCGCCGAGCAGCGGCGGGAGCGCGAGGAGCGCGAGAAGCAGCGCGCGCTCGAGCAGGGCCGGCGAGCCTGGGCCGCGCAGGTGGAGGAGCGGCGGGGCCGCCGGGGCCGGGAGGAACGTGAGACCGCGCGGAGGCGGCAGCAGCAGTGCGAGCGCAGCGAGGAGCGGCGGCGGGAGCTGGCGGAGCGCCAGGGCCTGCTGCGGCGGGAGCGGGCGGAACGCGCGGCGCGCGACGACCGGCTGCGCAAGCTGCAGCAGGAGCAGAACCTGAAGCAGCGGGAGGAGGGCCTGCAGGAAGGGCGGGAGCGCGCAGAGCTGGTCCGCCGGGAGCGCGCCCAGCGCGCGGCGCGGGCCAAACAGCGACAAGAGGGTCAGCTGCAACGGGAGAAGCGCGAGCTGAGCCGGGCCGAGCGGGCGCGCCACGAGGCGCTGCTTCGAGGCCGGGTGCGGCAGCAGCACGAGGAGCGGGAGGGCCTGCGGAGCTCCCTGGAGGCCAGCTTGGGCCGCGCGCAGGAGAACTACGAGCAGTTGCTGGAGCAGCGCGCCCGGGAGCTTCGGGAGCGAGCCCGGAAGGAGGAGCTGCAGGGTCGGCGTGCCAAGGAAGCGGCCGAACGCAAAGAGCGGGAGCATCAGGCGCACTTGGAGGCGCTGGCGCGGGCCGGGGAGCGGCGGCTGCAGCACGCGGCGCAGGTGGCGGAAGAGGCGGTGCAGCAGAAAGCCCGGCGCGTGGTTCAGACTCGCCTGGAGAAGGAGAGGACCCAGCGCGCCAACAAGGAGAAGGTGGAGCGGGATGAAGACTGCCGCCGCCGGGAACTGCTGCAGGCCATTGGGCGCAAACTGGAGCGCAGCGAGCAGCTCTCTCGAGAAAGGCGAAGCGCGCTGGAGAGCGCTCGCTCCACGGCCCGGGCCTCCTTCCACGTGCGGGAGAAGGTGCGGGAGGAGACCAACACGCGCTCTTTTGATCGCATGGTGCGAGAGGCCCAGCTACATGCCAGCCTGGACCGCAAATGACAGCTGCCCTGTGCAGGCCATACTGCCTTATACAGACAGGTGGGGCCTCCCTTAGCCACTTTGACCAAACCCCAGGCATCTCCAGTCCAGATGCCACACCGTGAGCTCCCCGGACTAATGAACCGTGAGAAACTGAGAAACCAGACGTGGTACTTTTCCGTCTGCCACCGTTGCTTTACAGACTTAACTTCGTTTGGAAATGACATGGCACAATTTACCCACATCACCTTTGTCTTTGGATTGGAATAGAAAACAGCTGGGGAGGGGGAGGGTCCTCCTAGGAGAGAGCACAGAGGTGAATGTCGGGGGTTTCTGCCACAGCTGCCTTGGGCATCTTTCTGACATTTGTGTCCAAGATGACTTTCAGTTGCAGCAGCCGAGGGGATATCGCCCAGACTCACCTCTGTCTTCCAAAAATACAAGTTGCACAGAACTTAAAGTCTCCCAAGAAAGCACAGCTCTTCAAAGACGTTAGTTCATGCACAAATGACCACAAAGGCTATTAGTTTTGGGCGCGGGACTATTTATTAATCGGACACCTGAACACATTCTCCTGTTCCCATAATTTTTTTTTCTCAGCTGAGTCCCTAGGCTTTCTAGTTAGACAATCATCTGCAGATAATAATCATTTACTCTCCCACGTGGCATAGGAGATGGGTTGGATGGGTGATGCTGGAGGAGGCGGTGGTTGCCCCAGGCTGCAGTGTTCTACCCCAGGAGGCTTCCCTGGATGGTGACGTGTTTCAGTGGAGGCAGGGTCTGATGTCCACTTCCCTGTGTGGGGCCAGCTCCTGCAGACAGAAGCTATTGCCTTACAAAGCACAGCTACCTTCTGTGCCTGCCCAGGCCACTCTTGCCTAAAGCTCCAGCCTTGAAGGAAGTCTCAAGGGTGAATCTTGCAGAGTCTGGAGTGTGTAGGAGTCCCTCTGTGAATGAGTCAGTTCAGTGCCCTGAGGACAGTTTGGGATCCTTGGCTACTTAGCTGTAGTGGCTGAAGGGCTAGAATTGCCTCTGTGTAGTCGTGCTATTGTTGGTAGGGTATCACTCTTCTCTCGTGGGGGGCGGAAAAGAGTCTTCCCTCTTTAAATTCCTGGTACCCTCTCACTTATACCTGAAGTATTTAATCAGTCTCTTGGTGCCTCACCTTTCCCATCTGCCAGATGGGGCCATCAGAACTCTCCTGGTACCTCAAGGTCTCCTGGATCCAAAGCACCACTTGAGTGTTATTTGTGGTCTCCTTTGTGCCTTTCTTGACCTGGAGTTGGGAGGCAGGAGGACTGCTATTAGCCTCGTTTGTTTCTGGTAATGTGGGTCCCTGGCATTAGACAGGGTAGTTCATCACAGAGAGATGGTCATTAGTGTCTGAGGGGTGTGTGTGTATGTGTGTGTGGCTAGGGAGGGTCGGTATTTGCAATACCAAGCTGTTCTCTGGCCGGAAGTTCAGTTATTGCTAGGCAGTTTTAACCCATAGAGTGCTCCTTCTATAAAGGTGAAATCGACCCCACTCTTACCCATCTATCAGCTGTATCTTCACCAGGGAAAGTGGGAAGTCAGCCCTCCCTTTTTACATTAAATCAAGGTCAGGAAGTAAGAAACTTACCAAAAAGACAGGAATCAGGGTAGAGACATCTTGCATTAGGTGTGTTTTGTGTATATTCTGCTGGCAGAATCGTCCCCAAAATGACTGGTTATTGCCCACACCCCTCATCGACCCTACCCCATCACATGCTAAGAGTAGTCTTGTGTAGAAGAAAGCTGTGTTTAGGTGTCACGTGTGAGATAATGTGAAACAGGAAAGGAGCTATGTACCAAGGCTTATTTCTTGAATGGGTGGTTTTCTCCTCAAATTTCCTTCTTGTCCGTGAGCTGTAATAACTGGTGTTGTCTCCGAGACAGGAGCGTTTAACTAAAAAGTTAATGTGATTATGGTTCTTTGATCTTGTGGTTCCTGAGTTGCTTCTGAAACCTTCATAGAATGCTCCAGCCTCAAAACTGCTTTCTTCATAGCACGAGCATTTGTTGGAGGAGGCAATCTGGTGTAAGCCAAGCACCAGGACACACATAGGCGGTCTTACCTGGTCTTTTACCCAGTTTACTTCCCGCCTTACTGGGTGACTTCGGGTAGATCACCTTTCTGGGCCTTAGCTCCCACACATGCAGGATGGGGATCATGGTTCCTGACCTCTGGTTTGTGCAAACCGAGGATGACAGTGACAGGTGACTCCCATGTCTATCACTCTGGAACTGCAGGGTGACCACTGTGGCTGGAGAATGTCATATGCCATCCTGATTTGGTGCAGAAGGAGAAGTCTTGAGAAGCACATTACAGATACAGTGTCAAATGTGCAAAAGGCCCAGGCCTGAATGTCACCAATTTAGACACTGAGAGAACCACTATGTAAAAACACAAACATTTTAGATTTTTACCGGAAAAGTCCATACGGCCGAGTATAATTAAAAACAAAAACAAAACTCAGATCTGGTGGCGGTAAGAAATGGTTCCTTCGAGTTCCAGACCATCTACTACAGTATGCTAGTGGAATCGGACATGGGGGGGGGGGGTCACACCTACAGCCGCAGCCCTGAGGATGCTGAAGCAGAAGGATAATTAAATTGAGTCCGTGAGACACTGTCAGAACAAAACAAAAACGGAAGAAGAACCACCCATAGACATTAAAGAAATGTTCATGTTTCTCCCTAAGGATGAGTAATGTCCAAAGTCTTTCATGGGCCCCTCATTTAAGTTTCCAGAGAGAAGTTTTATTTTATTCTGAGATGCAGCAAAAGGACACGGGGAGAGAGCAGGGATGACAGGTGGAGAATTGTCCCCACACAGCGTTCTGACAGGCATCCAGAATTGAGCATGCTGGAAATTTCTTGCTACCCAGGAAATCCCAACCTTGAAGTGGCCACAGCCTCACGTTGACTCTCTTGGAGCATCTCAGTAAGGATGCTCAAAAAAGAGAAAATGTAAAGTAATATGAGTGGGTATGGGAAGGGTTGGAAAAGCTTTAATTCGGTTGAATGCCAAGAAAACAACTTAAACTATTTCAGAAGAAATCACTGGTGAAGCTAGTCTAATGTTCTGCTGTGGCAGGGACCAGCGTCTACACCCATCTGGACAGGAAAATGGAAATTTCCTTTCGGAGGCATACAGACTGGGTTTTCAACGATTGGCAACCAGGATTTGCCAAAGGCAAAAGGTCTGCTCGGTAGTGGAGCTAGGGTGATGTTGTGGTCTATTTTATGTGGCTCTAACATAATACCCCAGGCTAAGTTAAAAATAAAGAGATTTGTTGCCGATAGTTCTGGGGAGGCTAGAGCATGTTACCAGTATCTACTTGCCTTCTGATGAGGACTTCAGGGGGCCAGCACATTCAGAGGCACCTGGTGGGGGGAGTGTTTCACAATAAGACAGGAAGCGAGAGACCAAGGAGAAACCAGACACACCTGTATATCAACCCACTCTGAAAGGAACCCAGCCACTCCCACAAGACCGAGCCCATTCTGCAAGACCAGCGTTCACCCCTTCAGAGGGTGGAATCCATAACTGCCTTCCATTGGCTCCCACCATCTCAATACTATCACCATGGGAACCAAGGCCCCAGCACATAAGCTGTCTGAGGGGCAAACTGTATCCAACGTATGACAATGAGAATGTAGTCTGTAGTCTGGATATTATATAATCTGTTACTTCTTAGTCTCCATTACATAGTCCGTTGCGACAGATGTGACTCTACGTAGGGGCTGCATCTTATTTACCACCAAATCGCCTGTAGCCCATGGTATAGAACCTCACTTAGAATAAGTACATAAATACTGGATGGAGAGGAGGTTGGAGGTATGGATGAATGGATGACAGACAAATGGTGACCAGAGGAAATCTGTATAGAACAGATTGACCTCCATTCAGTCAACAAATATTCATTAAGCACCCACCACATGACAGATACTACGCTTGGTTTTTTTTTTGAGACAGGCTTTCTCTCTGTGTAGCGCTGACTATCCTGAAACTTGATCTGTAGACCAGGCTGACCTCAAACTCAGGGATCTGCTTGTCTCTGCCTCCTGAGTGATGGGATTAAAAGTGTACACATGTACAACTGGTCCCAAATACTGTTCTTGATGTTGGTGAAATTGAATCTCTCGGATTACTGGCCTTAGGGGTATTTTGTGCTACAACATCATGAACATATCTGTTTCCCCATTGCGCTTACCTACCTTCCTACCTGGATATATACATTCTCAGGTAAACCTAATTGTCCCTTGAGGCACTAACTTCAAGCCTTTTTGGTCTCCTAGAGACAAGCCATCTGCCAATCAACCATCATCTAATCATTGCTGCTCTTTTTTCTTCACAAAAGACTTGGTTAATTGGCTCAAATTTACAATGCCATATACTTTAAATTATGATTCAGGGGAGAGGGAAAGAGAAAGACCAAGAATATCACCTTCCAGGGTGTCATATGTCATTTTAGAGAGGAGGCATAAATAATGATTGCAAACCTAGAAAGCCAAGCCTCAGGCTATATATACAGAGTCCCAGTTCACCAGATGGGGTGCCTGTTCCATCATTCCGCTATTCTTGCTAAGTCAAGAAAGTTAACATTTCAAAAATATTTCCCATCTAAAAGCTCTCCTAAAGTTAGACTTAACTTCTGGTTAAGTCTAAATTGATGAGAAAGTTAAGCAAGTAAGAATATCCCACTCACAGAAACCTAATTCAGAGCTTCTAGGTAACTGATATCAACCACAGGTTGCTGTCCAGACTTGCATTTCCCCCCACTGTATAAGTACAGCTCTATCTTAATGTCTTAGAGAAGCTTGGCAGAGCATAAGGAAACAGGTGTTTTTAAGTTGTGTTTTGTTTTTGAGACAGTTTCTATGTGGCCCAGGCTAGTCTCAGTCTCGCAATCCTCCTGGCCAAGCCACTCAGTCTCAGGATGGTAGGTGTGCATCATCATTGTCCAGTAACACTTGGCATCACGACGCAGTTTGGAAAGGGCCTCTTAGGGACCCAGCAGCAGACACCTCTAGATTCTTGAACTGCTAAATGTTCTGTGTGTTGCCTGACTTTGCATGTCTGGAGTAGTGCCTAAGTATTACAACTGGCCACATGCTTTGGTTATGTGTGTCTCTACAGACCCTTCATTGACTCAAAACATGGAGCTCTCTGGCATTCACTCTAATGCTCCTCTTTCTGCTTTATCCATACCCCCGCCAGCAGTTTGCCCCAGCCATTCACAGCTACCCCTGACACTGCATGGTTTCTGACAGGTTAGGGTTACTCCAGGCTAGAGGCAGTAGGATGTTAAGGCATGGGATGTGGGACGTTTTCTTCCGAAGATCGCTGCTAACACAATCATTTGCAGAGTTATTGCTCCCCAATTCATCATGCGCAATCATGCCCCTTGTGATGACAAACGCCTTCCCCCATTCATCATGCACGATCACTCCCGTCGTGAGCAGAAATACCAATCCCACGTGATTTTTAAATCATCCGTCACTTTGAAGGGCTTACGTCTTTCTTCCTCTCCACTGGCACAGTGCCAATACCATGTCTTCGCATCTGACTCTTTCACAGTTTACAAGACTGTCAGCAAGATGATCCACATCTGCTACTGTCTGTACACATGTGTGTATGCACACCCGCCCTACCAATCCTACTGTTGAGGTTCTGAAGAGAGAGAGCAAGCCTGTGGCCCTCATGTTCTCCCAGGAAGCAGTAAACTGTTCCCAAGGGAAATCAAGCTATTCTTTGGTGGTGTGTGTGTGGGGTCTGTTCTTTCCACCTTCCTCTAGTGGGCTGGAGTGTTTCATTCAAAGACTGCTTCGGACTCTGGCCTATTAAGCGTGGTATCTGCATTTTTCAGGTCCTCTATTGAACTTCATGGATGACAAAGGTTTTTCAGGTTGTACTGTGCTCCCCACCTTTCCAGTGTGTTCCTTCACTTAGTGTGATGGATTGACTGGGAGATGGAATTTAGGTGTCCTACTGTTGACATTTGGGACCATCTGAGAGTAACAGAAGGAACGGCATTCACAAAGCCGTGACAATCCATTCCACACGGTCACCACACTTTCAGAGCAAGGGATTTGCCAAAGGAGCAAGTGCCTTGGCTCATTTAGATCCATCCAGCATTCTCCCACCTGCCCCTTTGTTATGTGTTAAATGGAGACATAAATCCTACTTGGTAGGACGTTGTTAAAACAGTTCTTTCTTTGAAGGCTCTGGAAAACAGCACTCAGTTAGTGGACAGTATTGGCTGGTCTTGGGGTGTGGTAAAGGAAGGAATTGGGGTGGATAATGGATAAGCCTGGTACTGGGGGGTGGGTGGGTACAAGATTTGGATGGTATCTCTTCTGAAGTTGTCTGTGTCAATCACTGTGTGACAAGACCCCAAATATCTCAAAGGAGTTCTCCTGGGGCTATGTGTTAGTCCAAAGCTGAAGGGGGTGTATTGTTTACTAAACTACCTTGTTAAGGAGTAAAATCCACATGGGTGGTAATTTTGGAATTTGTGCTGTACGGCTGGCTGTACATTGATCCACAGAGACACTAAGCAGATGGACTGGCCTGTGCTGTACACTGGACATGAAGATAAAGAACGTAACAAGCTGCTGGGTGGACTCCCACTTTGTCTCCTTTCATCTGTCCTTGGATCTCCTAATAGGGAAGCCCCAGGGGATCTTAGAGGTCTCCAAGAGCCCTCAGCAAAATGAGAGTAGGCAGAGTGTGCCTCCCAGGAACAGCTGCTTGTTTGAAAAGAGCTCACAGGATGAACAAAATGCATAGCAGATGGGAAAATGTGCTAAGTTTGGGATAGGATTACAACAAGAATGATAATAGCTAATGCATTCAAAGTCCTTACACTGTGAAGGTGAGAATTTTTTTATTATTATCATTTTAATTTTCTGCATGTGAATGTTTTGCCTGCATTCATGTCTACACTCCTGGTGTGTGCCTGGTGCCCTGCCCCAAGAGGCCAGAAGGGAGCAGAGGACTCCCTGGTACTGGAGTTACAGATAGTTGTGAGCTGCCATGTGGGTGCTGAGAATCAAACCTGGCTCCTCCAGAAGAGCACCTGGTGCTCTTAATCATGAAGCCATCTTCCTATCTTCACTGGTCACATTTTAAAGCACTTCTCACAAGATGTCTATGAGATAAGTACGATTAGTCCCATTCTACAGGCGATAAAGTTGAGACACTAAGCAGTTTTTTTCAGAGTCACCCAACAAAAGTGCAGAGCTGGTTTGGACTCAGACTGGCTGGACAATACACATATTTATCCAGTGTGCTTTGTTGCTCCCCACAATCAGTGGGAATGGTATTTTATAATTTTTTTTAAGATTTATTTATTTATTATATATACAGTATTCTGCCTGCATGTACACCTGCAGGCCAGAAGAGGGTACCAGATCTCATTATAGGTGATTGTGAGCCACCATGTGGTTGCTGGGAATTGAACTCAGGACCTCTGGAAGAACAGCCAGTGCTCTTAACCTCTGAGCCATCTCTCCAGCCCCGGTATTTTATAATTTTTAAGAGGCCTTTTCAGTGTGTCCTGATCACAGCTATTTGTAGCCTATCAGTGGATCTATGAGACTGGGTCCTAATGACAGTAAGATGGGATGAAATTCACTGACCAGAGACAAGGGGCCAGTGTACTGATGCTAATCTGACCATATCCGAGATAGTGCACCTTCTAAAAGCAGAGAAACTCAAAGAGTGGTCCACAGACCAGTAGACCAGCATCAGATACCAGGAGTAAGACCTTCCGTCAGGGTTTTAGCTACCTCTCTGGGTGATTCTGACATGCACTCAAGTTTGAAAACCACTACTGTAGAACTATCCTTCCCAAATGAGTACTCATGAGTGACACGTGTCTGTTTAAATTTAAGGTAACTAAATTTAAATAAAACTGGAAAATTCAGCTCCACACATGGCAAGTGGTCAGCAGCCACATGCTGGAGTGGCCATGATATAGGATGGCACAAATCTAGAACATCACAGAAAGTATTACTGCAGCGGTTCTCAACTTGTGGGTCACGATGACTCCTTTGGGGTCGCTTGACCCTTTCACGGGGGTCGTCTAAGACCATCGGGAAATACAGATATTTCCATTATGATTCGTAACAGTAGCAAAATTACAGTTATGAAGCAGCAATGAAAATAATGTATGGCTGGGAGTCACCACAGCATGAGGAATGGTACTGAAGGATCGAAGCAGTAGGAAGGTTGAGAACCACTACTGTTTGAAAGCACTGCTCCAGCATCTTCTACTTGAAGACATCCACAGAGCACAACATTGGTACCACCCAGGAGTCTGTTAGATAACTTGAGCTCCATCTCAGACCTTTTGCATCAGAGTCTGGCTTTTTTTTTTTTTTCAATGTCCCCAGGTGGTTCATGTTACATATTCAAGTTGGACCATCCTCATTAAAGATGACAAGCCCAACTCAAGTTCAGTTTGCCTCTATGGTAAACTCCCATTGGTAGATTCTCCCTACCTCCCTGTATTAGTTTCATAGACTTTTTGTCTATTGTCCTTGCTCTACTGATTCTAGGACTGAGTCAAAATATTATGACTACAGGTGTATGTGGATGATGCAACTGTTCACCTCATGGTGAACAGGAAGCAGAAAGCCAGGCAGGGGTCAGGGGGTGGATATAATCTTCAAAGCCAAGCCTCCATTAACATATCCACTTCCTCAAGCTAGGCCGCACATCAAAGTTTCTGCAGCCACCTACAACAGCACCATCAGCTGGGACCTCATTTTCAGCACATGAGAAATATGTCACATTTAAGCCATAATATTCCTCTACCTCAGAGTCCCTCAGTACCTCTTCCCTTGCAGTTGAATTGTGTCCTCTGGAGTTGACTTCCACATTCTAGGCTTTTCAATGATATCTTCACGTTCAGTGCTGGCACCATCTCTTCATCCATTCCCCATTCGAATGCTATGAATGAGCATCTCCTCAGCCAAATGTTCTTGTGCTGGGAGTTCCCACTCTGGACACTCCATGCATTGTGATGTATGGGGTAGCTGCAAGGGTCCAGAACTCAGGTTCCAAGTATCTCTAGGTTTTCTGGAAGACTTTGTCCTTAGCATAAAACAAACAAGTTAAAAAATTTAAAAAGTAGTTAGAGTACTTTAATAAAAAAAAAAAATCCCATCTTTTGCTCTCAGTATTTTGAAGCTTGCCAGTAGTCCACTTTAATCTATTTTTGGGTATCATCAGAATTCCCAGTCATAAGCAGCTACTCCTTCTGTTGAAGGGGTTTTTCTTCAGGACTGCCAGCTCCCAAATGACCACACAGGGACTTATTACTAAATGCTCAGCCAATAGCTTAGGCTTGTTACTAATTAGCTCTTACAACTTAAATTAACTCATATTTCTTATCTACACTCTAACATGTGGCAATACCTTTTTTCAGCATGGTATGTTCTCTGTTTTCTCTGTATCTGGCTGGTGACTCTGCCTTCCTGCTTCCCAATGTTCTTTCAGTCCGGCTCTCCTGCCTGACTTCTTTTTGCCTAGCTATTGGGCAGTTGGCTTTTCATTAAACTAATGAGAGGAAGACATCTTCACGGTGTACAAAAGGATTATCCCACAGCATCCTTCAGACACAGGCAAGACTTGTTTCCACTAGTGAAGCCAGGGATCTGGGTAGGAAAGCCTGCCTAAGATGGGGACTCCACTGAACTGGATTGTGTCTCACTTGAAATGCATGTGACACTAGCCAGAGAAGCCCTTCCTGCTTCTTGCCCAAGATTCACAACATAAAAGGATTAGGAATGAAGCAGTTTTTAACTACTTAATGTGGGTGTAACCAAAAGCTCTGGGTTTCAGACTCCATTGCCACAGGCAAAGGGAGAGAAAGGAGGAACTGAGCAAAACTTCTCCAGTAAGATAAGGGCTGGCTAGCCGGGCGGTGGTGGCGCACACCTTTAATCCCAGCACTTGGGAGGCAGAGGCAGGCGGATCTCTGTGAGTTCGAGGCCAGCCTGGGCTACCAAGTGAGTCCCAGGAAAGGCGCAAAGCTACACAGAGAAACCCTGTCTCGAAAAACCAAAAAAAAAAAAAAAAAAGGATAAGGACTGGCTATGAAAGTTTATTAAAACAAGTAAAGTCAGCCTTGTGTCCAAGAAAGGTGAAAATATGAGAAGAAATTTTAAGGAAGGAAGGAAGAAAGAAAGGTAGGAAAAATAAGAAGGGGGGCAAGCAATAGCTCAGTGGTTACAAGCACTGGCTCCCCTTCCAGAGGACCTGGGTTCCATCCTCAGAACCCACAGGGCAGCTCACAACTCTCTGTAACCCACAGGGGTTCTGATGCCCTCTTTTGGTTCCTGAAGGCACTGCATACAAGTGGTGTACATACATGTAGGCAAAACATGCATACACGGGAAATAAAATTTTAAAAAAGAGCATGTGAACTTGTTGTGGTAGTGCAGGGTTGTAACTGCACCACTTGGGAGGCTGAGGCAGGGTGATTTTAAGTTTGGAGCCAGTCAGAGCTACATAATAAAATCCAGGGCATTCTGGCTTACACAGCAAGATCCTGTCTCAAAAAAGGGGGTGGAGGAACACGGCTCAATCTGTAAAGGGCTTGGTGTGCAAGCATGAGGATCTGAACTCAATGCCCAGGGTCCCGGTGGAAAAGCCGGGTGTGGTGGTATGTACCTGCAATCTCAGCACTGGGGAATGGCCAGGAAGTTCCCGGATGCATTCTGGCCAGCCAGCCTCGCCAAGTGACAAGCCCCAAGCTGATGAGAGACCCTATCTCAAAAAAAGATAAACAGAGATAAACAAAGAATGACACCTGAGGCTATCTGACTTCCGCACGCACAAGTGCGTTCACACACACACACACACACACACACACACACACACACACACACATACACTCACACACACCACTGAACATAAGAGTAATGAAAATGTATAATTTCTTGCACTTCTAGCCAAACCTGTTAGCAAGTCTTTGGAATCTGTTAGGAGACACTTTTGAGATGCCTCTTCTCCATGTGGGCATCGAGATGGATATTGTGTCCAGCTCAAGTAGCAGAAAAAAAAATATACAAACCTTCTCCAGGGAAAGGCAGTCAGTTCTGCAACTTTGGGGTCACAATTTCCAATGTGTACATCAGCTTGGCGTATGTGCATAGTACCAGAATTTAAAACGACTTAGAAGGCAATAGATTATACTCATGGAGCAAGGGAAAAACCTACTGCTAATTTTATTTAATGTTATTATATAATCTTGATATGATAAAAGGTGTCAAGTGTCGCAGAACTTTCAACGAGGTTTAACTGTTCCTGACTTACCAAGCAACATACAGAGGGGTGGCAGGGGCTTCACATGGGCTATCTGAAGCCCTGCAGTGGTCCAGCATGGAGCAGCACATGGGGTGTCTTATTGCTGGGACATCCAGGTCCCATGAGAAGCTGACACAGACAGCCCCGAGGAATGCTTAGGTAAGGATTCTGCTTGCACGATGCATCCATTTTTGTAGGTGTGTCTAGATCCCACTTGGTCTGTTCCCACAGAAACCCCCATTTCCTGAGAATCTGCAAAGTTTTCCACAACCTATGCCCTCTGTCTGACACAAGCTCTGTGTCAGTTTCTGCAGGAAACGAGGTGATCAGCAGGAGGCTGCCTGTCCAGAATGCCAAGTAGCACACAGCAGTACAGGCTTAGGCTCACATCCCTGCACCACAGCCGCCTTCCTTGGCGCCAGCTCTGCCTGCCCTCCCAGGGCTCTTTCTCTCCCTCCACGGTGGTTTTTCTACAAACCCACTTGTTTCCAGGTGGCAGGAATATGCCCACCATGCTTTTAAACCTTCTCCATGACAACTCAGTGTGAGCAGGCTGCCAGCCCAGAGCTAGCCAAGAGAGGCCCTGGGGGCAGATAGTATGCAGATGCCTAGGACATCTGGGGAGGATGAAATTCTGTACCGATAGCAAGGCACTCTGGAGGATAACTCATTCCAACTCCGGTGAAGTGGAGATGGAACAGAGCAAGGAGAACTAGAGTGAGTGATGTCTAACAATGACAAGCCAGAAACCAAAGTGTGCGCGGCAACTGGGACTCCTATTCTGTAAAGCAATTTTGCAGTTGAAAGCGAAGAGAAATGGGCTGGAGAGATGGACCAGTGGTCAAGAGCGCTTGCTGCTCTTCCAGGAGAACCAGCAGTTCCCAGCACCCACATCAGCTCACAACTACCTGTAACTCCATTTCCAGGGGGGCCAACACCCTCCTCTTGTTTCTCCGGGTACCAGGCATGCATGTGGTGCCCATCATATATGTTCAGGCATCCACATAAAAACATAAAATAAATCTTTTATGTAAAAAAAAGAAATAAAAGAGGAGAGAAATGATGGGAGATTAGCAAAGGAGAGATTTCTAAATAAGCTGTTAGTGCCTTGAGACTGGTGTGTGTGTGTGTGTGTGTGTGTGTGTGTGTGTGTGTGTGATTAAACCAGAGCCTCACACATGCTAGGCAAGCCTTGCCCACAGTCCCGGATAAATTTTTTATAAATCCGAAGTGCTGTCCAGATGGTGTGTTTCTGATGTTGCTCCCTGTCCTACACTCTGCATGCCCAGCGGCAGCTGATCTCACAGTGGCCAAAGCCTCTCTCTCTCTCTCTCTCTCTCTCTCTCTCTCTCTCTCTCTCTCTCTCTCTCTCTCTCTCTCTCTCTCTTTCCTCTACTATTTAATAACAGCATGAATCCTTAAAACAGGATGTCAGCACAGCAGAGGTGACGGTTTGACACACAGAATCTGCAGAGAAGTGTCTTGAGTCAGTTGTTAATGTGGGGGCGGGGCCGGGGAGGCCACCAAGAAAAATTATGAACAAGTTAGAATGCCAAAGGAGCCAGGTTGGGGTATATCTGCAAGCTGGAGAAAGAGGTAGACACACAAGACAGACCCATTCCTGCTTCGAAACGTCACTGTTTGATGTGGCTTCTTCATGCTTCAGCCGTACAGCAAGGGCAGGGGTCCAGATCTCTGGTTGGGTCTCATGCAGGGCGCCAGCTGCTCTTTCCGGCTGCTTTCTCTGCCTTGTTAATGCTGCACCTCCCCTCATCCTCACTCACACATTTAGGGAGAGCCTCTTCAAAGCCTTGGTTTCAGTCAGCACAAGACACACTGAGGGCTCTGGGCTCCAACTCACATCAGATGGTATGTTATTAGTAGTCAGGGTTCTCTAAAGGAACAGAATTGGTAGAAGTGTGTGTGTGTGTGTGTGTGTGTGTGTGTGTGTGTGGTGTTTGAATAAGAATGCCCCCTCATAGACTCATATATTTGAATACTTGGTCCCTAGTTGATAGAACTATTTGGGAAGAATTAGGGGATGTGGCTTGTTGGAGGAGGTGTGCCACTGAAGGTGGTCTTTGGGAGTTCAAAAGGATCCTTCCATTCCCAGTTAGCGCTCTCTGTCTCTGTCTCTGTCTCTGTCTCTGTCTCTGTCTCTGTCTCTGTCTCTGTCTCTGTCTCTTTCTCTCTCCCTCCCTGCTTGTGGATGGAGATGTATGCTCTCAGCCACTGACCCAGCACCATGCTCACCTGCTGCCATGCTCCCCACCATGATGGTCATGGATTCTAACCCCATGAAACTACTAGCCCCAAATAATTCTTTCTTCTGTGAGTTGTCTTGGTCATGGTGTTTTATCACAACAATAAAATCCCTATCACACACACACACACACACACACACACACACACACACACACACATACACACACACAATTTATTAGAGTGACTTACAGGTTGTGGTCCAACTAGTCCAACAATGGCTGAATGGCCAACAAGTCAATAGTTGTTCAGTCCTTGAGGTGGGATCTTAGTAGTCTCAGTATGATGTGGGAGTCTAAGAGAATCTCTAAAGAGCTGCTGGTCTTCAGTCTGTGTTGGAATCCTGAAGAATTTAGGTTCTAACACCAGTGAAAGAATGCCTCAGGGACAGGATAGATGAACTTTCCAGAGAGAATGAGGGCAAGCAGACAAAAAAGCAAAAGCTCTCTTCTTCATGTCCTTTTATATGGGCTGCCACCAGAAGGTGTGGCCTAGATTTGGGGTGGGTTTTCCAATCTCAAAGGATCCAATCAAGAAAAATACCTCAGCTGGGCATAATGGCGCATGCCTTTAATCCCAGCTCTTGGGAAGCAGAGGCAGTTGGATCTCTGTGAGTTTGAGGCCAGCCTGGTCTACAAAGTGGATTCTAGAACAGTCAGGGCTGTTACACAGAGAAACCTTGTCTCAAAGGGAAAAAATCGCTCACAGGTGTGCCCAGCTGCTTGAGATTCAGTTGATTCCAGTTGTGGTCAAAGTGACCGCCGAGAGCAGCCATGGCAATATCTGTGCTAGAATCTGAAATCACACCATTTGCCACAAGTTAAGTTAAACTCAGAAAGCCATGAGCTGTCCCCATTTTCCTGGGATTTCCAGATAGGACCAGGACTCCCCATGTCTGTGGTCCTCATTTGTTCTAATGGGTCCACCACTGGGCTCCTGCTCTGATGCCAATGTTAGCTGTCAGTGCAGTATCAATGAATGGACAACCTACCACACAGAGGAAATGGACAAGTGGAAGGCCATGGCAGGCCACCTGTTTTCTGTCTCAGATTACTACTACTACTACTACTACTACTACTACTACTACTACTACTATTATTGTTTTTCAAGATGGAGTTTCTCTGTGGAACAGCCCTGGCTGTCCTGGGAACTCACTTGGTCTATTAGGCTGGCATCACTTGAACACACAGAGATCCTCCTGCCTCCTGAGTGCTGGGATTAAAGGTATGCACCACTGTGCATTATTTTGACTCTCCTACACTGCAGCATTGGCTGTACAATCTGCATGGCCTGTGGCTAAATAACAATGCAAAGCCTCTTGTTTAGGATCATTAAGCATTTCAAGATGGCATTTAGCAGAGTATGAAACCAAGGATGAACTCTTCTAAGAACAGGGCTGGGTAGCTGCACTTCTTAGTTACTTTTATATCACTGAGATAGGACACCCTGACCAAGGCAATTTACAGAAGAAAGAGTTTAATTTGGGGCTTGTGGTTCCAAAGAGGTAGAGTCCATGGCCATCATGGCAGGGAGTGTGGCAGCAGGCAGGCAGGCATGGTGCTGGAGCAATGGATGAGGGCACACATCCAATCCACAATCACAAGGCAGAGAGAGACAATTAGGAATGGCGTGGATTTTTGAGAACCTCTAAGCCTGCCCAATGGCACACCTCTTCCAGCAAGATCACACCTCTTTATCCCTCCCACACAGCTCCACCAACAGGTGACCAGGTATTCAAATATATGGGGGCCTATGGGAACCATTCTCATTCAGACCACCACAGGCCAAGTGCATGAAGCTAACATGCCTTACCAAATCTACACCTTGTAGAAGATGTTGAAGTCAACATCACATGGAGAAATGATTTCTGGAGTTTTTAGCTTAGAGTTCTAGAAATTTTCTGTTGCTGACATAAAACACCGAGCAGGGGCTGGAAGAGATGGTTCCGTAGTTAAATGCACCGCTGGCTGCTCTTCCAGAATACCTGGGTTTGGTTCCCAGCACCATGGTGGCTCACGACCATCTGTATCTCCAGTTCTAGAAGAGTTGATGCCTTCTCTGGCTCCCATAGGCACTCCACCCCCAAGGGGCACAGACGTATACACAGGCAAAACACCCAAACATGTAAATAAATCTTGTTTGTTTGTTTTGTTTTTTGTTTCTCTGTGTAGCCTTGGCTGTCCTGGAACTTGCTGTGTAGACCAGGCTGGCCTGGAACTCACAGAGATTCCCTTGCCTCTGCCTCTCGAGCTGTGAGATTAAAGGTGTGCGCCACCATTGCCAGGCAAGGAAAGAGTTTATTCAGCTTACTCTTCTGTGTTCCAGTCCGCAGTGGAGGGAATTCAGGGCAGGAACTCAAGGCAGGAACTGAAGCAGAGGCCGTGGAGGGATGCTGCTTACTTGCTCCCTCTGGCTTGCCCAGCTGCCTTTCTTTTTTTTTTTTTTTTTTTTTTTTTTTTTTTTTGGTTTTTTTCGAGACAGGGTTTCTCTGCGTAGTTTTGCGCCTTTCCTGGAGCTCACTTGGTAGCCCAGGCTGGCCTCGAACTCACAGCGATCCGCCTGCCTCTGCCTCCCGAGTGCTGGGATTAAAGGCGTGCGCCACCACCGCCCGGCTACCAGCTGCCTTTCTTATACAGCCCAGGGCCACCTGCCCAGGAGCGGCACCAACACAGTGGGCGGAGCCCTCCCACATCAACTGACAATCAACAAAATGCTCCGGACATGCACACAGGCCAACCCGTGGTTCCTCAGTTGAAACGCCTTCTCCCCAGGTGTGTCTAGGTCTGTGTCACGTTGACAAAACTATGGTACTTAGAGCAATTAGGATTTTATAGTTGTAAAAACAGACTCAATACACAGAAAGAAAAGGTTCAGACTCCCTACTTTATGTTTTTATTTGTTTCATTCCTGTCTAGACCCTTTCTTATACATAAGTATAGGGGAGTGCTTTTTTGGGAACCATTAAATGTGGGTGTAGGATATAGTCTTTCTCAAGTTTCTTCCCACTACTGTGGCATTCTATCCTCTTACAAAACTGCAGTGGTTAAAATTGAGGAGTCAAACATCCATGGCCTTCAAGTCACCTTGGGAAAATTATATGACTTACCTGAGTCTTAACTTTCTCATCTGTAAAACGGGAACAATAACGCATATTATTGTGAGGACTAGATGAGAAAAACATATTGCCTGGCTTGTAGTGTGTGCTCAGTAATAGCCTTTGTCAGTCTCATCATGACCTTTTGTTTTGTTGAGGCAGAGTCTCATTATACACCCCTGGATGGCCCGGAACTCATTATGTAGCATGCTGGCCTTGAACTTACAGAGAACCACTGTTCTAGATCCAAACTATAATACTATGCTCCCTAGAACCATGGGAAATCTGGTTGAAATATTCACTCCCGAGGTAGCATTATTGAGAGGTGCTGATGTCCTAAAGAGAGATAGTGCATGGCTGTCAGGAATGAGTTCTCTCTCTCAGGGCTAGACCAGTTACCTCAAGAGTAGACTGTTGTGAAGCAGGCCTGCCCCTTTTGTGCACGCCTGCTCACCCTTCCACTTCCTACCAGGATTTAAAGCAACACAGGGTTCTCACCATGTTCTCGGACTTCCCAAACTCCAGAAACACGAACTAAGTAAACTTCTTTCCTACGTTAATTACTCAGCCTCAGGTATTGTCTTATAGTCTCAGGAAATTGATGAAGACAGTCTGTGAGAGACTTCCTATATCTCCCCTCCTCCTGGATTCCACCAGGCAGAAAGCCTGAGATGCCCATCAAGGACAGGGTGGTAGAGAACAAGGCTCACAAATGTGTGGGATTCTGGTGCGAATAGGTAAGTCAGTTAAGCCTGCATAATCACCCCCACTACGTCAGGGGGCTACCTTGGTTCCTAACCCTCCTAAGCCGAGTTTGGAGGTCAGTTTGGGGGTGTGGACCATGCTGTGCTTTGAGTCTCCACACCAGAGGCTGCTGGACAGTGTGGCAGACAGACTGCTCTTCTGACCCCACTAGCCATAATGAGATTCGCTGTGTGCGGAGAATGCCGAAGGAGGATCTGGCAAAGACCAGGAAGCTATAATTAAAAGCACAGCCACTGGCCACTGCCAAGGCCAATGCCTTGGAAAGCGTCTTCGATGAAAAGCTGGCAGGAGACCAGAGCCTGACTCTGAGATGTTGCTGCTAAGACCTTGGGTCTTGGAGGATAAATGACTCCTGCTACAGTGACCAGAGAAACCTATCACGAACACCCACCCCAGTTAGAGATAGACCCCACAGCTATGTGCAGTGGAAAGCAAATTATAGAGTTCACATGCTTCTTCCAGTTAAATCTGGCATACACATTCCTCCTTCTCTTCTACCAAAATACTAGGTTTTTGCCTAGGTTTCAAATCTGGTGAGGGAAATTTCTGCTACACTCCACAAAACCCTACCAGACTTCCCATTGCAGTGGAATGAACAAACATTTTTATTTTGAGACAGGGTCTTATGTAGCCCAGGCTAGCCTCAACCTTGATATGTAGTAAAGGATGAGCTTGAACTTCTGATCTTCCTGCCTCTACTTTCCAAGGGCAGGGAATGCAGGCACATGCCACCATGCTTGTTTTATACAGAGCTGGGTTTGAACCAAGGGCATTGTGCATGCAAACAAGCACTCTACCAATTGAGCTACACCCCTAACCTTGGGCTCTCCCTTTCTGGGCCCTCTTGTGACCCATCACAGAAGAGAGAGAGGTTCAAATGCCTTGGGAAGAAGGAAGAGGAGCATGGGGATTATTCTTTTGTGTTTGTCTGTGATGACCTTGTAAAAGTGCTGATCCCTTTAGGAAAGAAGGAAGGCAGTTTGAAAGCACGGGGCACCTCCATTGGTTTATTCTGCAACTATTAAGTGTCTATTGCATTCTTGATCCTGAGAAAGTGAGGGCAGATGGGATTGCATCCCTGACTCATGGTGCTCTCAGCCTTGTGGGATTTGCACACCAGTGGTGAAGTCTGTAGTGGTTTGAACGAAAATGCTCCCCCCCCCATAGACTCATAGGGCATAGCATTATTGGAGGTGTGGCCTTTGGAGTGGGTGTGGCCTTGTTGGAGGAAGTGTGTCACTGGGGGTGGGCTTTGAGGTCTCAGATGCTCAAGCCAGGCTCAGTGTCTCACTCTCTTCCTGCTGCCTGTGAATCTGGATGTCAAACTCTTGGCTACCTCTCCAGCACCATGTCCACCTGTGTGCTGCCATGTCCCGCCACAATGACAATGGACTAAACCTCTGAACTGTAAGCCAGCTTCAATTAAATGTTTTCCTTTATAGCAGTTGTCATCATCGGCCAGGCAGCGGTGGTGCACGCCTTTGATCCCAGCACTCAGGAGGCAGAGGCAGGTGGATTTCTGTGACTTCAAGGCCAGCCTGATCTACAGAGCAAGGTCCAGGACAGGCACCAAAACTATACAGAGAAACCCTGTCTCGACAAACTAAACCAAAGGAAACCAAAACAAAACAAAACAAAAAAGAGTTGTCATGGTCATGATGTCTCTTCACAGCCATAGAAACCCTAACTAAGAAAAAGTCTTCAGAGGACACTGTGATGGATGCTCCGGTGAGGACGGGGTGAGCACTCACAGGAAGCAGAGGGTCAACAGAGGGTGCTAGACCGCTTCCCAGGGAATTGTCACACAGGCCAAGGCCTGAGGGAAGAGCAGAAGGCTGTGATGAAGAGGTGTGGTCTCCTCTTGCTTGAGTCTACAGTAGCCAGCTGGTCCAGGCTGGGTAAGGAAGGAGTCCTGGCTGTCCAAGGCCCAGCTTCCTTCTCTCTTCCTTTGCCATCTTCTAGGGTATCTTCCAAACCACCAGCACCACCTGCACTTTCCAGGAGAAAAGATGATGTGCAGGACCAACCATTTCTTCTTGTAGAAGTTTTTGACCAATCACCTTGGCTCACATCCTATCAGCCAGAATCTTGTCATAGGGCAACTCCAGGCTACAAGTGAGGAGGAGAAAGAGTACTTACCACAGTGCTTAGTGCCTAGTACATCCTCTCCCAAGTCTGTTGTTCTGTCTTATCTCTTGCCCTTTCACAGACTTTTTCTCCCTCCTGTGGCCTTGGCTTCTAATTGTCTGCTAGCAACCATCTCCTCTTCAGCGAGAGGATTCTGGTTCCCTATGGCTCTTCTGAATGGTTCAGCATTGGGAGAATAAGTCCCCAGGGGTATAGTGGTTTGATGAGGCCCAGCTGTCTTCCCATGTGTTAAAACTGCTAATTCACAGACTAGAGAGTTCAGGAGGGTCAAGGGTTCCCCCCACTCAAGGCCAAGCAGTGTGAATCAGTCCGGCTTCTTCAATGCTGCTCTTGTCTCAAAGCTGCAGGGTGACCTGGCCCCAGGATTGTGCTGTTGGACAGCGCTGCTTACTGTTGTGGATGTCAGGGGTACTCATTATTCCTTTGGCCATACCCTCACAGCTACAACCTTGAAGACAAATCATTCTGAAATTTGCAGTAGGTTGGGCCTATGAATAATTCAGCAGTGCTCCTGACTGGGGGGAAGGATTCGGTTTCTGATCCTTCTTAACCAACAGAAACAGTAGCTAGAATGCTGCAGAGTAGCGTCTGCTCAGATTGGAGATGGCAGATGGAGGAAGGGAGGAGGAAGAGGAGATGGTTAGGGGAGTGTGGAGGAAAGATGTGGAATGAAACACCTTCCATGGGTCTTAGGAGTTCCCAAGTTCTTTATCCCACTTGAGTAACAGACCTGGAGGGATGCTTGAGTGACAGGTCACTTTACCTACCACCCAGGCAGCCACAGCTGGGTAATAACTAAGTGAAAAGCCTGTCCAGCAGGGGAACCTTGATCTGAACGAAGGCGGAACCCGGTGTCTATGTGTAGAGCCCCTCCTAGACGGCACAGGCCACAGGGCCATCCTCCCATTTCTGCTCAGCATTATTTTAAGACCCCCAAGAGGTTAAAGGGAAGATATGAGGAATTGGGTGGGAAGTTCAAGGCCCAGCTCTGCCTTTTTGTGGGAGTAGGATCATGGGTCTGTCACCCTCCTGTGGGATGAATGGGGTAAGGATGAGATAACAGGGTCTGAATTGTCCCATCCTGTCCCGTCCCAGGATAGGCAAAGGCAACAATTACTACTGAAGATTTTTCTGTCCTTGTGGGCCAGGCTGCCCTATGTAGGGGCACCTTGATAGAAGCGGGGACTCATTGAGGCAGCTTAATTTTCTTTTCTGCTGAATCATAAACCTGTGTAAATATTCTGTTGTAAGGAAAGTGAATCCGAAGGAAAGCTGCTGAGACAAATCCACTGGAGGGCAGAAGGTCCACGGAATTCATCTCCAGAGTAGGATGCACGCTGACTCCTCAGGCAGACCTAGGGCACGTCAGCTTCTCCAGTCACATGGTTAACTCATCGCTCTGCTCCTCAGGGGTGAGAGACAGCGGTGGGCGGGGCTAGGCTTGAGTGGCACTTTGAGGCTCTCTTGGAGCCAACACGCTGACCTGTTTCCTCATCCTTCAAGTAAGAATCATAAAAGCAATAGTCCTGCTTCCTCAGGGGCGGTGAGGAAGCAGAGACTAGACAGGTTGAGATGGTGTCAGCAACCGCAAAGAGCCCCGCTGTGGTGGCTGTACGCCCCCCCCCCCCCCCCCCCCCCCGCCCATGAAATACTGTATGAATGAAGGTGACTGTTGAGGACCGAACCCTCCTGCAGCAGCCCGAGGGGACAATACGGATGGTGGAGACAGTGCTGGCTCACTGTAGACAGTGTGTGCAAGTCCAGTGGGCCACCTGCTGATCAGGTGCTGCTGTCCTCCATACTTTGGGTCACCGTGACTCTCAGTCTGGTCCTTCACTTCGTGGGCCCTGAACCCCAAGAGACACCGATCTACCCTGAGAAAGAGATCCATGCTAGTCGGTCCCTAGTCTAGAAATAACCGTGCAGTCTTGACCCTGGAAGGCCCTCCTTCCCATCACATGCACAGAGCACACATCTCTCTGTGATAGAATTAAATCTCCATCCCAGAGTGATTTGAGGAGACTAGAGGGTTCCCTTATAAAATGAATGAGACCACAGAGTGCCGCAACACAAGGGCATGTGACTGTCTCTAACCCTTCTCACCCCATCTCTTCTTGCTGGGGACCTCGGGGTCCACTGGATCCACAGCAAAGTCATTTTCTAATCAGTCCCTTGCCTTTCTTTTTTTCTATCCTCTGTAAGCCATCTGCCAAGAGAAGACTCAGAAAGTTAGTATGCCTCGGACACTGGCTTCCTTAGGGAGACTCGTAGAGCAATCCCACATCCCACAGCTGCCTCGCCCACCTCCAGCCCCCTGGAGCAGCATTCTCTCTGTGGGTGGACCACCTGTGATCACTGCCCACAAGACCAACTCCATTCTTCAGGAAGCTCCATCCTTCCCAACCATGGCACTTACTAGCAAATAGTCCCTGAGGTGCCCTCGGCTTTTGTGTTGGGAATGGGGCAGATACTAGAGCTCAAACCCAGGCAAAGCACCAAGCAAGTCTCTTCTGTTGAATTACATCCCTGGCCTCAATTCTCTCTCTCTCTCTCTCTCTCTCTCTCTCTCTCTCTCTCTCTCTCTCTCTCTCTCTCTCTCCTCAATTCCTGCCTATAGGACTACCTGCAGTTTGAGTGACAAAAAATTAAATAATATAAATAACGATTATAATTGTAATATCTATTATTTCCAATTGTATCAAAATATTGGAGGTGGTTTCAAATTCTGTAGTGTGGGACCCCTCCCAGGAGAATGCTTCCTTCTCTCTGCTTCTCGTGAATCAGTGTTTTGGGTGACCTCCCCAAATGGTTCTTTCTTGTGCTACAGCGAATCAATCCCTTGGGCATCAAGGGTGGAAGGCTCTAAATGTTCCTGTCACGCAGCCTGTTTGTGTGTGACATAATTATTATGCAATTCAGTAACTAAAGGGTAAATTTACCCAACGGTGCTTTGGGACTCTGAGGGTGATCTGGTGCAAGATGAGGTACCTCACCCAGACTGAGATATATCGATAATCTATGTTCTACTTGTGCTGGGAACCCAGCGAATACTGGGAAAAGCACACCTGGCGCCCCCTGGAGGTTACAGATGTTACGACACATGCACTGTCAAGCAAGCCTTTTCAGTTCATTGCTGGTTCCGGTCCCAGTGGGTCCACTTCACTCACCAGGCCAAGAAGCCTAGAATGTCATAAATGACCACGTCCCTTTCCAGAGCATCCCTGGAGCATTCCCGTGATTAATTCTCCCGCAAAGGCCCCCAAGGCCTTGTCTGTCTGGGATGAGAGACCAGTGTTGAGCATCTCTTCATGGGGTGGGAAAGAGGCAAGGCCTGCTTCTCATTCTCCCAATTCATGTTAAGCGATAACCCCCAGTGTGATAGTGTTCGGGCCTGGGAACAAGGAAGTAACTAAGATGTGACCACAAAGGAGGTCATGGAGGCGCTCAGCGACTTGGCAGCCACACAGATGGTGAGGAAGAGGTGGGAATAAAACCTGCCTTCCTGGCACTGGCAGCTTGGGCTCCAGTCTCCAGATCTGTGGCCATCAGTTTCTGCTGTTCACAGTGCCAGACAGTGATGTTTTACAGCAGCCCTGGCTGAGAGACACAAGGTTGATCCTGCTAGCCTACATCCTCTGCTCACCTTCTCCTCCCAGGGCTCCCAGACTCCCTTCATCTTCTTCTTCTATTTGCCATAGCCCTCTGGGTCTTTGAACACATTACATAATTACCTTTTTTCATTACATATATTGCTTATTCACCACCCCCCCCACACACAAACATAAGCTATATGAAGGTCAAAGAGGTTTTGGATGTGTGTGTGTGTGTGTGTGTGTGTGTGTGTGTGTGTGTGTTTTAACAGAATCTAACTATGTAGCCAGGCTGACATTGAACTTGAAATCCTCCTGACTCAGCCCTTACAGGACTGACACATCACCCCCATTGTGGTGGTTTGAATGAGAATGGCCAGCCTCTGTTCATATATTTGAATACCTGAGTCCCTGTGGGTGGAACTGTTTGGGAAGGATTAGGAGGTGAGTCCTTGTGGGAAGAGGTGTGTCACTGGAGGCAGGTTTTCAGATTTCAAAAGGCCATTCCACCCACCGCTCAGCCCCCCTCTTTCCGTCTCCAACTTGTGCATCAAGAGGTGAGCTCTTAGCTGTCCCCATGCCTCCCAAACTCCCAATGGCTCCTCTTATAAACCATCTTGGTCATACCATTTTATCACAGCAACAAAAAAGTAACAGAGACATCCACCTTAGGACAGAGGTTTTAGCTGATTCGCTACATGTCTAAAGACTCAGCAGTACATCATGGGCTTTCATTAGATGAAAGCGATAAATCACTCCTGACAGGAGCGATGGAGAGCTGCTTATCTCTAAACGGGAAGCCTGGCTAGCCTGGCAGGGGTGGGCAGAGGGCTGAGCAGACTTAGGCCTAGCTGCAGGCAATCAGAGGGGAAAATGTGACTCGGGAGGGTCGGGACAAAGTCCCATGATTGGTATCCCCCCATCTGAGCGTCACCCCTGCTGAAGGGGTCATACATTGTGCCTGAAGAAGACACTGCTCTGTTCCGGGGGAAGCAGGAAGAGAGCGCCAACACACAAAGCTTGTTAAGGCCCAGGGGGAGAAGCTACCCTGGAACACAGGCTGTGGAGGAGTATGAGTGAGGGAGAGTGGCAGACACCAGAAAAGATGAGATCGTGAGGCCAAAATGGCTGTGCTTGGCGTTTGCCGAAGCTTTATTCTGCTGGGAACCTGGAGTCTGGAGGGATTGAAGCAGGAAAGGAAGGTGATGAGGTGCACTCGTTAGAAAGAGGGCTTGGGCAGCTGCTGGACCAGGAACTGGTAGGGGCAGGAAAGCCTTGTAGGGAGGGCTATTCCACCAGCCCGGCACACCCATGTGCTCTGTGGCTGTGTGCTCTTCATCTCAGCCCCCTGTGGGACGAGTCAGGTATGGAAACACATCTTTGTTAACCCCCGAGAGTCATGCACAGGCAGAATGAGCTTGGGTGTTCTCCTGCAGCCTTGGGGAAGGAAAGCCATACTCCACACCATGTATCACTGCCAACTCCTCTACCCGGGCTGAGATAATCGAAGTAGTCTTGTCATCCTTTGTCCCCCCAGGGAGAGAAAGACTCATCTGTAGGCAGATACCCTTCAAAACACTCTCACCCTAGTCTTTTTCTTGAAACCTTCCTCCATCCGGCTGTTGCCATGACAACCATGGCTGACCCAGGCTTCTGGAAGCAGCAGCTGCAGTTCAGAAAAGCTGTGGTCCTGCTGCTGCTGCTGCTGCTCCAAATTACTCAGCTTGTGATGCAGCTAAGGCAGCTTGCAGATCTCAACACACACACACACACCTTCTGTGGCTGTCCTTTGCACATATTTTTCTTGCAACACCCCACCCCCGGCAGTATTGGCGGATTGCCTGAGTAATTATAGGAGCTTATTCTCTCCACCCACTACAGTGATTTAACCGAGTGGTGAGCCCAGGACCTGAGGAACAGGGACCATTCATTCCCTGGGATGAACACTGGAGACCTCAAAAAAAGCTTCCTTCCTTCCCATGGGTGCCTCGTCTTCTTGTACCTTGTCTTCACACCAGATGTTTGCAGTGGTAGAGAGCGAGGTCATCACACAAAGACACAGCGGCAAACAGAAAGCTAGCATCCCTGTGGCAGCCAGACCCTGGGTCTGAACCCTGAGCCCCGGCTCCTGTGGCTAACACTTTGGTTCTACACCCTTTGCGGGTCACTGTGCTCTGTCATCAAAGCCCAGATAGAGTCTTCTCAGTTGGCTCCCACATGCTCAGCCCCCTCTGAAGGGATCGCATCCCCTCTGTGTGTCTCACCTTCCACAGCTCCAGTGATGGAGAGAATGCAGCTTGGTTCCAGCTCTCTCTGCTTTAGAGGGTGCAAGGAAGCCAGAGCAGGTGTAGAAGGCTCCCTGTCAGGACCAGACCAGGGGATTCTGGGATGATGCTCCAGTTAAGGAATGGTAGAGAGACACAGGGGCTGGCCTGAGGCTGGGAAGTCAAACCGGTGTGGCCACACCTGGAAAAGGGCACCTCCTGCCACTGACAGGCTGCTGCCAATAAAGAACACACACATCTGGCCCACCAGAGAGGACACTTCCACCCCAGCCTTCCTCCTTCCCAGAGAAGCCTGTGCTAGTAGCAGGTCTTTGTGACTCATCTCTGACTCTCATTTTACCCCAAATGCTGAAAGGATCGGGCCCCATCATGCATGTGTGTGTGTGTGTGTGTGTGTGTGTGTGTGTGTGTGTGTATGCATACACATGCACATGTACAAGCATGCAAAGGGTCTCAGAAGGAGGAAAGGGGTTTTAAACAAGTAGCTGATGGGCCAGGCAAGCCTTTGGTTCTGGCACTTAGGAAACTGAGGCAAGTGGAACTCTGTGAGATCCAGGTCAGCCTGGTCTATATAGCAAGTTCAAGGCCTGCCAGGGCTGTATAGTGAGAGCCTGTCCAAAACAAAACAAAACAAAACAAAACAGAAATCAATGAAACATGTCAGATATGATGAGCCGGAACAAGGTCACCATCATTCATTCAAGGAGTATTCACTACTAGGGTGGTGACAATACTTGTTATCTCAACATGGGAGGTGACAACAGGATCAGAGGCCTAAAGTTATCCTGGTTACATAACAAATCTTAGGACAGTCTGGGTTGTATGAGACGCTGTCTCAAAAAACAGCCACAGGGCGGGGAGACAGCTCAGTTGGCAATGTGCTTGCAGCACAAGCCTGAACACCTGAGTCTGGGTCCTCAGCACTTCATAAAACTGGGCCAGATGATGCACAGCTGTAATCCCAGCCCTGGGGAGGGGAGGTGCACAGCTGGAATCCCAGCCCTAGGGAGGTGCACAGCTGGAATCCCAGCCCTGGGGAGGGGTGGTGCACAGCTGGAATCCCAGCCCTGGGGAGGGGCGGTGCACAGCTGGAATCCCAGCCCTGGGGAGGGGCGGTGCACAGCTGGAATCCCAGCTCTGGGGAGGGGAGGTGCACAGCTGGAATCCCAGCTCTGGGGAGGGGAGGTGCACAGCTGGAATCCCAGCTCTGGGGAGGGGAGGTGCACAGCTGGAATCCCAGCACTGGGGAGGGGAGGTGCACAGCTGTAATCCCAGCACTGGGGAGGGGCACTGCACAGCTGTAATCCCAGCACTGGGGAGGGGCACTGCACAGCTGTAATCCCAGCACTGGGGAGGGGAGGTGCACAGCTGTAATCCCAGCCCTGGGGAGGGGAGGTGCACAGCTGTAATCCCAGCCCTGGGGAGGGGTGGTGCACAGCTGTAATCCCAGCACTGGGGAGGGGAGGTGCACTGTAAACAGAGTTTTTCTGTGCCAGCAGCCACTCTCGAATAACCACTCAGAGTCTTAATATTAATTATAAATGCTCAGCCAATAGCTCGGGCTTGTTACTACCTAACTCTTACACTTAATTTAACCCATAGTTCTTATCTATGCTTCACCACATGGCTTGGTACCTTTTCTTGGTACGACGTGCCCATCTTGCTTCTCTCTGAGTCAGCTCGTGACTCCTGACTCTACCCTTCTTTCTCCCAGCACTCTCAGTTTGGCTCTCCCACCCAACCTTATCCTGTTCAGCTATTGGCCAGTCAGCTTGTTTATTAAACCAACCACAGTGACATATATTCACACAGTATAAAGGAATATTCTACAGTACACAGTCACAATCCCAGCACTGGGGAGACAGGGACAGAAGGATCCCTGGAACTTGTCATCCATCTAGTCTTGCTGAATCACTGAGCTCCAGGTTCGGTGAAAGACCAGTCTCCAAAGATAAAATGGAAGTGACAGAGGAAGAATGACCTCTAGCCTCCACACATATGTATACCATCACCACACACCAAACAAACAGGAGTATTCATGTGATCTCTCCTCCATACTCATTCTCAATACAGTATGCTGTGTGGATGAAGTTTTGTGATTCAGTAAAATGTCCCCTACTTCTGGATCCTCACAGTGACCTGAGAGGTAGGTAATAAGAGCAAGGCTTACGAACACATAAGCAATTGTGAATGTGTATTTATAAAGGAAGCTTTGGCCTGAAGAGATGTTCATCAGTTCAGAGTACATGCTGCTCTTGCAGAGGACCCCAGTTTGATTCCCAGCACCCACATCTGGCAGCTCATCATCAACTTTAACTTCAGTTTCAGGGGATTCAACATTCTCTGACCTCTATGGGCACCTGAACACACATGTACACCGAGTTTTTTTAAAGTAAAGAAAGGAATTTGTGCATGACAGTACACACCTGTAAACCCCAGCCCTTGGGAGACAGAGGCAGGATGATTACAAGGTCAAGGTCATACCTAGCTACATTGTTAAGTTCAAGGCCAGCCAGGGCCACATGAAACTTTATCTCAGAAACAACAGGGACTGGGGATATGGCTCATTCAATGAGACGTTTGCCTTGCAAGTGTGAGGACCTGAGTTCAGATCTCCAGAGCTAAATACAAAGTCAGGTGTGGGGCGCACACCTATAATCCCAGCGATCTCGAGATGAGAGCCACAGAGGGGCAGAAGTCAGCTAGCCTAGCCTGTTTAGGGAAGTTCTAGGCCAGTGAGAGGCCCTAACTCAAACAGAAGGTGGAAAGCACTTGAGGAACATTACTCCAGGTTATCCTCTGGTCTTCACCTGCAAACACACACACACACACACACACACACACACACACACACATACATGCACGCACTGTGCACACAAACACCTGCATACACATGCACCTGCACACAACATGCACCTGCACACACATGCACCTGCACACACATGCACCCATACACCTATGCAAACACAACAAACAAATGATTCAACTGCTTGGAAATGCTGAGGAATTTGCTTACATCACACAGTTCCTAATTTTGAGACCAAAGTGCCTGGCACCCACTCTGTTCTCCATGCTGGGGCTGGTTGACCCAAACAATACTGCACTGAACTAACAACACAGTCTCTTAAAGCCCCTCTGAGCCACCAGAGGGGGCAGAGTCAGCTGGTTAAGGGACAAGCTTCCTCCACACTTGTGAAAACCCTCTTCCGCCTAAAGGTATCCCAATAGATTCCTGGTCTAGAATAAGCATCACAGACTCTGTTATAGGAATAGGAACCCCACTGTGGCAAAGCTAAGCTGACTGTTTACTTAGGTCGCCCCTGCTAGACAGCAGAAAGCCAAAGAGGCCAAATAACAAGAGAATGAGTTCACAGGGCAAGACGTCCTGAAACTGGATAGATCCAGTGCAGTTAACTCCAGGATCTCAGCGATTCTGAAGGGAGCCAGGCTCCATCTCTGCTTGGCCATCCTGCCCTCCTGCACATGCTGGCATGGTCCTCAGGCCAGTTGTCCTCACGTCCCAAGTGTCACAGGCAGACAGGGCAAGGTCAGTGGAGAGCAGGGTCTGTGGCTTTCCCGTGACTTATTTCAAGGAGGAAACTCCTTTCCCGGGAGTCCTCCAGCAGACTTGGGTCTCCTGCATCCTCCTGGCCACGCGCCTCCTCCTGAAACAATCTCCAGCAGAGAAGAATAATTGCCATGATTACACTGGGTCGATGTATCCTTGAGCTGGAATACAGCTCACCTTCCCCTAGGGGTGAATGCCTGGAAACCAACCAAGATGCTCTTCCTGTGGAAGAAGCGACCCAGTGGCAAGAAGTGCTCATCAGTCTGCATGAAACATTTGACTGTAGAAGTTGTTTGGTACCACTCCCATACACATGCACACATGGTCAGAGAAAATATTTCCCACAGTGCAACCATATTCCCCCTTATTCCAAGTTATAGTCACTGTTTTCAGTAAAGAAGGACAATAAATCATGTACAAATCGGTAAGTAAACACGATACGGCTAACAATGTCCTACCCAAGGTAGAGGAAAAAAGAATGTTCTATACACACACACACACACACCCCAAACAAATAAACAAAAAGCCTGGCGTTTCAGTACATTCTTAGAAAGCTGCAATGCACAAAAAGAACAATGGTCACCCTCCCGTGGATTTCTTTTACATCCACGCTTATTCTGTTATTGCCTTATTTTTTTTATTTTTATTTATTTATTTTTTTTGGAGACAGGCTCTCAAACTTGCTAGGCAGCTGAGGATGACCTCTTGTGTCTGACCTTCTTTTCATTCTCGTTTATGCAGGACTGGGGATTGAACCCAGGGCTTCGGGCATGCTAGGCAAGCTCTCTGCCAGCTGAGCCACAGCCTCAGTCCCACCCTGCAGCCCCACTCTAAGGCAGCTGCTTCACCCAAGGTCCCTGTAACATTGAAACTTAATGTTCCAGTTTTGCAGAGAAGCCAGAATCATTCATCGGTCGCTAGAAGAAATCAGAGGCCACAGTAGGATTTTCACAGGAGAAATGTGGTCATGAGTTTCTTCTGTGGTACAGGAAGGGGCAAGAGTGGGTTTTAGTGTACCAGCCCTCACCCCCCTAGTCCTGGTCAAGTGCTTAGCTGGAGGCAGCATCCTGGGTCTTCACCCTGGATGGCAGGCCCAGGAGCAAGACCGGCCGACCGCTTTGTTGAAGGGCTTATTGCTGCCTAAGGTTGTCTTCAGAAGCATTGATAAAAACAAAGAAAGAAAGAAAGAAAGAAAGAAAGAAAGAAAGAAAGAAAGAAAGAAAGAAAGAAAGAAAGAAAGAAAGAAAGAAGCATTGGTGTTTTCCCTTCAGTTTTATCATACGCCCGGAAAAAACTTAAAATTTGCAATATTTAGCATTTTCACAGTCTGTGCCCACAACAAAGAGTAAGGAAGCGTCTGCCCCATGTCCCCTTGCCCACTCCCTACACAAGTTAGGCAAATGCCACCAGGGACCAATGGAATTCCTCGGGTTAGAGCCTGGGAGGTGGTGCTAAACCCCCCCCCCCAAAAAAAAAAGATCATGAGTGGTGCTGGTATTTGTTGCATGGAAGGTGACATTTTTTTTTCCCCAGAAAGCATCTCTGGAGGTGCGAAGCTACAGTCTACACGGGACCTGGATACAATCTACACTGGACCTGGAGGAGGGCTGTAAGAGCATCCACAGTCACACATGTGGCAATGGCGGTCCAGTCAGGGTTAACATTTTTCAGGGTGTGCTGCAAAGAACGCTGGCCCTGAGCTACAAAACCTGAACTTCCGTTTCCAGGTCATGTGACCTTGGGCAAGTCCCTTAACCACTGTGGACTTTTTTTTTTCTCTTGTAAACCAAGGAAAGGGGTGTTGTGAGAACACAAAAGAGAAACCCGTGTGGGCGCGCCTGGCATATAATGCACTCAATATACGACGGTCAGAACCTTTGTTTTCTATTCTAAGGGGAAGAATGACCTACGGATTCAAGCCAATCACACAGCACTGCGCAGTCACAAAGCCCTCCCCGGGCTGCGGAGGCCTCAGCTCACTTTCCCACCAGAATCTGCAGGCCTGGTCAGGGCATGCTGCCATCTGCTGGGAAGAAGGAGGAAGTGAACAGCCAAGCGTCCCTCAACTGTCGGAGGCCGGAGTGGAGGAACCGCTGAAGAAAAGAAGGATAGAGCTGGACTGTGACCTCTTGTCCTTTGCGACAGGCGGAGCTCCCTCCACTGGTCTTGTCAGAAGAATAGTATTTCCGTTAGCTCTTATTGTTTAAATGGTAGGATGTTATTGAAGGAGAGAACTGTCCACGCTGACACACTGTAGAACCTTGAGTGTTCACCTTGGGTGAACCTTGAGGGTATTATGCTAATGAAGTAAGCTAGTTAAAAAAACAAAAATCTGGTTAAGAGCACCAGGTGCTCTTGCAGAGGACCCTGGTTTGGTTCCCAATACCTGCACGGTGGCGCATAACCATCTGAAACTCTAGCTCCAGGAGATCCAATGTCCTCTCCTGGGCCCTTTTGGGCACCAGGCACTGTACACACACACACACACACACACACACACACACACACACACACACACGCAGGCAAAACAGTCACAAACACAAAATAAAATAAATCTTTAACAAAACGAACAAACAAAAAAATGGGCCGGCAAGATGGCTCAGTGGGATCAAACATGAGGATTGATGATTTGTGTTTGATTCCAGAAACCCTCGTGGCGGGAGGGGAGAACTGGTCCCAGCACCTCCCCTCCCAGACCCACATGTGTGCTGCACAGCACACAATAAATACAAACGTGTAAAGAAGAAGACAAAGACCGCGGAGTCTCACTCACCTGAGCTTTCTGTGTCTAAACCTGTCATGGCACCGGGAGCAGCATGGTGGTTGCCCACAAGAAATGAAGTGGGGAAATTATTTCTTAATGGGTTCAGAGTTCAAATCTTTGCCAAATGAGAGCATCCAGGAAACTGATTGCAAGACAATGTGAATCTACCTAACATCACTAAGCCACACGTGTAGAAATCGTTCAAGTGATAGATTTTGTTTGTACATTTTAAAAAAATTTTGTTTATTTTTACACAAGTGCTCTGCATGTATACCTAAATGCCAGAAGAGGGCATCATACCCCTTTATAGACAGTAGTGAGCCACCACGTGGGTGCTGGGAATTGAACTCAGGACCTCTGAAAGAGTAGCCAGTGTTCTTAACCACTGAGTCATCTCTCCAGCCCTTGTTCGCACATTTGACCACAATAAAAAGCCCAGGAAAGGACAGGACCAAACCCCCGGGAGGTGCAGGGCTCCACACAGTAGAACCACAATAAACACTGATGGATTGGAGGTGGGAGAATTGGCCTCAGACACAGGGTGAAGGCAACATTGGGCATCTTCTATTTACTAGAAAAGCTTTCCACGGGACAACTACTACTTTCTCCTTGAGGTGATGAATTGGTTGTCTTTCCTGTTCTTATCTCAAAGCCAAAATGAATTCATTGATATTTGAGGCAAAGTTTCACCATAGAGCCCTGGCACATTAAAGGCATGCACCACCACAACCGGCTCAAATTTTTCTATAGCAGACAGTTTTGAGGACAGTGTGGCACTGAGTTCAGCTGACCAGTGCCTTCTCCCTGAGGCCTGTTTTCCTGACCCCTAGTAGCGGTCACAGCCAGATTTCTATAGGCTACAGAGAGTAAAATCCTGGATTATGGAAGTCCATAGCCAGGTGTCCTCATGAAATTGAAGAGGCCTTTCTCCTGCCGAATAAAAATAAATAGATACATGCCAGGCAGTGGTGGCGCATGCCTTTAATCCCAGCCCTTGGGAGGCAGAGACAGGCAGATCTCTGTGAGTTCCAGGCCAGCCTGGGCTACAGAGTGAGTTCCAGGACAGGCATCAAAACTACACAGAGAAACCCTGTCTCGAAAAACAAAATATGTATCATTATAAATCGTGGCTCCTCGATGCCACATGACCAGCAAGTGACCAGCAGAGGCTTGACCTTCGACATCAGGGCCTTCCCACCACCTCTCCACAGCAGCAGGGAGAGAGGCCAGGTCCTCCCTGGGGTCTTGTCAATTTAGACACTGCTTAGCAAGGGACAGACTCTTTGCAGACACCCCAAGCCCTAGGACAGGGTAACAGCAGGACTCTCACGTATCAGGTCCCCTAGGACCATGGATCCCAAACGTCACCTGGATGGCTCCCGGACCCCCTAGATGTACAGTGTCTGTCTCTGAGTAGCCCTGAGTCGCCTTGGCCTCCCCACCTGATTACCAGGTTACCCCCAAGGCAAAGCCACAGAGACACAAGACAGACTGCGTTTCCAACTGTGGAACTAGGGGCAGAGAGATGCGTCACCAAGGAGTTTGATTTATTAGATCTCCATCCCGGCATTCCTGGGCTTGGCCTGTTCCCTACCCTTTCAAAGACCCTTCATCGGACCCCACTAGATGGAGTGGCTTTCATTTTCTACCAGGCTAAACCAACTTTATCCTCTCTCCAAGCCTTACCCCTCTACCCCTCCACAAGAAGTGGGGTGAGAGAAGTCAGTAGCTCTTCCCTGAGTTAGAGCCGTGGGGTTTCTGACTTTGGGAAGACTCTGCAGAGGGCTGGAGATTTGAGTAGCTCCCTGCTGGCAGGGGCACGGGGATCCATGGACCCTGCTGGAGGTTCCAGGCAACTGCTCTGCCTGGTAGTTTAACAGCTGCGGTCTGGTTAGATCACGTCTGACACCCTAGGCTGCTCCTGAGACTGGGACACATACCTGTCCTCCAAACAGGCTGCCCAGGTCAGGCTAAGCCATGAGCCATCAATGGTTTGAGGGAGATGGAGAAGGGCATCAGGTATAGGAAGACTCGGAGTCAGCTCAAGACACCCCAGGATCAAGTTCTCAGCACAAAGGAGATTTGTTGGCCCCAGAGGAACAAAGGGCAGGGAACAGAGACAAAGACTGGGGACAGAGGATGAGGGAGAAGGGAAAGGAACCAGGGGGAGCGGGAGGGGGTATTTGTCCAAGAGGGGAGGACAAAGGCCTGCCTCTGGTTAGAGAGGAGACAGACATGGCACACAGGAAAATGGCAGTTTATAAAGGGAAAGGGGGAGCCCTGTGTTAGGATGAGGTTTTTAATTTTAACTGGACATGTTAATTAGCTGAGCCAAAGGGGGTTTTTGATTGCTGGACTTCAATACTTTGGAAGCTGGCCTTGGTAGTCAGCCTCAGGAGGAAGTGGCCCAATAAGGGAATAGACTTTTGGTAGCTAGCGTTAGGACTGTATTCTGATAGTTTTTAGCAAGGCTAAAATGAGGGAGTGGGGGGGGGGCAAGGCCTGCCAGAGCCATGTGTGCCATGCTCGGGATGGCTGGAGTCCCTTCACCAGATCCTTCCCGGGCAGATGTGGGTGCTTCCCAAATCACTTATCTTCTCCTTTAACCTGTCTTTGGGGGGTAAGATGGTTAATACTGTCAACTTGCTGGGATTTAATCACCACGGAAACAAACCTCTGATTGTGTCTGTAAGAGATTATCTAGATTAAGTTCATGGAGGTTGGAAGGTCCACCGGAAACATGGGTGGGATGATTCTATGGGCTGGAGTCGGGGTTAAATGTAGAGAGCTCAAGTGTGGTATTCCCGGCTCTCTGCCTCCGGACTACAGAGGCAGGGTGACGGCTGTGGGAACGGCTTTCTCTGGAAACACTCTTGACTTCAGAGGCTGAACTTTTACCGGCCTTGCAACCGAGTTAATAATATGCCTGGAGATCACTTAAAGCTATGTGCTTAACCTGTTCCCCCACTGTGTATTCAGCCTGTTTATCTTGCTTTAAGAAAACAATGTAGTCAACTTTACTAGGCCTTGGCCTTGGACTTGCCCTGTAACCCACTTTTATAAGCTAAATTGAATGCATGGCTTTACTCTTGGACCAAATCCCCTCTGGCCTTTGTGATTTGTCCATGACCCAGAAGAGCAGAAGAGTGTGTGTGTGTGTGTGTGTGTGTGTGTGTGTGTGTGTGTGTGTGTGTTGGTGTGTGTGTGTGTGTGTGTGTGTGTGTGTGGTGTGTGGTGTGTGTGTGTGTGTGTGGTGTGTGTGTGTGTGTGTGGTGTGTGTGTGTGGTGTGTGTGTGTGTGTGTGTGGTGTGTGTGTGTGTGTGTGTGGTGTGGTGTGTGTGTGGTGTGTGTGTGTGTGTGTGTGTGTGTGTGTGTGGTGTGTCAGAGAGAGGGAGACATTAGTTAACTCATCGGATGAAAATGACAGCATTGAAAACAATAATTTAATTGTCCACCATAAATGTTGGAAAAAGCATGTAGATATAGGTTCATAACATCTGTTTGCAGTTTTGAGCGCTAGTCTGGGTCACTGGGGTTCAATAAAGTAAACTCTTGTAAACTCTGGTTAAAAAAAATAAGTCAGGCTACTCCTCAATCCTTTCCTATACCATGTTTTCTGTGTTGGTCAATAACGACAGAGCAAAGTCCTCACGGACAGACAATGGGCACAGGGAGAAAAGTGCAGAATCCCAGTCTGGGATTGCTCTTGGGATAGATTGCCTCAAGAGGAAGACTCTCTCCTTTGAGATGGCACTTTCACAACCAGCTGCCTCAAGCTTCTGTCTCCATGGCTTCCCCACCATAATAAGGGACAGTGCTCCCAAACTGCAAGCCAGAATAACCCCTCCCTTGTTTTGTATCAGGTATCTGGTCACAGAAACAAGACAAGTCATTAAAACTGTGGCAAAGTATTAGATGCAACTGGATACAACATGACTATTCTCAGGGGACCATTCGTGATAGGGAAATGGGGAGCCACTGGGTATGCTGGGAAGCAGGACACACCAGGGCAGCCTGGCAGGACACATACCATCCATCCTTAGCTAGGGAACCAATCAAATGACAGGAGAATCCAGTAGCTCATTTGTGATTCTCCTCTGATTATGGAACAAAGCATAAACTCTCAACCAGAGCAGGCTGACTGTCCATTCCTAGTGTGGACATTGAAGCTAACAGGCAGTTTCTTTCTTTCAGGCTGCCCCTTCAGCCTATACTCAAATCAGAGGAAAATCCTTCTGATTGTCCTATACCATGGGGACATTCAGGACCTCGGGTAGAAACACATATTTTTCAGCTAGTTATTAGCAAGTCAGTCACAGGAGATAAGCCGAGGCTGGAACATGAAGGAAGTGATGCTACAATTCCAGGGATGGCCTGCAGGGGGCAGCACCTACCTAGAAATGACTCCACTGCCTACTTCAGAGACACGGCAGGAAGCAGAGCATTTAATTAATTGGCCAATGAATAAGAGTTACTTTTAGAAATTGATACATAATATTAATATTATATATCATGCCAATATGTTTCCAGTAAGTAATTTCAGCCCTCCAGATTTTCATATAGGAATGCTGCGTGTGCATATACTGTGTTAGGTATGGTTGGAGATAACCCAGACTCATCTAAGGCATGGAAGGTAAGTGAGAACAGGAGGGAAAGAACTAGGGTATCGGTGCTTGTGTTCAGACCACCCCGCTGCAGATTTGAGTCTGCCTCCTCCCAGACTCATGTTAAAACTCAATTGCCATTACAACAGGGTTAAAAGTGGGAACCCTAGAGCTTTAAGAGGTCCCTACAGGAGTGGGGTATCACGGCAGCAGGTTTTCTTGGCTTTGTCTCAAGACGGGGTCTCAGTCTGTAGCCCAGACTGACTTTGATCTCAAATTTGTGATGGGTCCCTGCCTCAGCCTCCTGAATGCTGAGATTACCGCCCAGCAGCTTCCATTCTTCATAAATTACTTAGTCTGGCTGGGTATGTAGCTCAGCCCTCGGGAGGTGGAAACCAGTCATTCTCAGTAACATTGAGTTTAAGGCCAGCCTGGGCTACATAAGACCCTGGATAAATAAACAAAACAGGGTCAATACACACTTGCAGGTGTTCTGTTACAGGAGTACTTCCCCCCTCTCCCCCTGTTAATACCTTGCCCAGGAAAACCAGATGCATTTGAAATTTCCCCCAAGAGCAAGCCATCATTAACTCTTTAAAAACAAACAAAACCAGTACTCTTGATTTTATAAATCTTCATTTCAAAATCCATTCCATATACATATTATATAGACAAGCTCTGGGCTTACGCATGTTTATACACATTTAAAGCTTTATATGTACACACAAATGCATTGATTCCAAAGTACCCTGCCTGAGACCACCCCTACCAAGAAGGCACCACTGAGAACAGGGTAGCCTAAGCCTTGGCAAGGGTTCTTCCCAGGGGCTGCTTCTTTAGTCCCTGCCTCAGAACACTTCAGTCTTCTGAAGGAAAAAAAAAGGATGCCTTTGTTCCACCAAAGTCTTAGTGCCCAGTCCCTTTTAAACAGTTTGTTGTTGTTGTTTTGGTTTTTTTTGTTGTTTTGTTTTGTTTTGTTTTTTGAGACAGGTTTCTCCATGTAGTTTTAGTGCCTATCCTGGATCTCACTCTGTAGACCAGGCTGGCCTCGAACTCACAGAGATCCACCTGCCTCTGCCTCCTGAGTGCTGGGATTAAAGGCGTGCGCCATCACCACTCGGCCCCTTTTAAACACTTCTTAAAGATTTATTTATTTTATGTGTATGAATGTTTTGTCTGTCTGTATGCACATGCACCATGTGAGTGTCTGGTGCCTGTGGTGGTCAGAAGAGGGTGTTGGATCTCCCGGCAATGGAGTTACAGATGTGAGACACCATGTGGGTGCTGGGAACCAAATCTGGGTCCTCTGTAAGAGCATCAAGTGTCCTTAACAACGGCACCGCCTCTCCACTAGCCCTCCCCCAGTCTTGTTCGGAGAGAATGATAGACTCAGGCTGCTTCCGAGGGATGAGCCCCTAGAGACTGTCACAGATGAGGAACGCGGTCCTTGGCGTCCTAAAACATAGTGGTCTTCCACAAAATCTGCAGGCTGGTGTTACAGTGTCGCCATGACAACAGCAACGAACCAGCCAATGGCTGCTGGCTCCCCACGGGCCCATGTTCCCCTGTGGTGGGTTCACGGCTGCATTGGTTCACTGAGTGAAGCCACTTCTGGGAGCGGAGGCAGCAAGCAGAGCCAGCTGGGAAGGAGACAGACCTCTGTGGTCTGTAGCAGTAGGGCCACAGCAGCCTGAGGCAGCCAAAGCTCTGCCTGACTGTGGATGATACAGGAGCCTTGGCTTCCCCACTCCTGATCGGGCTGTGTGTACTCTGGGGAACATCCTGGGTTGAGCGCTCCCAATCAGGGCTGATTTTCCCCAAGTGGGATCACACACTTCTCCTGGGTGGCCCTACAGCCAGGGCAGCCCCCAGAAAATAGAATACTGCAGGGAGGGTGTGGGGTTGTGTCTTAGGTCCCGCTCTTCCCTCTCCAAGGACGTGGACTAAGTGAGGAGCCTGGACAAAGGTTGTATAGGAGGAACAGGGGCAAAGAGAGAGTTGGGGGGGGGGGTCCTGCGACCAGGGGCAGAGCAGTGGAGTCACAGATGGCACCAGGGAAGGTTTTTCCAGTCCTCAGCCAGTGGGCAGGCCCTGCCTACCCTTGTGGAATAGACATTTTCTCTTCCTTACCAACAGATACCACACACAGTCGGGCCTCATCATGACAACCAGGTAGCATCCAGTGTGGAGCCACCTACCTAGTGTAGACCCAAGGTCAGGGCTCAGGCCTGGAGAGATGGCTCAGTGGTTAAGAGCACTTGTGATCTCTTCCAGAGGACCCAGGTTCAATTCCCAGCACCCACATAGTGGATCACAACCATCTAGAACTCCAGTTCCAGAGACTCCAACACTCTCTTCTGATCTCCAAGGTCAGGGCTCGACGTAAAACAGAGGGACTTATCACCTCCTTCGAGAATAAGGGTACCCCTCCTCTAGGGGTGCTCTGGTGGAGAGGAGCCGAGGAGTCAGGCCTCCCTCCTACCCTACCAAGGAGAGAGAGAGGAGGTGGGAGAGGATTACCATCACTTTCCACCCCGGGGGAGTGCAGTGGCCCCAGGCTGGGTGGCCATGATGTGGTAGATGGATTCTCGGAAGCGCTGGTCTCGGCTCAGCCGCTTGGCCACCTCCTTTAGCTCTTCTATGTTGTTGGCTTCTAGCTGGGAGGTCATGAAGGACTGGGAGGGCTTCACTGGGGGGACAAAGACCAATGCATGGCACTCCCCCATGCTGTGCCCACCCCCTCTCCCTCGGTCCAGCCCTGCATGCTGCTGAGCTGCACTTGGCCCCTTCTGACTACGTCTGGTAGAGCCAGGTTCGAGGACATACTACCCAGCCTTGGCTACTTGTTCCCAAACCAGCCCTCTTCCTGCCCTGTCGCCGACAGCCTGTGCCACCCGACCCCACAAGAGGCACACGAGTGAGCGCTCACTGTCATTCCAGGAGGTACTGGACCGGCGACGGTGGAAACGACAGCTCTTGATGCGACGAGTGGCAGCCTTATGGATGTACACGGAGTTCTTCATGATGACCGGCATCTTGGCCTCAAGCTCTGCATTGCGGATGCACTCCTCGAAAAACCCTGTGGTGATGGGAAGGAACGGTTGACTGCCTCTTTCTCTGGGCCTGTCCTTCTCCTCCTAAGTACTCATTTGGTCTGGTGGGAGACATGTGGTCTATCCTTTGGAGGACCCCGTTCCTCCTCAGACCACAACCTGCGGCTCTCGTAGAGAAGATCTGCCGGGAACAGAGCTCTGAGCTTTTGAAAAGAGGACAAGACTTCAGGCTTTCCTCCCCTACCCTCACCCCGGGTCCAGCTGCCGCAAAAGAGGCTCTGCCAAAGGGACTCCTACAGGATGGTGTCTGGAGAGGGGGTTCCAGGGAGGACCGCTTCACCCATGCAGGCCCTGCTCCAGGCTCTGCTGGGGCTGGGCCCTGGAGGGAGGCCTTACTTTTCAGGTGGCTCACATCAGCCCGCATCCTCTCTTCCTTCTCCTTGTTCCGAACCTTGGAATTGAGCCCTTGCTCCAGGCTCCGCAAGGCTGCCTCTGCCTCGCGAAGTCGTCTCTCCAGGTCCATGCGTACCTTCACTTCAGCCTAGACGGAGGGAGAGGCAAGAGGGAAGGCGAGTCCAGGAAGCCGTCTCCTCCTCCCCAGAAGCCTTCCGTGGTGGTGTATGATCTTTGCTAATTGAACCAGACTTAGGATCACCTAGGAGACACACCTCTGGTGTGTCTGTGAGGGCATCTCCAGAAGGGTTTAACTGAGGGTAGAGGATGCACCCTGAGTGTGGGTGGTACTGTCCCATGGGTTGGGGTGCCAGACTGAACAAAAAGGAAAGGGGAAGAGGTATAGATTCACCTCTCTGCTTCCTGACTCCAGACACAATGTCACAAGCTGCCCCATACTCCCCCCCGTCATGACTTCCCCGTCATGACAGACTACATCCCCCAAACCATGGACCCTCCTTCCTTAAGCTGCTTTTGACGGGAGCTTCATCACAGTAATGGGAAAAACGGCTAGCCCACCGTTCCCGATCATCCTGGGCTCAATGGGCTTGGATGGAAGTTTCCATATCTTGGTTCCATGCCTTACCCATGACCCAGATGACCGGGCACGGCCCTGTTCCTAACACTTGTCTACCAGGGATCGAGATTGTCACCTCTTGTGATAGACCCATCCCTGAATCTGGCCAGCTGGCCCCCCTGGGAGAGAAGTTTAGGGTAGCTGTGGGGTGCAGGGATGGGCAGGAGCCCCCAGCCGATGGGAAGGGCCCAGAGCACAAGGCCCATGCGGGCTGGCTGCAAACCTTGAGTTCCCGCTCAGCCTGCAGCTTCTCCGCAGTCAGCTCCTGAAGCGAGTTCTGCAGAGCTTGAGACTGGCTTGAATAGAACTCCCGTTCCTCCTCCAGGGCCCGTGAGCGCTCTTCATTCTCCTTCATCCTGTGGGCGGGAGGGAGGCTTACCCAGTGCTCGCCCACAAAGGGAGGTGCCCCTGCTAGAGTCACGGCTAGAGAAAGGCTGACTCCTTTTGGGGTCCAGTCAGACAGGCGATGAGGGGAGGTGGTATGGAGTGAGGGGAGCCCTAGGCTTAGAGGTTCAGGGATTGCTACTTCTCTGACCTCAGGAAGACTGCCAACCCCAGTGAGGCTCAGTTTCTTCATGGGTCAGGTGGAGAGAAGCTAAGGGAACCTGCTGGCTGGCCACAGGCACTGTTCTGAGGACTTGATGCTGCTCTGAATGGTTTGTCAAGGCAGCTTTGGGAAAGCCGGGTCATAGGCAAAAAGGAAGTGAGTGGCCCGTCTCGTCAATGATAGCTGGAACTCAAGTCCAGTTGTATAACTGGAGGGCAGTCGCAGCCCCCAAGCTGCTGGAGGACCCAGTGGTCTCAGGTGCCTCACCGCTTCTCGGCCAGAAGCTTCTCTGCCAAAAGCTCCTGCATCCGCTCTTCGATCTGCCTGAGGTTGCTATGGAGTCCATCACTGGCAAGTGGCTGCTCACTCTGATTGGTCGATGGCTGTGGCTGGTTCTTATCTTCCTCCAGCATCTCTAGGGTTTTCTTCTTCTCTATGGAGAGTTCCTGGCACAAAGGCAAGGAAGGGTGGGAAGGAGCAGGGGTTAGCTCTCCAGCATGGCTGCCCTGGTCTCCTTGCAATTCCAGGGAGTGATCTGCTCCTCCCTCAGTCCTCCGTGATGGAGATTTCACATGCCTCATTCCAAGATCTTCTTCCTTACAACATGGCCAGGTTACTCCTCCATCAACAGACAGGCAGACAAGGAGGAACCCAATGTGACTTCTAATAGAGATGGTACCTATGAGGGCCAGGTTCCAAGGCCTCAGGGCAACATGATTTTTTGAGGTCCTTGTTCCTCAAGGAGAAAGGAGATATATTGGGCCCATGTGAAAATACCCCCAAAGGACCAGTCCAAGAGTGCATCTAGACATCCTCTGCATTTATCAGTCAGGATCATAACACTACAGTGAAATTCTGGGGTTGGAAATATCCATGGTGACCGCACCCATGACGGGGAAAGCTAGACCAGCCAAGGCTCCAGTCACTCCAGGGAGACTGAAAGTCTTGTAGCCTTCATGCACTTGATGGATTCAACTAAGGTGTATGGTCCCAAGCTCACTTCAGGTGCTGGACTTTGGGAAACTGTGAAGACATGGCCAAGTAAAGATCACAGTTTCAAAAACACAACCCGGAGTTTATCCCACAACAGATGTGCAGAATGCATGGGAACAGAGCAAATACCGACCTAGAAGAATCAAGGAAGCTTGACTAAAGAGACATTTTAGCTGAGTCTGAAGACAAATAGTTCTCCAAAGAAGAGATGAAAAAGATATGTTGTGTAGAAGCAACAGTACGGTAGAGGTGTAGGGGATCAAAAAGCTTGTTTTCCTTAGGGGCATGGGCTCAGTGGTTGGAGCAGGGGATGGAGTGTCTTGGAGCAGGGGATGGAGGGGCAGCAGGGGAGGAAAGGCTGGGGGGTTTGTACTCGCATGCTATGCTAAGAAGTTTGTTCTCTGTCCTTGACACATGCTGCTTGTCCCTCCCCCTCTCGGTCTCATGCATCAGATGAAGGTGACCTGGAAGTTGATTTCCCTTCATGCTCAATTTCACCAAGGAGCAGCTAAGTGAAGGAACCACAGGAGGATGTGGTGGGTGACTCCACCTCTCACGCTAATCAATCCTGCCTCTGGTGTAAGAACAGCACTACAGAGAGCAGGTTTCCTGAGGCCACGGTCATCACAAGAGCAAGGCAGAATGTTTGTTCTGGGTCTGGGAAGAACCAGTCCATGCTTTGGGTTTCATGTGCCAGCTAGAGCTCCCAACCATGCACAGACAGGGTCCTTCAGATAAGCTCCCCTTCATGCTTATTCTCCTGTAAGTACCTTCCCTAGGAAATACCAAGAAATCCAGAATTACGTAGCCCGACCCGTCAACTCACCCTCCTGGGCAAGCAACCCTCCTCACCTCCAGGGTGCGCTGTAAGGATTCTGTGAGATTCCTCAGCTCCTTCTTCTCTTGTTCCACACCCTTGAGGCATCTTGCAGTGAGTTCTAGCTCCCTGTGGGCGACGGAGAGCTGGAATGGCAGTGGGCACCCTTGCCAACCTCTGCCCACAGGCATGCTTCTGTCACAGCTGATGTGGCTCAGTAGGTCCCTTGGACAGCCAGTGCTCGGCAACACTGGCTACTGAAAACAACTGCAGAATCAGGGCTGCCAGGAACGCTCAACCAAATGAGGTGGGTTTACTCACCGGACAAAGGAAGGTCCTGAAGCCAGGAACTTAGCTTCTAATTCAGTGTCCAAGAAGTGCTTGGTGTTTTACTTAGGGAGACCCTCTCAATTGTACACTAACTTCAAAAATTAGGAAAAAGAGCCTCCGTATTTCTCCCTCCCCCAAATACATATCTAAATGATTCCCTTAAATAAGGTCGTCCCGAGTTAAGTGTTTCTGGACTGTCACTGATAGTCCGTGTGGTGGTGAAGATGATGATGGTGGTGGAGGTGGTGTGACCCTGAGCACCATCAACCACAGAAGCAGTTTCCAAATTCTGGATAGACTACATCCGAGTCACCTGGGTTGGGGACACATACACACTTGTCCCACCTTTATGAGATTATGATGCAATTAATGCTTATCATGGGCAACTAGATTGGTACATAATACATCAGACTGAAGATCCCAATGTGTCATGAACTAAAATGTGAAAGGATTCCAGGGGAGATGGAGAATGTTGGGGGTTTTGGTGGGCAGTACTTCTAGGCCAGGCCAGCTTGTTGCCAATAACTTGGGTAAGTGGCTCTCACAAAGGGGGTGGTGGTGGCGGTGGGGGGGGGGGAGGGAAGAGGTTAGCCTGCAGTCATCCATGTCTCACCCTTTTGTCCATACCTTGGCAAGAGGTCATTATCAATGATTGGAAATGACCTACTGGGGGGGGGGGCATATTTTCTGGGTATACTCAAGACCTGGAACATTGGGAAGACCAGGCCAGACGTGGGTGGTTTCCTGGTAAAGCTCTCTGCAGGTCTGGCTGCACATGGGTCTGCCAGGGCTAGAAAATCACCCTGCTGCCCCTCTCAGAGCCAGGGCATTCCCCCTGTTGCCCCACTCATCCACCCAGGGCCAGGGTATCCACCCACCTGCTGCCCCTCTCAGTGCCAGGGCATCCCTGCCCGCGCCCCCCGCCCCCCTCCCGTTCCCCCTCCCAGGGCCAGGGCATTCACCCATGTTGCCTCTCCTAGGGCCGGGGCATCCCCCACTCCGTCACCCCCCCCCCATCTTCCAGGGCCAGAGTATCGTCCCTGTTGCCCCTCCCAGGGCCAGGGTAACCCCCCCCCCCGCCCCTCCCAGCTGCCCCTCCCGGGACAGGGCATGCCCACTGCCCGCCCCCAGGCCCGCCCCCAGGCCCGCCCCCAGGCCCTCCCCCAGGCCCGCTCCCAGGCCCGCCCCCAGGCCCGCCCCCAGGCCCGCCCCCAGGCCCGCCCCCAGGCCCTCCCCCAGGCCCGCCCCCAGGCCCGCCCCCAGGCCCGCCCCCAGGCCCGCCCCCAGGCCCACGTCACCTCTTGATCTGCTCTTGCTCCACCCTCAGCTCTTGCACCACCTCCTCAAACTGCTGCTTCTCGGCCTCCAGCACCTGGTTCAGACGTTCAAGCTCCTGAAGAGAACCAGAGAAGAGGAAAGTCACAGGAGGCGCAGGGCCCCTAGGCTCAGGACGATTCCTCCTCTCGCTAGCCCAGGGGACACTCGAGAATTTGGCTCAGTTTAGGGCATAAGGGCAAACTTGTAAATCCCAAGGAGCCATTCAGTGGCATGTGGTCTCAACTAACGCAAAAATGTGATGAAGCTGGCCCATGAAGACGGTTAGCAATGATCCCAACAAGGGTCCTCTGACAGATAGGACCGTAAACCTGGATGTGGTTCCGCTGGGCAACACTAGGGTCTAACACCCCAACGTGAAGGGGTTGTTCCTCAAGCATGGAACAAAAACAAAACAACCCCGTGGAGTGTGTATTTCCAGGACACAGAATGGCATCGGGTATAGTGGCAAAGCGAAGCTATTTCCAACCCAAGAGTCAGAGAATAAGGTTTTCTTTATCTCTGGGGACGGGCAGCTTCCCTCTCCTCAGACCTACCGGAATAGGAGTGTCGGAAAGCCCAGGACAGGTCCCTTCAGGGAGCTGGCCAGCCTCAATGTTTCCCCCACCAGGTTGGAGCCTCTAGGCTAGGGATCCTATCTTCCCTGGATCTGTAGCAGGTGGCATTAGGGATCCAGTTCATGAAGTTTAGCTCGCGGTTTTTGTTTGTTTGTTTTCCACATTTTATGCTGTGGGAGCATATTGTTTCTGCATCTGCTTTCTCACTTTCCGGTTCTAAATTACAATCTAGTCACCTAGGGGCTTTCTTCTCAAGCATAATGGCATCCTTGGTAGGGAATGGCACTGCCTATGGAGGGCGCTGTTACCACTGGCTTTGAAGAGATGCAGAGAGGGAATAAAATAGATACAGGGGAGAGTCTCATTTTAATCCGCACGCCCAAGTTTCTTACCCAAGTTAAGTTACTTCCTTCTCATCAAATCCTTGTTGGCACATGGCTACAAACTGCCTCTGTTTGCTAAATGTTGCCCCCACCCGGGGTGCTCCCTGGCGTTCTGATTGATGCTCCTGGGCACATGCACGGCTCCAGTACACTGGCTATGGGTAGTGGGGCTCATGGGAGCAGCTGAGGCTGACGGAATGTGAGCAGGAGGACAGATATCTTTTGAAAAGATGGTGTGTGGTGGGCTATGGTTCCTTTCCCCTGGCATAGATAGGGGTCCCCTTAGCCTGGACCCCCAGGAATGAGGACACATGAAACCAAGCTCCCGCCAGCCCAAGTAGCTGAGAAAACACATTCGTGCTGTTAAAAGCCATGGACATATGGGGGTTTTTGGTTGCTGTAGAAGCCATGATCTAGCCATATCTATATTTGACACGTCTTATATTAATAAGATATAAATTAAATTTATTCTTGCACATATCCCCCCTCCCCTTACAACTGAAAAAAATGTCAGACATTAAAAAAAGAAATATGAGGCTGGGTGGTGGTGGCACGCACCTTTAATCCCAGTACTCGGGAGGCAGAGCCAGGCGGATCTCTGTGAGTTTGAGGCCAGCCTGGTCTACAGAGCGAGTTCCAGGACAGCCAGAGCTACACAGAGAAACTCTGTCTCAAATAATAATAATAATAATAATAATAATAATAATAATAATAAATAACAATGTTAAAAAAGAAACATGAAACTCTCTGCTTTAATACACATGGCACTGCTGGTGCCGAGAGCCTCTCTGGCCGCAGAGTCCACACACTTGACCGATTCTCCTCTGGTGGTGTTTGCCAGTTATGCAAGGGCTGTTGAGAGGCCCACAGAACCCACTAGCCAGAAGCACCTGAGCTCCATAGTGGCTCTCACAGGTCCCAGGGCTTCTGCTGTTTCAGAAATGATCACCCAGGACTCAGTAGAGGACTCCACCCTCCAGCCTCACGCACTCCAGCTCCCCGGAGAGGTCCCTAGCCCTGCAGCTTACAGCCGCCTCCCTTCACTCGTTATCACAGTGGAATAGCTTCTGTCGAACTGTCAGTCAGGGTCTGAAACTCAGACCTTCCCTCCCTAGTGCCCAAGCACCTCAGGACACTAGCAGATGCTAGGCAGTGTCTCTAAGAACATTAAAGAGAAAAGTAACTTTGAACACAACAGGACAACAAACACAACCCAGCCATCGGCCTTTCTTCTCCACTCAGAGGTCCCAAGCATATGTGGTAAGATTGTTTCTGCTTGTGTCAATGACTAGCTCTGCCCAGGGAAGCATGTGCTGCTGCCTCAAGGGGCCAGCAGAATGGGTGCCATGAACCAGAGCCATCCTGCACCAAAGCAACTTTAAAGGAAGTTCAGTCTTCACGGGATGCTTGAATCCCCTGATGATTTTCTGCCAACAGGTGGTCAAGGCTGGCTTGAATATCTCACGGTAGAAAGTCAGGAAATCGGTTTCAGCTTTGAAGAACCTAGAGAAAGGCCCGCCCTCTGCCAGCCCTGCCTGGCCCCACCCCCACCCCTTCTCTAAAGGCCACAGATACAAAAGCATTGGTGAACGATGAAAGGTTCTGTGGAAATCTCCACAGGGAACCAACAGCATGGCTCACCTCATTCATGCCACAACACTGCTCCTCTCCCAGTCTCTCGAGCCACCACCTCTGGCCTTGCTCAAATGTTCTCTCCCTTCAGCAGCCGCCTCACTCCTGGCCTTTGTCACACTCTCTTTCCAGGCTCTCTCTAAGTCTCTGAGTCCTGTGGGACCCAGTCCACAAAACAGGAGCTAGCATATATAGTCCAAGCCAAACCGCAGACCCGCAGGGCCAAGAGCAGCGGCCGGCACCTGGTCACTCCAGGTTGCTCTAGTTGGAGAAGCAAGCAGCCTATGTTGTCCACCAGTTCCATTTCAGCCCAAATCTGCCTCCCCCTCCACCCCCCAGCCTCCCTCACCAAATCTAGCTTCTCCTTGAGCCATCAAATAGGACTAATTTCTTTTCCCTTCAAGTATTTAAAAAAAAAAAAAATTCTGTTCCCAAGATTCCTGTCCTCCAAGCTAAACACATCTTGTTTGCCATGCTTCACAGACCATGCTTTCTGGTCCTCAATAAAACTAATTATACCCATGAAGAGAATGCAGCCACAGGAGCTCCTGATCAGGAAGCCTTAATACAGGGAGGATTCTTTGCAAGTAATTGACAGGCTCAATGCAATTCCAGGAAATAGCCCAGTGAGATTTTTTTTTCTCATAGTTCTATTCATTCATGCTACATCTATTTACCAAGTGCATCCTATGTTCCAAGCACCTGCTGGGCTCTGCATGGGGCATCTGAAGATGTTCTTACAGAGCCTATGGTGTAGTGTAGCTACTAAGAAACCCAGACCAGGATTTCAGATCAAATGTAGGAATCCAGTATTACTAAAATAATCCGGTATCTCGGAGAGTACTACAAAACAAGATGCAAGTCCTGCAGGACAGGGACCCAGTTCCAGGTCAAGCTGTCCTGGAGGTAAGTAGAATAGAAAACTCCACGGAGGTGGGAAGAGGGGCAATCAGTTGATTCTTGAGCTGAGAGACAAAGCTGGGTAGATAAATGGGTTGGAGATTTAGCTCAGTGCCTTGCCTAGTTAAGTACAAGAGGAAAGAACATCCCAGATGGAAGGAATAGTACATACAAAGCCTCTGTGGAAGCATGCTGCCTGGAAGAACCAAGCCAGGCCCGTATGAAACATGAGAGCAAATAGGATGGGCGAGAGGCTGGGGCCGGAGATGCAGGGAAGCTGACAAGGGAAACACTGTAGGCCATGCAGGACCGCAGGCTTAGGCGAGGATCTTTTGTTGTTGTTCTTCCTGAACAAAATAGGTATGTACCTATTTTCTCATTGAAGGACCGACCCTCTGGGTTGTTCCAGGTTTCAACAATTATGAATGGAGCCATTATAAACACACGTAGATAGTTTGTTGTGCATGGACAGACACTGTCAGTTCACTTGAATAAGTAACAAGGAAATATATATATATATATATATATATATATGTTGTTGTTTTTTTTAGACTTAGATCTCAATATTTAATTTGGTTGGGGAGTTCTCTTGAAATCATTTCTTTTTTTTTCCTCGAGACAGGGTTTCTCTGTGTAGTTTTGCACCTTTCCTGGATCTCGCTCTGTAGCCCAGGCTGGCCTCCAACTCATAGAGATCCACCTGCCTCTGCCTCCCAGGTGGCCGGGCGGTGGTGGCACACGCCTTTAATCCCAACACTTGAAATCATTTCTTAAGACCTAGACCAGAGAGGGGAGGGGCAGTTGAAGCCCTGCCCGAAACGAGGAAGCACGGTCTTGTAGAGTTACCAGGAGGGTCGTACAAGTTCATTCATGCAAACTGCTTGCCATTAGTAAGTGCTTATCAAGTGCCATCCAGGTCAGGCTTTTAATCTCAGCGCTCGGAAGACAGAGAGGCAGGTGGATCCCTGGGAGTTGGAGGCTAGTCTGGTCTACATAGTGAGTTCCAGGCTACCCAAGGCTACATAGAGAGACCTTTTCTCAAAATAAAGTATAATATACAGTTTAAAGAGATTATCAGAACCAGAGTCAGATAGCAGGACTGTTAAAATGATCAGACCAGGAGTTAAAAATTAAAAACAAACCCAACTGTGGGTTGTGTGCTAAAGACTTTAATAGAAAAAAATAGATATGTAGGCTGGAGAGATGGCTCAGCGGTTAAGAGCACTGGCTGCTCTTCTAGAGGTCTTGAGTTCAATAGATATGTAAAAATAGATGATTAATATATGTGAGGAGATGGGAATTTCATACATATGCACACACACATACACACACACATACACACACCCCAAATGCAAGATTCAAAACACAAGACAATTAATTAGACAATGGCCAGGTGTGATGGTGTGCTCTTGTAATCCCGGAACTCAGGAGGTGGACACAGGAAACAGAGATGATCAGGAGTTCAAGGCTGGCTTAAACTACATGTCACTCTGCCCCACAAAGCAAGCAAGCAAACAAAAACACAAAACAAAATAACAAAGCCACACTCTGAAAGAATAAAGAATGTCTCTGCCAAGAGAAACTTCCAAATACACCAGAGAGCGTGCTTTTCATGTCGTCCCATGTGTGGACAAGGCGGGACGTAGAGTACACCATCAACTGGCAGCTGTCTATGGGAGAGACCTCAGAATGAAACTTGTCTTTTTGACAACTTGATCTTTCATTTTCTAGTCTTCAGAACTCTGAGAAATAGATTGCTCTCGTTGAAACCACTTGGCCTGACTTTGTCATGGTAGATCAAACTTCTAGGATTGACAAACCACATCGTTTATGGCATATTCCACGTTATTCCCAAGCTCCCATGGAACGTTCATCGAGAGAGCCTGGACTCCACAGGAGGAGATACTCCTTAACAAATTTAAAAGACTAAAAACCGTATAACATTTGCTCTTAATCAGTAATGAAAATATACTAGAAACTCATATCAAAACAATAGCAAGAAAACGCACAAAGTGATTGGAGATTAAACAATATATTTCTGAGTGACGTGAGTCGAAGGTGATTCCAAGAGAACTCCCCCACCAAATTAAATATAGAGACCTAAGTCTAAAATATATAACATTCCTTGTTATTTATTCAAGTGAACTGACAGTATCTGTCCATACACAAAAAAACTATCTATGATTGTTTATAATGGCTCCATTCATAATTGCTGAAACCTGGAACAACCCAGAGGGTCGGTCCTTCAATGAGAAAATAGGTATATACCCAGATAACAAATTTATTCAACTCTGAAAAGGAACCAGTGGTCAAGCCATACAAAGGCACAGTGGATGTTTCAGTGTACCTTACTAAGTGAAAGACGGTGATCTGAAAAGCCTACATGGTGCATGACCCCAACTCCATGACCCTCCGGAAAGAGCAAGCCTTTGGAGACAGTCAGAAGATCAGTGGTTGCTGGGGTTAGTGGTGGGAGAGACAAACAGAGGGAACACAGAATTCTTAAGGCAGTGAAACTATTCTCTGTGATATCACAATGGTGAATTAGTGGCATTTTATATTTATATCAAAATCTACAGAATGTGCTACACTAACAGTAAAGCCTGCTGGGTGGTGGTGGCACACTCCTTTAATCCCAACACTTGGGAGCAGAGGCAGGCAGATCTCTGTGAGTTCAAGGCCAGCTTGGTCTACAGAGTGAGCTCCAGGATGGCCAGGGCTACACAAAGAAACCCTGTCTTGAGAGAACCCCCCCCCCAAAAAAAATGAAGAAATAAATAAGTAAATAAATAAATAAAAAGAGTGAAGCCTGATGACCCTGGAAGATATGCCCAGGCAGTTCTCTATGCATTCTTGGCTAAAAACACTTAGGCTAGGGGTTCCAGGCTTTCTCTGACATGTGGAAAATGCCATGGCTACAGGTACATGGCCACACCCTCCCATGGCACATTTCCCTGAATTCTAGTCCATTTAGCTTCTCAGCAACCCAGGAGAATGCAGAGCAGCTGTTACTTTTATTAAGCATTAGAGATGAAGAACACGAAGTCCAGAGGAATCAGACGACATTCACACCGTGAGTGTTGAAGCTGAGACTCTGCCAGGTCTCCTGGCTGCAGTCTCCGAGGCTCCCTCTGGGTTAGGCTATCCCCTAGAAACCTCATACATCATCAGAAGAGCCATCTTGTCTCTGGGATACAGAATTCTTTCTATGTGGCCCCAAACCCCTCTGCCAATCTCTGATCTAGAATAGGAGGGGAAGATATTGGGGACAAGTCTACCTATCCTATGGGTAAGCTAACTAAGGAAGAACAGGCACAGTGACTCAGTGTGGCCAGACCAGGAGCAGAATCTGGGCTGTTTCTGGGCGAGAGCACATCACTGACAGGGAGCTTGAGCCTGGTGTGGTTCCCCTCCTGCTGCCTGCTCCAGGAATCCCCACCACATCGACATCTGGGCTTGCACCTTCCTCGTACTCTGTAGCTGCCAGCGTCCCACTTCAGTGCTGTGGCATGAAGCGAGGCCTGTGTGCCCTGGGTCTCCGCTGCCCTCATTTCCAAGCCAAGACCTAGATAGTGTGTCTAAATTTTCCTTGGGCCAATTTCTGCCCCAGATTCAACCTCTGTTGGCTAAGTCTCCTCTCTCCATTGGGGGCTGTGTCTCCCACTCCATCCTATGCTGGGCCTCCCAAATCATCTGTCCTTAAAGTTTCTGACAATATATCAAAGTCTCATTCCAAATGCTTAGGATGCTATGGAGAAGAGGCCCAAACTCTAATGGGATTTAGATGAGAGTGTACGGGCCTTAGGGTTTGCTCTGGGGGAAGAGAGGCAAGGCACTATGGTGAGGCCAGTTCAGGCTCCTTCTCCCTCACCTGACTTCCTGGACACCAGGCACACCAGACATCCATGCAGACAAAGTGCCCATACACATAAAATACTTTTTAAAGACACAAAACCCTACTTTCAACTTCATATCTCCACATTAAAATCTTCAATCTTGTTTTTCTTTTATTTGTAATCATTGAAAAGACTCTAAAGTCTATTTGGAAGAATAAGTGGGCACAGAGGGTGAAATTTTGGAAGAAGAATGAAAGCGACTGTCATGGTGGTTTGAAATTAAGCCACAATGTAAAGTTGCAAGAGTCAGGTCAGCCCAGTCTTGATTCTTTCCACATTACCATGCTCTCCTCTGAGGCTGGGTGCTGTCACAGGACTTGGGGGGCTTGGGGTTCAAAGGAGACTTGTGTTTCTTGACTTTAGGGCACCTTTTAGAGTCCCTTGAGGGGTGGCGGGGAAGGAGCTGAATTCCTGAGCTGAGTCACAGCCAGGCACTGAGCTACAGCTGATGGCCTCAGCCCTGTGGCTGGCCTGAACGAGGACAATGAAAAGGGACCAGGGTGAAGGAAGTGGCTTGGGTCAGTCTCCTCGATGTAGGCTCCTCTGAGCACCACTTTGCAATGCCAGGCCTCACCCAGGCAGGAGTGGCCCATAATTAGCAATAACATGAGCCTAATGCTAAGAAGAACAGCTGGTCACTGAGCACACCCTGTACACACAGTGTGTCAGACGCTTTCGATATAACGCCCTGCTTAACCATTACAACAGCCCCAAGAAGTCGGGTTTTATTATTTTCCTCAGGTTCTTGGATGAGAATATTGACATGCAGAGAGGTTAAGTAACTTGTCAGGGACCGTCCAGTTAGAAGGGCTAAGGTCAAATACAACCACAGGAGGTTGGCTCCAGGCTTCCCTCTGCTTGCCACATGCCCTGCCCTTCAGGTGTGGGAATGGAGCAGATTCCAATGATCTCGGAGGTTCTCAAACCCCATCACTCTTATGTACCAGAAGCCCCCCCCCCCCGCGCCAGTACCCCACCAAAACTAAGGCCATTACAACCTCCTGTGGATACCAGCGAGATGTTGCGAGATGTTTATGAAATGTTTAGATGGCTTTGTCTCTAAGACCTGCTCCTCACTCATTCCTTTCCTGAGGGTTCACAAGAGAAATATGCTTCCCACCAAGGTAAAGACACCGTCATCTGGTGGCCTCACTGCTCCATCCTGTCTGAGGTCTCTCAAGCAAGTCTCCGGATGCCTAGCACCACTTCCCCCCACTCCACACACACACACACACACCAGTGCTATCTCCTAATGCAGTGGTTCTCAACCTTCCTAATGCTGAGACCCATTATTACAGTTCCTCGTGTTCTGGGGACACCCCCCAACCACAACATTATTTTTGTTGCTACTTCATAACTGTAATTTTGCTAGTGTTATGGATCACAATGTAAATCTCTGTGTTATCCAATGGTCTTAGGCGACCCCTGTAAAATCAACAACTCCCCAAAGGGGTCATGACCCACAGGTTAAGAAATGCTGCCCTTGACCTGCTGACGTCCCATGCAACCTAAGTCAGAAGCTCATTTTTTAGTAAAAGGGGGACCTGTAGGGCCCTGGCCCCCATTTTGGGTAATGGTTGCCTTGCTTGCTGACCTTGACCTTGATATCCTCCCTATGCTAATTCCCTGCAGGGTTCCATCCTCCTGAATGCTTAAATGTATCCTGCATAATGGACATTAACAGCTTAGAAGCAAGATTGTAAAACATCAGTAGGGAACTTCTGCCTTCTGGGGTTCTCCCATTGTGCTGTAAGCTTGTATTTAAGACCTCTTCCCTCCTTCAATGAACAGCATTCAGCATTAAATAATAAATAAATAAATAAATAAACAAACAAACAAACAAACAAACCTGAATTCAAAAAAAGAAAGAAAGAAATGCTGCCCTAACGCCAGCCATGAGGGGGAGTTGAGTCTTTCTGCACACTCACACTATGTGCTTACCTCTCTCTGCTCCCTCTGAAGGCACAGTTCCTCCGTCTCCTCCATCAGCTTGTCTGCCAAGGCAAGCACACGGTCACTGAAAACAGCCCAGGGGTCCTGAGGGCAGGGGCCTTGGGTGGTCTCTGTCACCTCTGCCATCTCCCGGGGAAGAGGTCTGCACTCCTACGCAGGGGTGGGGTCCTCCTGTTCTGCTGAACTGAAGCTGCCTCCCTGGCCCAAGCTGCCCTTTCGGTCTTCTGCCCTGTTCCGTGCATCCTTAGGTCCTCAGGGGACTTGACCATGGAGGCTCAGGTGGGTCTCTGCAGTCTCCCCTGCCCCCACTAGTGCCTGGTTAGTCGGAGAGGGCACTTTCCAGGGAAGGGAGGGCTGCTTAGAGCAGGCAGAGACGGGCCAGGGCCTGAGCTGTCTCAGCAGGGTTTCCAGGAAGAGGATCGACCCATTCTCATCATCTCCCAACTGGGGGCATTTAGCAGACAGTTAGAGCATGGGGCCTGGGGCCTTGCAGCTGGGTTTAAAGTGGGTTTGGTGAGGGATGGAGAGGAAGGGCACAGGACCTGGGACTCAGGCAGGATAGTGTTTTTCCATTTTTAGATCCTTCAACTGAAGGTCCGACCCATTACACTTACACACACCCAGGGATTTTCCCTTTAAGCTGATCTCCACCCCACCTCTAACACCAGGGACCATTTCCATCTTGTCTTTAAGGAGCAGGAAACTGAGGCTTATAGAGACTGCATGTCCTACAGATCCACACATCAGCGAGGTAGGTGACAGGGCCGTGTCTAAAGCCAAGCACTCTGCCGCTTGTCTCTCCTGACTCTAGCTCTCTGATCAAAAAGATGTTTATCACATCATCAAGAGCTCTAGGTGTCAAGCTCCCTTCCAAGCCCCAGAGAGACCTCCGGTACCACTCCCACCCAGTCCCTCTCCATCTCTCACTCTGGTCCCCAAGTGCCGCCATCGGGAAACTTCAGATTCCAGTTCACCTCGTAACTAACCTAAATATTCCTGCTTTTCCTTCGCCAGCTGTAACCCCTGTGCCTCCAGGCTTTTGATCATAGCTTCTCCTAGCTGGGCGTTTTTCCAGGTCCTGGGGAAGGGAAGGCAGATGGGAGAGAGGGGAGGGGAAATACAAACCGTTAAACCAGGAGCAAGGCCCAGGGAGAAGGAGATTGTACATTCTCTGTGCTAGCCCCTCCTCCGCCCCGCTGAATCCCAGCTCAGTCTGGCACCCAGGGCTCTGGGCACGCCACCAGCATTGATCAGTTACAGTAACTGGAGGCTGAGATTGCAAAGCGGGCCACAGGGACGGAGCCAAGAGCGCTCACAGAGGACAGGGGGGATGCTTCCCTTGTAGCCTTCTACACACTGCATGCCCACCACCTGGCTCCAGGCTGGGTACTCGGTGTTATTGGTTGGGTTAGAAGCATGGGCACAGGCTGTGTTGGTCAGGTGGTCTCTGTGATTTGCAAACACCATCTCTGGTCCTCACTAGGGTTAATTACAGGTCTGGGAAGGCAAGATGGATGCACTGAGGTTCTGAATATGAGGAGTGGTGATTGACTAAGTCCCAAGAATTGGAGGCCACTGGTGTCCACATCTACCACCTATAATTGCAGACACCTTCCCAAGCTCACCACTTAGGGCACCCTCACAGACGCTCTACAGCTTGAGCTATCTCTTCCCACACACCCTGGCCAGCTTCCACGGACCCGTCTCAGGACCCAGCAGACAGGCAGGTGGGCAGGGCCAGCCTGGCCCATCCGCTCTCATCCTGGCCCCTCAGAGGCCCTGCTGGCAGACACTTACACCTTCCCAGACTCCTGCAGCATCTCGAGCCATTGTGTCTGCTCAAACTCAGACTCAGCAGCCAACAAGACATTTCCCTGCCGGGAAGAGGAGCCAGAGTGAGAGGTGTCCACTCCAAAGGAAGGGGAGGCCATTTCTTCTCTTCTCCCCACCCCCAACAGGCCTGGGCCCTGACAGTCCTCTCAGGCTAGACTGCACAGGGCTGTTCCCAGGGGATCAAGACGAAGATGCTTAGCCCTGTGGACCCTGGGCTCGGGGAAGGTCCTCACTCACGTGGAAGTCCTGATGCGAGATCTTCATGGCGTAGGGCATGCTGGGTTCTTCTCTGGCCTCCACCAGGCAGCCGCCCAGTGGGATGACACCCTGAGGAAGAAACAGAGCAGGCAGCTCCCACCCCACTCAGCTCACATCACTTAAGAGTCCCAGGAGGCTCCTGGAGAAAGCCGAGGGCTTGCCAAGGACCTCAGGCTGGACCACATCCCAGGGCTATGACATCAAGACTAAGACGGATTCCCAGAAGGAAGAAGAGCTGGGGCGGACTCTGTGGCTAAGGAGGTGTGTGTGTATGGAGTGGGGGGACTCAGTGCAGAAGTTACAGGGGGTGTCTTGAGCCCTGAGAGGATTTGTTCTCTAGATTCTAAGCCACATCAAGGCAACAGATAGTTCCCTGCCATTCCCAAACGTCCCCAGTGGGCCCTCCCTCGCTGTGGCCCTGGAAAGGCGCCTCCTTACCTTGGGATGGATATTGAAGTATTTATTGGTTTCAAAGCTCTTCTTTTCACTCTCAGAATAGTAAAGCAGAAAGCTTTCTTTGATGATAAAAAACCTATGGGGGAGGCATGAGAAAATGGTGAAATCTTAAGGGTCAAGAACATCCTTGGGGGCCCTGGACTCACATCGTTCTGGATGGGTGTTTTAGTGTAATCAAGTGGAATTTGAGTCTATCCTAGCAGGGGAAAGTTCAGAGCAGCGACATATTGGAACCTGCTGGGATAGACTCACAATGGCCAATAGCGTGACTCTCTTACCTGCTTAGCATTCAGTGACAGGACAGTGGTGACCATATAGACCACAGCAGGAGTGTTTGTACTGTGAAAATCAACTACAGCAGAACCACGCCCCAAGAGCCTGTTATTAAACCATTCACTTCCGGTGAGGAGCGGACCCCTGCAGGTTCCATCCCCCACGTGATCTTCCCAGTGAGCACAGCAGCTTTGGCCCAGAGTGGAGGGGCAGGACCACAGAGGCTTTGGGGCAGAGTGGAGGACCACAGTGGCTTTGGGGCAGAGTGGAGGGGCAGCCTGAATAGCTGCAGCAGTCCTTCTTCAAGGTAACTGAAGCTCAACTTGGTGTTTTGGTGTGAGCTCATGATTTTATTCCCTCCCCCGCCCCACACACACACACACATTTTGAGATGGAGGTCTTGCTAAGTTGCCTAGGCTGGTCTTGAACTCATAGACTTGAGCAATCTCCCCCATCTCAATGATGCATGGCCTGGTGAGGACCCTCTGCTGGAAATGCAGGCAAACAGAAGAGCGCTGCCTCCCCGCCCCCACAACAGTGCCTCATGAACCCCTTCATGTGTTGAATCCCTACCTGCAGAGGGACTGTCTCTGGAAACAGGATTTCTAGGAGGTAACTATGGTTCAGTGAGCTAATAATGAGGCAGGACCATGACCTAGTGGAGCTGTGGCTTTACAAAAGAGGAACTGGGGTTGGAGGTGTAGTTAAGTCTATGCAAGACTGCGTAGAGAGGCATTCCTCTTCTCACACCTTCCCTCAAAGGCGTCCTGTTCTAGACACTCTCACTTCAGTGTCCAAGGCTGGGCTAACCTCCCTTGGGCCCTGCAGAGCTGGGCAGCCAGTGTAAGGGCTGGTCACAGTCACCATTTCTACGTATTAGCGTCTGTGAGGCAAGTTATGTGAGGATCAGAGAACCTGCCTCTCAGACCAGGGCTGGAGGCGGGGCCTTTCACTCCCAGGTCGCAGGTGAGGGAAGAAGGGTTTAGATATGACGTCGCATACAAAGCCTTACAACTGCGGCAGAAGGATTGGAACTCAGGACCACCAGGCCTGCCTCCTGCTCCCTATATGGCTCATGGAGCCGCCGTCCTGGCTCAGGACACACCCAGGGTAGAGATGTGGGAAGCCACGTTGCAATGGCCAAGGCGGGGGATCTGCCAGTCACCAGGAGTGACGGGGAGAGACATCTAGTCTTCCTGGGCCTCAGCTCCGTGTGGGTGACAATTAAAGGCTATTTCTCATGGCTGGGAGGGAAACGAGTCTGATCACGTGAAGACCTGGCTCGTAGTAAACACACAGGCCGTGCTCGTGGTTGTTCTGGTTACTGCTGTTCCTTATCGCTGAGTTCAGCGGCTTTGCCGCCACCCCGCCCCTCTTCCCGTTTGTGTTCACACAACAGCCACTGAAGAGGACATGGCTGCAGCCCAACTGGCTGGCTTCCTGCTTTCCAAACACAGGCCGCAGCCCTGTCCTCCTCCTGTCTGAAGTGTCCCCCATCTCCAGGGCCAGCGTCTGTCCTTGGAGAAGCTTTACCGTCCTGGGTTTGCAGGAAGCCTGGAGTCTGTGCATGGTAAAGGTTTCATGTCGGTCCTGGCTGCCTTCTCTCTCTGGTTCACTATTAATATTAATATTAATTAATTAAATTATTATAGTGACTCAGGTGGTCAGGCTGGTCTCAAACTCACCATATAGCTGATGCTGACCTTGAACCTCTAACCTTTCTGCCTCCACCTCCTGAATGCTGTGATTATAGGCGTGAGTCACCATGCCTGGGTTATGGAGAGCTGGGAACTGAACCCAGATTCTTCATGCATGCTAGACAAGCGATCCACCGAGTCAGCCATATCCTCGGCACCCGCTCTCTATTTCACCTCCAGATGGAAGAACTTAGAAGTCAGGAAGGAATGCCCTTTGCTACACATACTTGACTGACATTATCTTATTTAAGTGTCTCCAAGTGATGGGCGGGGTTTTTGGTCTTCCAGTACATTGGTAAGAAAACTGGACCACAGTGAGAGGGCGCAACGGGCGAGTGGTGAACTCGGAGCTCTGTTGACAGAGCTCAAGTTCTCGGCTGCCTGTGATCTGGGATGCCGGTCCTCCTCGCCGCTGTCACCAGCTGTCTGACGCCCTCGAGCTGACCCTGGAGTTCGGCTGCAGCGCCCACTTGGCTCAGGCCAGACGCCTGTTACAGAACCAGTTACTTAGCCAAGCAGGTACTGTGCTGGGCCCTGACAGCTTGGTGAAGTCCCTGTCCCCAAGGAGCTCGAGCGTTGAATGCAGGAGAGAGCGTGTGGCAAGAAAAATTTTTTTAAAAAATAGCTCATGTTTATCAAGCTCCATCTTTGTACCAGGCCCTGTCTGAGCAAGAACAGTTCGTGTAGTGATTCATTCACTGCTTGTTCAAGGTAGGTGGCGAAACTGGTCTGCAGAGGAATCAAGCAATAAGTCCCAGATCACACAATGGGTAAACGGGGGAGCTAAAAATATAAAGCACTTGGCTATGGGGCGACACTGTCAGGCCGTGGGGATACACAGCAACGTAGAAAGTACCGCGGGGGGGGGGGGGGGGGGCAGGGATGCTATTACCCCATGAAGCACCGGGATCCATTACTGTGACATTTTACCACAGCAGAGTGTCTGGAGGATACACAGCCACTACAAAGCACCAGGACCCAGAGCAACAAGGGAAGTTTGTGTGAAAACCAGAAGCGTGGCCATCAAGGAGATGAATGCTCTCTAGACAGGGGGCGGGGGGGGGGGGGGGGGACTATGTAGAGAACAGTGTGCTCAAGGTCATCAAAATACGTCTGGTGTTATGTGCAGATAAGTGCTAAAGGGGTGGCCGGGGCATAGGGGGAGGGGAAGGAGAGAGGGCGGGTCTGTAAACAGGGGCTGAGAGCAGGCAGACACACACACCCACCTTGCACAGATATCAAACCAGTCCTGGGAGGTCAATTTGTGGTTTTAGAATAAAGAGAGGAGGCCCTGAGGAGGTCACATCTGGGCAAAGGGGTGAACCAGAGTTATTAGAAGGTAAAAATCAGCAGAGTATGCTGAATAGTTAGACAGGAGCAGGGTGACCTAAGTCCGATGACACCATGGCCAGGATTTTAGCTCGAGTGACAGGATGGACACACAGATGTCATCTAAAGTGAAGGATTTTCATAGTGTGGCTTCTTTTCCCTTTACCCTGTGCTCTGAGTATAATAAGGGTCCAGCCAGAGCTCAGTGGTTGACACTGGTCTCCTGAGAGATCCAGTGGAGGCAGAGAAAAATGTTCAGAGCACAGATGCAGTGTATATCAGACAGGCCTTTTTAAAGAAGGACCAGCCCGGCGCTGGAGAGATGGCCCAGTGGTTAAGGGTACTGGCTACTTTTCTGGAGGACCTGGGTTCAGTTCCCAGCACCTACACGTCAGCTCACAACCGTATGTAACTTCAGTTCCAGAGAATCCAATCCCCTCTGTGGTCTCTGCGAGCACTGTATGCACAGGATATACAGATATGCACGCAGGCAGAACACACACACACACACACACACACACACACACACACACACACGATATAAATAAGTAAAATCTTAAGAAGAAAATATGATGATGATAAAGAAGGAGGAGGAGGAGGAGGAGGAGGAGGAGGAGGAGGAGGAGGAGGAGAAGAAGAAGAAGAAGAAGAAGAAGAAGAAGAAGAAGAAGAAGAAGAAGAAGAAGAAGAAGAAGAAACAGAGCCAGAAGTAGTAGCCAGTCTGCTCTACTGAGCTCTTTAGTGCTCCAGTGTTTGGGGGTGTAGACCCAGGGCAGAGAAATTGGAAGTTGGGGACATCCTGCAGGGCAGGAAGGAGGAGGTGTGATGGGTAAGTGCAGAGGAGAGAGGGTCTCAGTAGCATGCCTGAGTCTGGACCAGAAGAGTGGCATATGGTATACATACATACAAGCAGGCATGCAAATATAGATGTAAATTTTAAAAAAAATAGACAAAAATCTAAAATCAACACACCAAAAACTGAAAAATAAACTGTCAAATAAAATAGGCTTCAGAGCCGGGCGGTGGTGGCGCACGCCTTTAATCCCAGCACTTGGGAGGCAGAGCCAGGCGGATCTCTGTGGGTTCAAGGCCAGCCTGGGCTACCAAGTGAGTTCCAGGAAAGGCGCAAAGCTACACAGAGAAACCCTGTCTCGAAAAACCAAAAAAAAAAAAAAAAAAAAAAAAAAAGGCTTCAGAAAACAGAGGAAAGAGCCCATGTGAAGGCGAGCGCCCCCTCAGCCTCCACGCTTTCAGTATGGTTTACTCCGCCCACAAAGACCATGTGTGAGAGATTAGAGGTGTGTGGCAGTGGAAATATCGAGTTGGAGGTGGGGAGGCTGAGGAACCAGAGTTCCTGACAGCAGGACATCTCAGTTCAACACCTTCTGGGGATTAGCGGAGACAAGATGCAGGATTTAGACTTCTGTGGGATTTTGATCTCGGAGCCAAAGTTATCTCACCCTCAAGAGGATACCCAAGGTATGGTTTCCCAGCAAGGACATGGTGAGCTGAGTCCTGGAGGCACCATGGTGGTCTCAGAAGGGCATCCCAGGTACCCCTTGCTGACCCTGGCTGAAGCTAAGACCATCCTCCTCCTCCTGTTCGGAGCACACAGGTCTTTGCATCTGAGTTTATGCTACCCCCAGAGGAAGGAGAGGACCGTGGCCAATTTGCCCTCTAGATCCTTCTGGAAATTCTCCTTTCTCTGTTAATGAACACTTGGATCCCTTCCTTTGCCCACAGGAAAGTAAACTAATAGTGAGGGCATCTTCCCACTCCTGTGTGGGCAAGGTGGGGCTACTGGAGGCTCCCCCTAAGACAGACTCTGAGGAGGAGAGGTTTTATAGAACTCAGCCAGCCACAGCCAGTTCCATCCTGCCCAATGGCTGGTTACGACGATGCAGCATGGAGCCTTTCTGCGCCTCTTCCCTCAGCTGCCCACCAGAGCATCGATTTCCCTAATGGTAAGTCTCTGCAGTGGTGGGTGTTGGCTGCCCTGTCCCAAGCCTTCCTGTGGCCACTAATTAGCTGAGGTCCAGAGACTGCACTTCATAAATGGGAAGCTGGAGCCCAGAGGCCCTACTGGGAAGCCAGAGAAGGCTGGGCTGGGCCTCAGGCTTGCTTCTTTCTGACTGTTGCTGACTCAAAGGAAAATCGAGGGTGTATGGGGTGGAGGATGGGGCGGTATTCTCCCAGAGGTGGGAACATGGACAAAGGTCTAGAGCTGGCAGGTCAGAGGAGGGAGAATCTTTGCATTGTGACAACCCCTGAGCAAGGAAGGTGTGAGAGGTGACAGTCTCTTCCAAAGGGTAGAGAACTTGACTTGGCACTGGGACTTATTGTTTTGACTTAGACTGGTTTGTTTTGGGTGGCTGTGGGGACGACTGACGGAGATTCTCAGGGCCCCACCCCCAAGTGTCCTGGCCACTACAACCATGCTTTTAGCTAAGAGGTTTTCTCCGGGCACTTGTGGGCCCCAAATCAACTGCATATGCAGTAGCCAGGTCCCCCTGTACCTACAGGGGAAAGGGGAGCCAGGAGACTCAGCCTAGGGGTCCAAGGCACCTACCACGTAATGGATGCAACCAGGTGAAAATGCCTAGCAGAAAAAGTCTTAAATGAGGACAAAAAGTCAGGCCCGATGGAGAGAGAAGGCTGCCTGAGGTAGCTCAGGACATTCTGCACAATGGCCCTGGCACAGTAAGTCCACAATAGCTCCTCCCCGACTCCCCATACTCATCCAAGAGCTGGGGCAGAGATTGGACGCTCACAGCCCTCAGTGGCTGCGGCTCAGACAGCAACCCTGTGAGCCTCTTCTCATATAACCTTCATACTGCTCCAAGCCTTCACTTAAAGTATCAGAGAGAAACTCAGCTTGGAGGGACTCAAGGGGGCCTGCCTCCCATTAAATCCCCAAGGGAAATCAGCCAGAAATAATAAAAGTGTATGAAACCATCTCTGCAAAACGTAAAGTCCCATCCACACCTCCATTTGTTCTGAGGTCTTACAGGAATATTAAATTATTCATCAAAATCGAACATCAAAACTAAACCGCTACCACATGCACGTGATCTGCGGTCCTGAAAACATCCGAGGCACTCAGACTCGTGGTGTGGGATGGAGAAGGGGCTGTGGTTCCAAGAATGGCCATACCCTCCAGGGAAGGGCCAGGATGCAGTCTGCGTTTTCTATACACCAGCAGTAAATCCTAGTGGGCGTGAGGAGGAAAGCAGTGTGGAAACTGGTCCATTGCACTTGCAGCCAGCTTTGGGAGGCTCCTGTAAGTCCAGGCCTGGTTCCTCCTCTCCCAATACCTGTCAGGACCGTTTGTACATAGAAGCCAGGTTTATCTGGAGCCTTCGATTGGAGTTGGTGCTGAGAACGGGGCCAAGGTTGCTCTGGCTCTCCCCAGCCCCTCTCCAAACATCAATCCTTTGAACAGGACCAATCTACCCTCTCTCCCACTCCAACTTCAGGTGTGTGTGTGTGTGTGTGTGTGTGTGTGTGTGTGTGTGTGTGTGTGTGTGTGTGTGTGAAGGCACAGTTGGAGGGGTTGCCAACACAATTTCTTACAGAAGGTTTGTGGTTCTCTCTCCTGAGTCTTTCAGAATGGCCAGTGATCTGCTGGATAGAGTGGCGCCCATCTCCCAGCCCACTTTAAGCCTCAACAGAGGGATGGAATTGGCTGTGGAGGTCTCTGCAGACTCTCTGGTGGGAGATGGGTGGTGGGTGGTGGGTGGGGGGATTAGGGGAGCTAGGGGGGAAGGGGGCGGCTCCTGCTCAGTCTGGCCCAACTTAACCTCAGTCTCTCTAGCCCATATGCAGCCGCGCCACTTGGGACCTGGGACTCAGTTCATTTTTCAGAGAATTCCCGGCAACTACAGGCCAGTGATTCCATTCTAGCTCCAGCGGCCAATTAAAGTCGCATTTTGGGGACAGCACAGACAGAAACTGCCTGGGCGGGCCAAGGTCACAGAGCAAGGCTGAGGCAGGGCGGTGACTGGTGGAGTGGGAGGGGTCCCGAGGCCCGGGGCTCCCTCCCAAGGTGGGGAGGGGACGTCTCCCCGGACGCGGGGACTCACTCACCGCCTGGACCACTTGGCCGACGATCTCCCGAACGGCCGCTTCCACAGAACCCCATAGAGCTGCACTTTGGTGCTGATGTCCAGCGCGTCCGCGTCAGCCTGCTCCAGGGACGGCGATGGCGACACAGAGTTGGACTTGGACGTGAACATCCTGTCTCGGAGGCGCTGCCCGGCCCGGGTCCACCCCCCTCGTGGGACTGGAAGGGACAGGGAGGACGGCGGGCAGCCTGGGCACGACCAGCGAAGGCAGCTCCGGACGCCGTCGGGGCGCGTCCCAGCGAAAGGAGCGGGACGCCAAGGGGCGCGGGAATTGCAGCCAGAGGCTGGGACGAAGCTCGGGAGCGCCGCCGGCCGGGAGGGAACTCCGCAGGGAGGGCAGCTCGGCCCGCAGGCTCGCAGCATCCACTCCCCCCACCCCCACCCGCGCGGGCAGCCTCAATTCTGGTGGCCTGGATTGGCTGGGAGTGGCAGGTGAGCCGGCCGCAGGCCAGCCGCGAGCGCCAATCAGGGCTGGCGCCGGCTGCACAGCCCAGCTCAGTGATTCCGCAGGGTCCCGGCCTGGCGCTCGCCCGGGGATTTGGCCACTGCACCTCCCCACCCCCACCCAGGCGTCCAGTGCATCCCCACCACCACCACCCGCCCGCTCCTCAAGGTCCGTGGAGTCTACATCAAAACTCTGGCTAGGTGGCTTGGTGATGGGCAGGAGTCACTCTGCAGACACCTGCTTGCCCCTGGGCGTGGGCGTGGTATTAGGGAACTGGACTTGTGATTCCAACTCCAGGCTTTAAATGGCTCTGCAAGCCGCTGGACCTTGTTTTTCTCACCTGAAAAGCAGAGACGCTCCTACCTCTTGGGGCAGGCCGGTGGCCAGCTAAGACTTAGGTAAGTGCCTAAGGACCCGCTTCGAAAAAAGATTCCAAGCCGGGCGGTGGTGGCGCACGCCTTTAATCCCAGCACTCGGGAGGCAGAGCCAGGCGGATCTCTGTGAGTTCGAGGCCAGCCTGGGCTACCAAGTGAGCTCCAGGAAAGGCGCAAAGCTACACAGAGAAAAAAAAAAAAGATTCCAACAAGGTTCAGGGCCCTTCTCTGTCCTCGCAGGTAGGTTTCACTTTGCGCTGCCGCGTCTGCCTGGACCAGCTCGGATTTCTTTTCCTAGTACTTGGCAGTCAGTCTGTGTCGGCATTTGGCATTCAGTGTCAATCTCAAACTGTCAATGCCGTTTGTGTTCGTGATTTATCTGTGCGCCTCCTGTGCTCCCTGGGGCTACGCGCGCTGCCCACTTCCGCTCTCAGCGTGGCATTTGTTGGCCCCTGTCCCTTTCTGGCCAGGCCTGGGGACTGCCTTTGGCCTCCTTCTCTGCAGGTGGAAAAGTACTCCAAAGGTGAAGAAATAGGGTTTGTTTGCATACCAGAGCCGCTCCCCTTCCCCTCCTCCTTCTAGTCTTTTCCAGGTTGAGAACCCACCGGCCCTCAGAGGCGGTCATCATTCACCTGTGCCCTTCCTTAGTGAAACCACTTTCCTCCCTCAGGATCTCCGATTCCTCGGTGTAAGACGAAGTGAAATTGCATCAGAGCTTGCAAATAGATGGCTAGTCCGAGAGCCAAATCAGCTTGCTCAGACTTGATTAATTTGCCCTGAGCAAGCAACATTGCGGTAGAGTTAGTATGCCGAATCTCAAGGGCTCACTGGATGAATGCACACACCGGGTAACCATCACCCAAAGCAAGGTACAGACCTTTCCAGTCCTAGTACCCTTCTCCAGGCAACCCACAAGCTTTCCTCACTTTTCACCATTCTCTCTTCTCTCTCTCTCTTTTTCGAGACAGGGTTTCTCTGCGTAGCTTTGCGCCTTTCCTGGAGCTCACTTGGTAGCCCAGGCTGGCCTCGAACTCACAGAGATCCGTCTGCCTCTGCCTCCCGAGTGCTGGGATTAAAGGCTTGCACCACCATCGCACGGCCCTTCACCATTCTCTTAACCACTTAAAATATTTGACCGGAATGCCCTAAAGGACATCCCTCAAAGACCTCACCATCATCATCTTGTGTTGTCTCACCTGCCCAGCCTTTCTTCTCTATATAGCCTATCAGACTATTTTTTGTCTTACTGAGGCTCAAACCTGCGGCCTGGTGAATGCTAGGCATTTGCTCTAGCATTGAATTACACCTCCGGTCCCTTGCAGGTGCTCAAGTTTATAATCCCGATGCCTGGACACTTTTCTTACTTTAGGACTCACGCTCTTCTTAGATACAAACAAGCAAACAAAAAACCAACCAAATAAAACTTGCACCAAGAGCTTTTGGTGTTGTGTTCCCTGGAGCACAGTAGGACCTTGAGTTGCAGGGAATAAGCACAAGAAAGCAGCACACATCGCCATGTGCTTTTCCAGGGAAGCAGGTGGCTAAGGCACCTGACTTGCTTCCAGCGGTTACTGTGGCTTCAGGGCTACCTTCCTGGAGTCGGGCTCCTGGCAGCACAGGACAGAGGCAACTGATGCTCTGTGGCATGAGCAGGGCTTGAACTACTGTCCTGGAAACTTCCCCTCAGGCCTGGCTCTGTGGTCCTCCTGACTTGACGGCCTTTTGGCAAATTCATTCTTGCTCTCCTGAATCAGGTCGGTGGCAGCTCTGGCCTTGGAGTTAAGGCCAGTGATGAGCTTGTGAGCCACAGCATGGGTAGAACCACTATTGAGACATTTTTCAAGGGGAAGAGCTGAGGGAGCCCAGGGGCTCCTGGAAAATGTTCTGTGATGGAAGAAATGGACATTGCAGGACATCTAGACAGCCTTCAACTAGCAGTGAATGTTGGGTAGAAAAACTGTAAGAGGCAAGCAGTGAGATACTTCAGTATCTTCTTCTTCTTTTCAAACAGCCCACATGACACCAGGTCAGGTATGGGCAAAGCTTTTCTGTTTTCATTGTGTTCTCGGTCCAGTTGATGGGAGTCTTAATGCACGCTGAGAGTTCTGGGGGAAACAAACAAGGCAGGGCCGAGGACCAAGTAGGTCAGGGAGACCTAAGCATTCTCTTCTTCCTTCCTTCCTTTTTCTTTCCTTCTTTCTAACTTCCTTTCTTGTTTTCTTGAGACAGGATCTTGCTGTGTAGCCCAGTTGCTCTCAAATTTGTCATCCTCCTGCCTCCACTTCTGGAGTGCTGTAATTACAGGCATGTACTCCCATGCTTGGCCAGGATTGCCCAGTCTTAGTAAGCAAACGAGACTAGGGTAGAAACTCAGGCTAAATGCCCCCCCCCCCCCGCCCGCTGGTTAGGTGTGGAGCTGCTGTTTTTAATGTGCTGTATGCAGCTTACCTAATTTAGCTAACTGTGCCAAGAGGCTTAGGGGACATTTTATTCTTCATGCCCCATGAGACAAATCAAGATTAAAAGAGTTTATCTAACTCTTAAGTTTGGTGAGTCATATGTCCCCAGGAATTTACCCATTTCTTCTAGATTTTCCATCTTTTTGGAACACAGGTTTTCAAAATATTCCCAAAGGATCCTGGGTGCCATTAGTATCTGTTGGAACAGTACCATGCCCATGACCCCATCCATTTCATCTCTCTCTCTCTGAGACAATTGACCTGGAAGTCACTATGTAGAACAGGATGGCCTTGAACTTACAGAAATCATCCTGTCTCTGCCTTTAGAGTGCTGGGATTAAAGGTGTGCGCCGCCATTCCTTGCTCTAACTTTCCTAATATTGGCCTCCTTTTTCTTATGATGAGTTTGGCCATAAGTTGTCAATCTTGTTTGACTTTTCAAAGAACTAACTCTAGGGGCAGGGGAGATGGCTCAGTAGTTAAGAGCGTTCGTTGCTCTCTTGTAGAGGACACAGGTTCAATTCCCAGTACCACACGGTGGCTCACAATCACCCTTAACTCCAGTTCCAGGGGATCCGGTACCCTCTTTTGACCTCTGTGGGCACCAGGCACACATGTGGTACACATACATACATTCAGGTAAAACACTCATGCATATCATCTTGAAATTATTTTAAAAGAACTGGTTCATTTTTTTGTATCTCTCTAGTCTCTGCTTTATTACTTTCTATCTTCTGGGTTGACATTGTGTTTGTTCTTGTTTTTGAAGACCTTGAGGTGCACTGTTCAGTTGTTTTTTCTAAGTTATCTACCACTCAGGAGAAACATTTCTGTAATCCTAGTATTCAGGAAGCTGAGGCAGGAGGATCACAGTTGGAGCTCAGATTGTCTCAGAAAAAAACTTGTGTACTCAAGGTTGCACAGCTAGGCTCTTCCTGAACCATGATGGATCTGTGTATGCATGTGGAGTTGGGGCAAGCAGTCCATCTGACAGCTCGGTTTGTTCTTGATCTGTGTATGCATGTGGAGTTGGGGCAAGCAGTCCGTCAGACATCTTGGTTTGCTCTCAATCTGTGTGTGTATGTGGAGTCGGGGCAGTCAGTCCATCCGACAGCTCGGTTTGGTCTCAGTCTGCACCTTCCCACCGCAGCACACAGCTTGTGAACTGAAGTGGGAGCTCAGGAAATGCTGAAGTGCTGAGTGTCTTTCTCAGTTGACAACTTATCTACGGTTCAGGGTTCTTCAGGAGACCATGCTTTTTGTTTGATTATTTTATTTAATTTATTTTCTATCATCAGCTTGATACAGTACAAATTCGTATCCTAATAGTGAAATGTTTCACTGAGGCTTGCCCAGTGATTGAGTAAACCCAAAACTTATTATAAGCCACAATCATCCTAGGGTCCCCCCGTAGGTAGCCTCCCTGGATCTGTGGGTTGTAGTCTGATTGCTCTTTGCTTTATATCTAGTATCCACTTAAGAGTGAGTAAATATCATGTTTGTCCTTCTGGGTCTGGGTTACCTCACTCAGGATGATATTTTCTAGTTCCATCCATTTGCCTGAAAATTTCATGCTTTCATTGTTTTTCTCTGCTGAGTAGTACTCCATTGTGTATATGTACCATATTTTCTTAATCCATTCTTCAGTTGATGGGCATCTAGGTTGTTTCCAGGTTCTGGCTATTACAAATAGTGCTGCTATGAGCATAGTTGAGCATGTATCTTTATGGTATGAATCAGCATTCCTTGGGTATATGCCTAAGAGTGGTATGGCTGGGTCTTGAGGTAGATCGATTCCCAATTTTCTGAGAAACCACCATACTGATTTCCACAGTGGTTGTACAAGTTTGCACTCCCACCAACAGCGGAGGAGTGTTCCCTTTGCTCCACATCCTCTCCAACATAGACTGTCATTAGTGTTTTGTTTGTTTGGTTGGTTGGTTGGTTGGTTTTTCGAGACAGGGTTTCTCTGTGTAGCTTTGCGCCTTTCCTGGAACTCACTTGGTAGCCTAGGCTGGCCTCAAATTCACAGAGATATGCCTGTCTCTGCCTCCTGAGTGCTGGGATTAAAAGTGTGCGCTGCCGCTGCCCGGCTCATAGCCATTCTGACAGGTGTAAGGTGGTATCTCAGAGTCGTTTTGATTTGCATTTCTCTGATAACTAAGGATGTTGAGCATTTCCTTAAATGTCTTTCAGCCATTTGAGATTCTTCTTTTGAGAATTCTCTGTTTAGTTCTTTAGCCCATTTCTTAATTGGATTGTTCAGTATTTTGATGTCTAGTTTCTTGAGTGTTGATATAACCAACCATTTTATTAAAATAAGAAACACAGAGCCAATGTAAAAGAGAAAGCCGAGAGGTCAGAGCTCAGAGCTAAAACCTTACCTCCTGCAGTGCTTCTAGCTTCCCCGAAAAAGAGCTACTTCCTGTTTGTCTGTCTTTAAATAGTCTTTCTGTTCTGCCTTCTTATTGGTTGTAAACCCAACCACATGACTGCCTTGTCACTGCCTGTAAGTACCATCCTCCAGGTTTTAAAGGTGTATGTCTCCATTGCTGGCTGTATCCCTGAACACACAGAAATCTACCTAGCTCTTCTACCAAGTGCTGGGATTAAAGGCGTGCGCTGCTGCTGCTGCTGCTGCTGCTGCTGCTGCCGCCGCCGCCGCCGCCCGCCGCTTCGCTCTTGCTATGGCTCTAATAGCTCTGACCCCCCCGGGGAACTTTATTTATTAACATACAATGAAAATCACATTTCAGTACAAATAAAATACCACCATATTTCCCCTTTTCTATTTTAATAAAAAGAAAAAAGGCAAAAGGTTATAACTAACAAAAGAAAAACTATATACAAAAGTACAATAACTATATACAATATATACAAGTAACAAATACCTAAATGATGTCTCGTCCATTTGTATTTGACAAATCAGAGAAAATAATTCCCTTACCTATCCTATTTTGGTAAGTCCAAAATGTATCTAATTCACTTTCTATTCTAATTAATCTTCAACTATAACTAACTAACTAACCTTCAACTATAACTAACTAATCTTCAACTCCCTCAGAGACCCAAGAAGGAAATAATATAAGCTAACAAAAATAAAAACAGGAAGTGCATGCAAGCAACTTCCAAAAATTTGTAAGTTGACAGAAACAGCCAGCTGCCTGGACAGTCACCTGAGGTTTCTCCACAGTGTTGGGGCATCATCTTCAGCCTATAGGCTTAGTGTATCTGACAGACTCATTGTGAAGTAGGATGTACACAAGGTCAACAGTTCAACCTCACATTGGGTGAGAGCAGTCCATGTACCAGAAACACCTGAATTCCACTAGTGTCATGTCATGATTCAGGAATTTTTTTTTTTTTTTTTTTTGGTTTTTTGAGACAGGGTTTCTCTGTGTAGCTTTGCGCCTTTCCTGGAACTCACTTGGTAGCCCAGGCTGGCCTCGAACTCACAAAGATCCGCCTGCCTCTGCCTCCTGAGTGCTGGGATTAAAGGCGTGTGCCACCACCGCCCGGTGATTCAGGATTTTAAATTCTGGAAATTGTTGACTGTTTTTGAATTCAGCTGTCCATTCTTCTTGGCTGTGTATGTATGGCTTCATCTCAGCACTTGAGTTCTTTATATATTCTGGAGATCAGCCCTCTGTCAGATGTGGGGTTGGTGAAGGTAAAGATATGCAGGCCTTGAGATTTATATCTTCTAAGAATTAGAGAAAGACTTAATTCTAGGAAAATATATTGGCCTCTGGACACAATCAATCAATCCTGCCATCTCTGAGAAGTGCAGAGAGTCCCAAGCATACATTAAACAAGAGTCTAGCATAATAAAACCCTCCAGGACCTTAAGTGGCACTGCAAAGGTCTCTGGGTCCCTGGTATATAATGGGATTTTAAGACATCCCATTCTGTAGGCTGTCTTTTTGTCTTATTGACCATGTCTTTTGCCCTACAAAAGCTTCTCAGTTTCAAGAGGTCCCATTTATTAATTGTTGCTCTCAGTGTCTGTGCTACTGGTGTTATATTTAGGAAGTGGTAGGAGACCATTCTTTAAAGATTGATTTTATTTCATATGTACACGTTTCATTGAGTGAGTTTTGTGTGCCTCATGTGTATGCAGGAGCCCTGAGGAGGCCAGAAGAGGGTGTCAGGTCCTCTGGAACTGGAGTATTAACACTCTGTTCTACATGAACAGCCTCCAGGAAGGAGCTGTGTGAATCCAACCTAATGGGGATGCAGCTCTCTGCTCTTAGATACAGGCTAACGTACACACTTAGGAAAAGGCAATAAACATTCCCCGCAGGGAAATGGAAATGAGGGTTCCCCTGGAGTTACACCCCGACTGCGCTGCCAAAGCTCCCAGCTTCATGTTCAAAAGCCGCTCTTCCCAGTATCACCTACCCACTCTGTCCTTGACCCCCACCCACAGGCACACAGACCATGCCATTTCCACTGTCTCCAGGCGTGTGCCAAGTGAAGGACCCAGGAACGCCACAACTCTGGCTTCTCTGAGCTACCTCAGCCCCAAGTAACCCTGTAGGAGCAGGAAGTAGAGGTAGCCAGCCCTGGGCTTCATCAAGCTTTGGAGCAGCATCAAATGTCTGTCTAACCCTAATTCCAGGACCCAGGCTCTCCACCTGGATCCCACATAAAGGCTGTGGCCAGGTTCAGGTAACCTTGGTTACAGCGGATCTTTGCCCATTCTTGAATTCTAGCCCACTGCCTGCTCAGTGTGGGTTTTCTCTCCTGCGACTGCTGCTCGTCTGGACGCCAGCTTCTTCGGGACAGGGACGGGCTATGTAGCAGGCACTCAGCAAGTGTGTGCTGCCCTGATGCTCTTTGCTCAGTGGTTTTCTGCTTTTGTTGACCAACCAAATGGAGACCAATGTCTCAGGCCCTTGGCTTCCTCTCCTCTAAAGTGGAATCTGTGGAGTGCCTGAGAATGGATGTGGAAGCCACCTTTCGATGACAGACTGAGACATTAGCTGTGAGAACCAAGGATAATCACTGGGCTTCTGAGGGCTTTGTGTTCTCAGCCTTTGCCACTCTCTGCTCCCTCCCAACTTGACTTTATTTTATTTTATTTTTTTGTACTTGAACACATGGAAGGATCCTCCAGAATCCAGGCTTACTGACTGTCCCCCAAAGCTGACCACATGAGTCTGTTGGCGTCATACCCTCTGCTGGTCACCACTGTTTTGACTCTAGGCCCCAACTTCTGACCTTCGGCTGTAATACCCTACATACACACACACACACACACACACACACACACACACACACACACACACACACGCGCACGCACGCACGCACGCACGCACGCACGCACGCACGCACGCGCGCACACACACCAGGACTCAGCCTGCTCCTTTCCCCAGCTCTCTAGTCACACGAATTCCGATGTTCTAGCTGTCACGCACATCTGCGTCTTTGCTCTGCTCGACCTTCCCTTGGTCGAGAATGTTGCTCTTCTTCCTTCTCAGTCCTGCTTAGACTCAGGTCAAATGACTCTTCATTTGCAATGCCCTTCCCCATGTCACTCCCCTGGTAAACTCCTTTTCATTGTGCTCCATTCCTTCTGTGACTGGACTGTGTAAGACCAGGTGGGGTTGCTGTGCAAGGCTTGGCTGCCTCCAGAGAAACCTTGGAGAGATGTCTGCTCATCTCTTTTCTGTTTCTGTGATAAAATGCCTTGACAAAAAGCAACAGGAAAGGGAGGAAACGGTTTATTTGGCTTATAATTCCAAATCACAATCCATTTTGGGTAAGTCAAGGCAGGAACTCAAGCAGCCAATCACGTTACATCCACGACCAAGAGCAGAGAGCGCATCACTTGCTTGCTTGGTGCTCAGCTGGCACTCTCTGTTCACACAGGCCGGAGCCTCGCCCATGGGATGGCACTATCCACCATCAACTAACAGTCAGGGCCGTCTTCCACCGGCATGTCTACAGTAGGCCAACCTGCTCTAGATAGTTCCTCACTGAGGCTTCCTCCCAGGTGACTGCAGGTCATGTCGGGTTGACAGTTAACCAGCGCAGGAGGTAAAGTGGTACATGCACTGTGGGTCAGAGCAAAGCCTGTAAGTCGAAGGTAGGGGAAGCAAATGAGAGCATTATACGGGCATGGAAGACTGGTCCTTCTGGGTGATCAGGGTCCCCACAGGCCCCGAGGAAGGCTTGCCTGCCCGGGGTAAGTCCACCTGAAGCCCCTCTGCTAAAGCCCAATAAGGGATTTCCCTGCCAGGACTCCCTCTAAGATTAGATTGGTCTCATCATCAGGTGGCCTGTTGCCCTAACTACCCACAAGTGCTCACACCCAAGGTCTCCAGGGTAGCTGGTGTTTTTGGGGTAGCTGGAACACCTTGTTGCCCTGCTGGCCTGCCACTTCCCAGCACTCATACGGGGTTTTGGAACCCAGGGGCATGACAGGGACAGCAGACTTCTCAGAGATGCTTATGCTGCTGCCCCTTGAGGGTGCTGTGTGGATTAAAATACATGTATTAATTTAGCTTCGAAGAGGAAGGATACTGTATTTGGGTCTTGGCAGATGTGCTGAGTTTGGCTAGTAAACTCGGAAGCCATTTCTTGCTATAGTCTCACACATTCCCAAAACATCCTTGAGGGAGAGCCAGCGAGTTGGCCCCTCATGTAGAACTGAGTGCAAAATTCAGCAGGCCAGATAGCACTGATTAGGACCAGTGTCAGCGCCATCTTTATTCAATAGAAAGGTTGAAGGTAAGATACTTTGAAACCCTCTCAAATTCATTCACCAAAAGGGGGTCCTCTAGCAGGGTGGGTGGTGCACACCTGCAGTCCCAGCAGTTGGGAGGCTGAAGCAGGTGGATCATGAATTCGGGGCCAGCCTGGGCTACACTACAGTGAGACCCTGCCGTAAGTGGGAAGAGGACCTTCCAACACCCAGCTCCATATTAGCTTGGGATGTCTGTGCAAGTCCCACAGAAAGTTGATTTCTGGCTCTTAAAGTATTGAGTAAATCTGCCTACGGCCAGTGTTCAGGCGAATCCCCTAAATGCACCCAATCTTGTTGTAGGGCGAAGGCTGCAACAGCAGAGAATGTTAAAAGGCCCAAAAGACCTCCCTCCCTCCCTCCCTCCCTCCCTCTCTCTCTGCACCTTTCCTGGAACTCACTTGGTAGCCCAGGCCTCAAACTCAGAGATCCGCCTGGCTCTGCCTCCCAAGTGCTGGGATTAAAGGCGTGCGCCACCACCGCCCGGCTCAGTTGGTTTTCTTAATGAAGAGATGTTTTCCAGAACTCTGAAGCACCTCACCTGAGATACATATGGAGCTCTAATGGTGTACAACAACATTGCATGTGCAACGGCACTTACCTCATCAACACTCCACTGTGTGTGCAACAGCACTTACCTCATCCACACTCCACTGTGTGTGCAACAGCACTTACCTCATCCACACTCCACTGTGTGTGCAACAGCACTTACCCCATCACTCAGCGGCCATATGAAGCAATCTGCATTACAGTTAGAAGTTATCTGAGACAGGTGTGGTGGTGCGCACCTTTAGTCCCAGCACTTGAGAGGCAGAGGCCGCATTCCATATATGTATGCAAACATCATAACGAAGTCCATTATTTTGTCCAATTAATATCACTAATATACGTATTTTTTGGGTTGGGGTCTCACGCAAACCAGGCTGGCCTTGAACTATGCAGTGAATAGCCTTGAACTTCTGACCCTCCTGCCTCCACCTCCTGAGTGCTAGGACTACAGGCACCAACTACCATCTCTGTTGCATTCCTTAGCCCACCTTGACCTCATGGCAGCCTACCTGCTTCTGCCTCTGGAGTGCTAAGTCAACAGGCATGAGCACGTCATTAACACAGTAAATATACGTGTTCAATGAAAGAAAACAAAAACTCCACGGGCCAGGGAGACGGCTCAGTGAGTAAAAGTGCCTGTGGCTTGTCACGCAAGCCTGGCAGCCCAAGTTCGAAGCAACCCAGGGTAGGAGGGAAGCTCATGAAAGCCATTCTCGGCCCTCCACACTGAGGCTTGTCTGTCTTCCCCCCACTCTTCTGCCCCCCCCCCCCACATGCCTAGTTCAAAAGTCAGCACTTCTATGTAAGTACCTCTTTCGAGACCACTGATCACAGCACTTACATGCTCACATGACACCCCTGACCTCTGAAAGGAGTGGATGATGATCCATTTGCCTGCTTCTCTTTTGGAAAAGCTCCTTTTATAAATTACTATCTGCTAATGAGCAACACGGGAGGAGGTGGTTATCACTGGATCTCTCTTGGAGCAATGGCACACTGGGTCCCTCACTGCCCCTCCCTCTTTCCCGTCTAAGGTATCTTTCTTCTGTCCCTTACGACCTACCGTTACCTCAAAATGTTTCAATTATATTTTCCTTTTGTTTGTGTGGGGGTGAGGCACACACGCCACAGTACACGTGTGGAGATCATAGGTCAACACACAGGAGTTGGTTCTCACCTTCCACCACGGGGGTCTCGGGGACTGAACTCAGGTCATTAGGCTTGGCAGCAGGCGCCTTGACCAGTTACGCCATGCCGACTGCCCACCTTTTTGACGTTCAAATCTGCATCAGGTCTGGTTGCCAAACACAAATACTGCCAGTGTATAAATAAAGAGCCATCCACATAAGATATGCACTGATAAAAATTTAATATCATAAACAAATCAGAAAACAGCAATTTTTAAACCATTCACAATTAAAGTGGAAAGAGACAAAATTATAAGGCAGCCATCCATGGAATGAGTTTATGTGTACAAAGGATCCAGAAATAACCGTTGTGTACAAAGGGACATTTGAAATCACCGTTCAGGCCACCAAACCAGGAGACCTGTGATGTTACCACCCCACCCGACTCCCAGCTTACAGGAAGACACCACCCGACAGAGAGCGAAGCCAGTCTGTGTTTAGAGCTGTGCTGGGCTGAGCACATCTGAAGTACCACACGTCTGCCAGTCCCTTCCCACCAGGCTGTGTTGTGGAGTACCTCCAGCAGAGCTCCTCAGGGGTGAGGCCCACTCTGTACTGAGCACAAGTCTGCTACCGCAAGGACTCCTGTCGAGTGACTGCCGAGGGTGTCGCCTGTGCTGCGACAGTCTCCGGCTCTGGCCCGAAGGCAGGAGCATTTTAGAGGTTTGTGCTGTTGGCATACAGTCCCCATGTTGAGAACGTCACTACCATGAGTTTCAGGGCTTAACACACTCTGTTGCTGGTGTGTCCCTCCTAGTTCTAACCCTTGAAAGAGAGAGCCAGCCAGTGACAGACTGGTTAAAAAAAAATCTATGTTCCCCTTTCGACAAGAAATGACACCTCTGAACAGTCCCTCCTTTTCTTTTCTCTACTGATCCAAACCCCCAGAAGAGGCCAACTCGGCTGTCTTTAATTGAGAAGTCTGGGGAATAAGGTGGAATGAGGAGAAGAAGACACGGCCTCAGTGCTGTCCCCACCACTGGCACTCCAGACCGGCTGCCTGGAGGACAGCTGCTGGACAGCGCACACAGGAAGGCAGAGCCAAATGGGAACAGCGCCGCTCTGTTGATCGAGACTGACAACACCGGGGACCAGTGAGGGGAGTGGATCAGCGTTTTCAACTTCAATTTGCCTTTTAAGAGCGGGCTTGGGCTGGGCGGTGATGGCGCACACCTTTAGTCCCAGCACTCAGGAGGCAGAGCCAGGTGGATCTCTGTGAGTTCCAGGCCAGCCTGAGCTACAGAGTGAGTTCTGGGACAGCCAAGGCTGTTACACAGAGAAACCCTGTCTTGGGGAAAAAAAAAAAAAAAAAGAGCAGTGCTTGGAATCTGAAGTCCATCTACATCTCCCAGAGAAAGGGGCTCCAATTGTAATTAAGACTGCTTTGGTTATGAGGAAGGATGGCCCGAGCTTTTTATCAGTTACTTCTTTGGTAGCCCGTAATTCCACTGGTAATCATGGCAGCAGCTGAAGTATCACCAATGTGTTCAAATGTGTTATCGGATTATTAAGGCATCCACACCTCCGGAGGAAGTTTTGAGGAGGAGGAGGAAAACAGAACTGAAACACGCTGGAAAGCGAACATCAAGGTGGCCTCTCCAATGCCTGCCACGTGAGTGACCTCTGTCTCCCTAGACAGAGGCTTCTGCCCTGCTGCACGGTTCCTGCTGCCTAAATGCATTGGAGCCCTATTAAGATTCATATGGCTAGTGAGCCTGCTGGCCAGGGAGGGATGAGCGTTCCCAGGCAGCAGCTCGGGGCCTGGGGAAGGCCCCAGCTTTGGAAAGCTCTTTACTACTGAGGCCTGGGGTGGGGGAGGCAAATTTAGGAGTTTGATGGTTCCGTCCCGGCCAGGGTCCAAGGCCCTCTCCAGCAAGATATTCTAGCCAAGCTTTTAAGCGAGACGGCAAGGCACTGCCGGGTGAGAGAGGCTCTGGCCAGTGCGACAAACCCTGACCCCTGCACGGAGTAAGGTGACAGAGTTACTTTTACTCAAGCCAAGTCCAACACAGAACTGGCTATCTACTCGACACAGTGAGTTTCCAGAAAGAACCACGACAACCGTACTTTGGAAGGACTAGACGAGAGCAAACCTTCCCCGAGTCGGCTGTTGGCGCCTAACCAGGAGAGAGACCCCGACTCGCACACCGCATGCCTTCAGTTTCCCAGGGAGGCAATGGCTACCAGCCTCCATCCGACACTGCGCCTGCCCATTCGGCTCCTTTCTTCACTGCAGCCAGCAGAGGGCTGGCAAGTTCAGTTCCACAGCTGTGACCCAGTGACAATTCAGTCGAGAAACAGAGGAAACCACAGGCATGCTGGCTGGCATGGGTGTCAGAGAAAAATATAAATGACGGCACCCACCGCACTGAAGAAACTAGTCTTGGCTCTCTCTTTAGGTAAAGTGTCTTGAAACGGTACAGAAAATGTAAATTAATACAGTATTATACACCTATCTGACAACACAGGGTTTAGGCAGATTTTGGCAAACATGGAAAAATCACCTTCGTTTGTTGAATACTTTGTCTCAACTGCTGAAATTTTCAGAGTGTTCGTGATGTGTCGGCTCACAGGAGGAAGTGACAAATCAAGGCTTGATGAGGCTGGATTTGACACAAAGGTAACGTATTTGAAGGAAATGAAGACTAGGGACAGTGCTCTCTTGTCACCGTGGTTCAGGAGTGGCTGTCCCGATGGACGTTCACACAGGCCTGACGTCACCAGGAGCAGTGAGCAGGACATGGAGGGGCAGGAGAAGAGCACAGCATGGGAGGGCAGGACGCAGACATGATTGCAGGGAGCAGCTTGAGGCAGTGGCAGACACGCCCTTCTGACACTCCTGCTGCTCCTGCACGGGAGCCGAGAGTGGACAGAAACTCTCCACTCTGGGCAAGGGCCTAGCCAGGGGCTGCTGGCTGCTAAAAGCAATACTCAGAGCATCAGTTCTCAACCTGTGGGTTGTGACCCCCACAGGGGTTGCATATCAGATATTTACATTATGATTCACAGCAGTAGCAAAATTACAGTTATAAAGTAGCAATGAAAATAATTTATGGTTGGGGGTCACCACAACACGAGGAACTGTATTAAAGGGTTGCAACGTTAGGAAGGTTGAGAACCACCGACTTAGCGGAAAAGAACACCACACTTTGTAATAGTGTTACTTTATAAAAGGGTACTACAAAGATGTCAGTTACTATCCAAATTCCCAGAAAATTTAACATCCCTTCATTTCTTCACTGCGATCCCACTGCTGTTGAAGGAAAGCCTGTGTCTGAACAGACCCTGGCTCCTCTGGAAGAATGTGCTGCAGACGGGTACCCTGTAAAGGATACTTCAGAAACAAGCTACAAGACACCAGACCCCGCTTCCAAAGGCTCTATGGGAGGAAGGGCAGGCTCTATTCAGGGAGGCACGTGCAAAGGAGCTGATCAAGCCTGTAGACCTCCCCTCTCGATGGATGTCTCCTTCAGGTCAGGTCAGCTGTGTCTCCTGGCCTCTTTCCCTTACTCTAACCTTAGTATCCAAGAGGGTGAGTGCTGCCCGCTTCTCTCAAGGCATGGGGCACAGGTGCTGAAGCACCAGTCTTACACGGTGAGAACCACGTGAAAAACCAATGGGGAAGTGGTAGAGCCTCTAAATGAAGGGGAAACTTGAGCTTAGTTACAGAATACTGTATTTTCATAATCGCTATTTCATGGTATGAAGTTCTCCACTTTTCCTTAAAACTAAATTCCATCTTCCCTGAGAATAGGGTAAAGAGAAACATCAGAACTCGGTATGTCAAAGTCCCTTAAAGACAACACAAAGTCCCTGTCTGATGACAATGTTCCTGCTACACGCTGTTCCACTTCTCCACGATGGACTCTCATCTCCCTCGGGCTCTAGGAACACGGTGGAGATGGACAAGGCGAGACAAAACACTGAGGAGTGAGGAGCGTCACACGCTCCCTCTTCTTCCTGGATGGCAATGGCCATGGCCTGAGGCCAGAACCTGACGGTTAATGCTGGTGTCCTATTGACAGGATGAGTGGGATGAGGCAACCCAGAACCAGGGCTGCCACCTCCAGGCGGCTGAGGCCTCTCCCTCCAGTGCTGTCAGCTTTGTGGCTGTGTCCCATTCCACCCACCTCAGGGAGGACATGGACGGTGGCAACATAAAGAAATGTCCCCGCAGAGAATAGCATGGCCACTCCAGTGGCATTGACCTCTGAAAGGGCTTCTTTACTGCTCTGTGAATTAGAAGAGACAACAAGGAAAAAAGTCACATCAGAGTCGGAGACAGGAGGATGTCCCAACTAAACCAGAATATTTATACCTGGTGCTGCTTGGTACATGGAGGCATCTTGAGAATGGAAACTCTGTCATTTATGGGGAGGTCTCAAATAAAGGCCTAAGAACACCAGTGACAACATACAATCACAGCTTTAAAATTTATTTGAAATTCACAATTTTTATTATACAGATACTATGATTTGAGAAAATAAAGAAATAATAAAATCAAGCTAATTAACATCTATTACTTCAAATGTTTATGTTTTTACAGGGAGAACATTTAAATTTACTCTTACCATTTTGAAATGAAAGCCATATTAACTACAGTTGCTTTTCAAAGCAACTTTCAAGTGCTGGTTAGGAGGTTTCATTCATACCTCTGAGATGGAATCTCAGAACTTTAGGCATAATTCATTGTTCTAATATTTAACAAGTATCCTCCGTGTACTAGGCCAGGTGCTTGAGATACAGACTAATCGAAATGCAACAGAGGCAGGTGGATCTCTGAGTTTGAGGCAAGCCTTGTCTATACTGTGAATTCCAGTCAGTGCTACACAGAGAGACCCTGTCTCTGTACTCTCCTGCCTCAGCCTCCCAAGTGCTGGGATTACAGATGTGGGTCACCATTTGCTAATCTTTATACAACCAGTCACAGTCTTTTCTATTAAAATGAGTAGACCTGTGAGCTAAGGCAATAGGTTAAAGCTTTGGAAAATTGCCCCAGACATAGCATCTAATGCCACGCTGTATCCGGAGTATCAGGAGCTTCCCGTGGAAAGTTCTGAAGCACAGCAGTCAGTGGCGGGCTGGCCTCCTATTTGAAAAGGAACCATCAGGGCCGGGGAGGTGGCTCAGTGCAGAGTGTTTGCCCAGCATGTGAGAGGCCCTGGCTTAATTCTCAGTATCAAAAAAAAGCTGTTCGTGGGGGATACAGAACTACCCATTGCTTTAGGGCTCTCCCGGTAAATGGGAAAGAGCTCATTGTTAGACTCAGGACCAACAATCAAAGGCCTGGTGAACAGAATCTAACTACTCATTAACCATTCATTTTCCATATAGACTCTCTCAAATCTTTCCTTTTCTTCCTTCTGACTGTTTTTAAATGAGAAAAGAACAGAAGAGGAGGAAGAAAGGAAACAATGTCTGGGGTTACAGTTCAGGGGGAGAGTGCCTGCTTAGCACGTGTGAGGCCCTGGGCTCACTCCCACTTCCGCCACCCAGCCCACCGACGAAAACCCAGAAGAGTGAGTCAACATTCCTTCTAACACATTTATTGTTTCATATAATCATGACTCGGTGACCTTCGGAGGGGACATGGGGGGGGGGCTCTTTCCAATCAGCCCTGATAGTTTGGTTCCAAGTTTTCCTCATAGATTCTACTCACTGACATTTAGGTACAATAGGATGGACTGTTGCTATGGACAGAACTCTTAGGCTTGGAAGTGGAGTATGTGGGCTCTCCGCTGAAAACGGACCTTTCAAGTCTGAAGCTCTGCTCAGGGATAAAGAACTAAAGGATCTGGAATCCCAGCTGCCTACAGCCACCTTTGTTCCAGCTCTACTGTAGGCCACTTGTGGGAGCCCGTTCTGGGGTTCCTCGTGGCTTTACCCAGCAGGTCCAAATAGAGGATGATCAGGACCACGGGCCTGAGTGCAGGTGTCTGAGATGGTCTGCACTTGGCTGTGCTGGGGGAGGAGGTCTTTTGCTCCACCCCTTGGCGTCTCTATAAAAACCCTGGACCAGAGACAGTCCGGGCCCGTTGGAATAGGTTCCAGGCCCTCTCGAGGCTATCCTTTATTTTCTATCTGTTTATCTCCGCAAGATTCTCCGCTATAAATCCTTCTATCTAATATTTCCTGCTGCTCGCACTCAAGAAAACTCTGGGAAGCTGTGGGGGTGGTGGGTAAACGCCCCACAGCCACTGAATGGCTTTCTTGTATGCTTCCTGTGCCTGCCTCACCATTAAATGTTGGATGATTCTGATTTACTATTTATCTGCCAAACAAAATAAATAAGCATGGCCAGTTAAATGATACTATTTTAAATACTGAAATTCTACTATATATTTATGCAAATATTCTTAGAATTGATATCAAAGTTTTCAATTCATATGAATAAAATATTAAATTCATAAAAAGGACTAACTTGGAATTAAGACATTTATTATCTTCTACAGATTTTTACTCTCAATTTTTGTCTTAGTCTGAGGAAATCCTGTACATAAAAAAATTCAACCCAAGATACCCAGGTTTGTTGAGTCTTGATACCGTGACATAATGCTGTCATCTACAACATTCATGTTAGGCAACCATACAATTGAGTTACCAATAAACAAAATTAGATGATATTCAAAACAAAAAAATTACATCGTGTTTCAGTAAGCCTATGGTTTTGTGTTGGGTCACATTCATTGCTCTCAGCCGCATGCTGAGGGTGCAGGCTGACCGCCTATGAGGGGAACTAGATACATGACCTCCAGTAAGAGATGCTCACACTTACCTTACTTAATCCCAAGTAGGTCAGCATGGACATGGCTGGTGCTGCCAATGCAAATACCAGCAAGTGCTTTCTAATTCGATTCCGCTCCAGGCCAGCATGCATCAGGAAGGAAACCAGTCCAAATGCTGCTGGAGCCTGTAAATGACAAGGTGACCCTTATCATCACTTGACAAACAGGGCTTGCTTCCACATCAAGAAACGCGTGTGGTGTTATCTGAATATGAGCTCTCACAACAGAAACCTAGGCATGCCATCAAGAGCAAGTCTTGCCTTTTAGGAATCAGTGTTCTCACAAAGAAAATCCTATGTGTAGCTGTATATAGATTTCTTGGTAGTATTGTACACAAAAATCACAAAAATTATTTTGAGTTTTTAAATTCTTATTTATATTAGTGTGTGTGTGTGTGTGTGTGTGTGTGTGTGTGTGTGTGTAGCACAGTGTGCGTGGTGAGCAGAGGACAACCTTGGGGACCTTGAGTTGTCAAACTTACGTAGCAAGCACTTTACCCACTGAGTCACCTCATCAGCTATGTGAACAAAATTCTACACAAAACAGAAATGGAGGGCTGGAGAGACGGCTCACTGGTGAAGAGCACTGGCTGTCCTTCCAAAGGTCCTGAGTTCAATTCCCAGCACCCACATAGTGGCTCATAGCCAATGATAATGGGATCCTGTTCCCTCTTCTAGATGCAGGAGTGCATGCAGACAGAGCACTCATATACACAAAATACAAAATAAAATAAATCTTTAAGAAAATGGACATCTGCCGGGCGGTGGTGGCGCACGCCTTTAATCCCAGCATTCGGGAGGCAGAGGCAGGCGGATCTTTGTGAGTTCGAGGCCAGCCTGGGCTACCAAGTGAGTTCCAGGAAAGGCGCAAAGCTACACAGAGAAACCCTGTCTCAAAAAACCAAAAAAAAAAAAAAAAAAAAAAAAAAGAAAATGGACATCAGTAAGAATTTAGCTATTTGTGTATGTGATAAAAAAAAAAAGCCCTTTCAAATAAGAGTTTAAGAAAATAGTAGTAAAAAAATTAGCTATGAACAGACATATTTAATTCTCTTAAATGGAAAGTAATTAAGAAACTAAAAAAAAGGGCTATCAAGATGCCTCAATGGGTCAAGGTACTTGCAATGAAAGCCTTGAGACCCGAGTTCAAACCCCAGGACCCAGGCAAAGGTAAAAGGAGAAAACCAACTTCACAAAGCTAAAATTTAAAAAAAAAAAAAAAAAAAATCACATTTCAGAAATCTTCAAGGACCAAGACAAATTTTAATTATAAATATGTTCACTATCCAATCGTGGCTTACCTTGTGTAGCATTATTGCTACAAACACAATGAGCTGGACACTAGTCTGTGAAGTAGAAGCTGCGGCTCCCAAAGCTACACCATCCGCTAGATTTGGAGACAGGAAGGAAACAGAAGACGCCATGAAGGACGGCAGTGCAGGGCTGAGTGCATGGGCTTCAAAGCCAGCCAGAGCTGGACTGGGTTCTGGGGAAGTTACTCAACCTCTCTGAACTTCATCTTTAAGATGGGGTCAATAAAACATGCATTTTAAGGCTTCGTGAGGGCTAAAAATGAAAGAACATATGCAAAGAGCTTAGCATCAGGCCCCGAGTAGTCCACATGTTAGCTGTTTTTATTGCTAAAAAAGTATGAAACACAAGTATCCATTGATGAGTCAAACTGTAATAACAGTAATGCTAAAGAATTTCCAAGGAGGCATCTCTCTGTCTTTAAGGCTTGAGGCCTCAACTCAGATGATTCACACATGGTGGGGATTATCTTAGTTTGGGTTTCTATTGCTGTGAAGAAACACCATGACCAAAGCAACTTACTTGCAGAAGGAAGGGTTTATTCAGCTGACATTTCCCTATCACTGCTCATCATCAAAGTCAGTCAGCACAGGAGTTCAAACAGGAACCTGGAGGCAGGAGCTGATGCAGAGGCCATGGGGATGGAGGTGTGCTGCTTACTGGCTTGCTCGGTCTGCTTTCTTATAGAAGCCAGGACCACCAGCCAAAGAATTGCATCATCCATAATGGGCTGGGCCATCCCTCAATCACTAATTAAGAAAATGCCCTACATCTTGATTTTATGGAGGCATTTTTCTCAATTGAGGCTCCTTCTATTCAGATAACTCTAGCTGTGTCAAGCCGATACAAAACTAGCCAGGACAGGGACTGAATGGGTATGTCAGAACATGGTTCAGGACTGGAGTCCTGTGAGGAGAATTCTGAGTGCTTGTGAGAACACTTCAAGAAAATAAGACAAGAGTCTTGTGACCTCGGTTTGTTCAAAACACAGAATTGTTCTTGGAATATAAAGTTTTTGTGTTCTTCCCAGGTGTAGTGGATAGGAGTGTGTTTACTTCAGATTACGCATGATTGCTTGCTGTTGCTATTCAATTAAATGTTTATTCTTTATATGTCTCTATGGATATGTGTTTGCCATGTATGGCTTGTCCTTATGATTATATATAGCTTGAACACAGGTGAACTTTATTCATGTGACCTTTCTTTTTTTAAAGACATATTTTTATTATTTTTAAAATTACGTGCATGTGTAAGTGTGTACCGGCCAACAGTACCTTGGAGCTGGAGTTAGAGGCAGTTGCAAGCTGGTTGATGTGGTTGCTGGGAACTGAACTCAGTCCTCTGGAAGAGCAGTGTAAGCTCTAAACCACCGAGCCATCTCTCCAGCCCCACGTGACCTTTCTTAAAGCTCAGAGTAAAATTGTCTGGGGCTCTGAAGAAAGTTGGCTATTGCACATGACTTTAGTGTGCCACAATTATCGGTTCCATTCTCCCAGGCCTCACCACCTCTGGAGAGGACATGGTGGACTTGGCAGAAAACAGCAGGCCAGGAGTGAGCTACTTTTCACATGCCTTTATTTGGCTCCGAGAGAATCCTATCATCAGGTCTAGGTTGGGGTTATGGTGCTAAAGCAAGTCCCATCAGCGATGCCCAGCCCTCTGCTTCCCACCTCTGCCTGCACAAGTGCCCAGACAGATGTGAGGGCAAAGATCAGCAAACTTCTTAAAGCCCAGGCCGGAAGTATTTGAGCTTTGCAGGTCACTTGGCCTCTTGTCACCACTCAACTGTCACTACTGTACAAACAAGCCACAGGTGACCTAGAAGCAGGTCTACAGCTGTCTTCCAGAACAGCATTAGTACTTTAAATAGCAGAATTTTCCAGTGACATGAAATATCCTCTGTGTAGTGGTGCTGAGGATTGAACACAAGCCTTTCACACTAGACAGATGCTTTACCGCTGAGCTACAGCCCAGACTCTTTTGGACAGGGTCTGGATATAGAGCTCGTGCTAACTCTGAACTCACTAAGTAGCTCAAGTTGGTCTTGAACTCTGGATCCTACTGCCTCCACTTCCTAGGTGCTTGGATTACAGGTGTGTGCCCCCATGCCCATCTTTTCTTCTCTGTGTAGCTTTGCACCTTTCCTGGAACTCACTTGGTAGCCCAGGCTGGCCTCGAACTCACAGAGATCCGCCTGCCTCTGCCTCCCAAGTGCTGGGATTAAAGGTGTGCGCCACCACCGCCCGGCAGATCTTTTTTTTTTTTTTTCCCCATGCCCATCTTATACTTTGTGTTTAGGTATTAAAAATATAGAAATTGTTCTTAGCTGATAAACTCAACGCAGACATAACAGGGCTGTGCTCAAGCTAGAGGGCTTTGTTCAGCAACCTCCCCGAAGAGCATTTAGTGTGGAGCAGCTTATTGCAATCCTGACTTACCTGCAGCATGGACGACCAGCCCCAGCGTGGTGGTGATTTTGGAACTGCTAGGCCTTGCTGTTTCTGGATCTACATGAGAATGAGAAAGGATCACTAAGTAGTATGACATAAAGCAATAGAAACATCTGTCTGGAGACGGTCCACTTGTTTTTATCATTGTTACTTTAGAGCGGGAGTCTCACTGTGTGGCCCTGGTTGGCCTTGAACTCAAAGTCCCTCTGCCTCAACTTCCTGAGCACTGGGATTAAGGATGTAAAAGACCACATCTAGCTGGATGAGTATTTTGAAAGCTCAGGTTCCAAACTTGGATGTAGACTGTTTTTTCTTTCTACTTCAAATACTTCGATGTTCTTCTTGTACTAAGAAGGTGGCTGTGAGGGAACTCTTGACTCAGGCTTCCTGGATGAATTCCTGCAGTGTATTACCCCCAACTGCCTGAACTTGCTCACAGTCTGCAGAAAGTGCTCTACGGCCTCTGGTTACTTCTTTGCAGGCTCATCCGACCCCCTGCAACTCTGTTCTCATCCCATCTCCATTCTGCAGCTACCACCCTAACTAACGTGTTTTCGCCAATTTAAACCCAGGTTATTCACTACAGTTGCCTACTGCTTTTCTTACTCTCCCGACTCACCTCAGCCAGTCACACAAGGCATCTGTAAGACACTACCCGTCGTCTGTGCTGTCGGCCAGCTCAGGTCAGCCGCCACCACAGGTAGGCAGATTTTCCCTTCAGTGCTGAGGACTGAACCCAGGTAGGGCCCTGTCCACGAATTTGAACACTCTTCCACTGAGCTATAATCCCCAGTCCCCTTTTGACTGTTTTTTTTTTTTTTTTTTTTTTTAAATTTTGAGATAAGAGTTCCACTAAGTGCCAGACTGGCCTTGAACTCACTCTGAAGACCATGCAGACTTCCCTGGCTCAGCCTCTGGTTACAGGTCCGCACTACCACAACTGGCTTGAGGAGGTTCTTAAGCTATGTATCAGTTGGTTCCACAGTATTTCTTAATATCCAGACCAATTAGCACAGTTTCTCTAGCACTTTCTAACATCATTCTCACCCTCCTTTCCCTAAATCTCCTCACCTCTAGTTCTGGGCAAGTATTTACCTTCCCAGATTATTGACCCAAAACCTAGACATTGTTCTAAATTGAATCCTAGACCATATCCATCGAGAAAAGGTCCTAGCTATAATCAAAATACATTTTTCGAAATTATCAAAGAATTAGTAAAAATATTATTTAAAACATTAGGGGTTCCCAACAGTATTCTGGGGCCAGAGATGGCTCAGCAGTTAAGAGCACCTACTGCTCTTGCAGAGGACCAACGGAGCTCTACTTGCAGCAATCCCATCTGGCTACTCATCACCACCTGTGACCAGCTCCAGCGGGATGTGACACCTCTGGCCTATGTGGGGACCCTTATGTGCGTGAGCATACACACAAACACACACACACACACAAACACATAATTCTTTTACTTTTTTAAATCAAGCAAGAAAACAATAGTTGTTATAAATCTACAGGAAGAGATCACAATTGAGCACTATGTTGATAAGTGAATTAACTTTTACTGACATTTAGTAATACACAAGACCAGAGCTGTGTATGGTGGTACATTCCTGTAATCCTAGCACTTGGGAAACGAAGGCAGAAGGGTTGTGTGTTTGAGGCCAGCCTGGGTTACATAAAGAGGTCTCCAAAAAAACAAAAACTGAAAAATCAAAGATACACACATCTGAAGCCAGCAAAAACAGTGATCTTGGGGGAAAAACAGGAGGCAGAATGAATACATGCTAACTTAATTCTGGGTGCAGGATCACAGGGCACTATCGGTCCTATATAATTTATTTAAAGTTCTTTTCTTATTTTGGGGAGTGCAGGAGGTTATAGAGATGGCTCAGCAGTTAAGAGCACTGGCTGCTCTTCCAGAGGACCTGGGTTCAGTTCTGAGCATCAACACAGCAGCTGACAACTGTCTGTACTCCAGTTCCAGAGGATCTGACACCCTCTTCCTGCCTCTGTGGGCACTACATGAATGTGCTGCACAGACATTCCAGCAGACAAAATGCCCACACACATAAAATAAGAACAAAGTATTTTTTAAAAATTCTGATTTCTCAGTGTTGAGGATCATGGACAGATCTTGTATGTACCAGGCAAGCACTCTGTCAATGAATTTATAGCTCTCAGGCCATATTTTAAAAGTTTTAACTCTTTTTTTTTAAAGAGTTTTTTAAGACAGGGTTTCTCTGTGTAGCCCTGGCTGTCCTCAATCGCAGAAATCACCTGCCTCCTGCACCACCACCACCCGGCTAAAGTTTTAACTCTTTAGTTCCCAAATATTACAGGATAGACTCATGACTGGCTAACGTGAGTCCATGTTAAGTACCCCACGGGAGTTGATGGCATCTTTCCTCAATCCTTCTATACTTGGCTTTGTTTCACTGTGGCAGAGTCTTTCACTGAACTGTTCATTGATTCACCTAGGCTGGCTGGCCAAGCAGTGAGCTCCTTAGGGCTCCCCTGACCCCTGCCCCAGCACTGAGGGTACAGATGTGTGCAGTAGGTCTGGCTTTTACCTGGGCACTAGGGATCTAGTTCTCCAGCCCTGGCAAAAACAAAACAAAATAAAAGTGTTGGGTTTTCTTTGTTTGTCTTATTATGTAGTCCTGACCTTCCTGGAACTCACTATGTAGGTCAGTCTGGCCCTGAACCCACAGAGATCAGCCAGCTTCTGCCCCCCTGACAGGGATGGGGAGATTTTTTTTTTTTTAAAGGTACAGTATGGACATAGTGGCACATCAGCACTTGGGAGGTAGAGGCAGGAAGATCAGTGATTAAAGGTCATCAATGGCTGTATAAAGAGTCTGAGGCTAGCCCAGGACTCATGGGACTTCACAGTGGATGGAAAGCCTCTGCTGATCTCAGTTTAGTCTTGACAGTGTGTCATGTGCCACTGTGTAGCCAGGGCTGGTCCTTACAAACTCCCATCTCCAGCCTGCGCCTCCTGAGAGCCCTGATCACATCGTATGCCACCATACTTGCCTATTCAATCTGCTGAGTACCATATCTTTTTCTCCTTAATGTCTGGGATTAAAGCTTTCATGCTAAGCCATGCCATGTACAACCACAGAGCTACATCCTCAGTAGCAGAGCTACAATCCATGTCCAAGTAGTCTGCTTTGTTCAATCATCCATTCCATGATTAAAACTTTTATTTGAAAATAGTTTTTAACCTCGAGAAAAGCTGCACCAATAGCTCACAGAAAATACTCACATGCCTCTGTCTCTGCCTGACTAACCATCTAAACATTCTGAATCACTCGCTTCACCACTTATACTTTCTATATACCAATTTTGACCACTTAAGAATAAGTTGTACACATCCTAACTGCTTATCTCTAGACTTCAATATGTATTGCCTTAGGGAAAATATATAATCAAAAAGGATATCAACTTCAGCAAATTTAACACTATTTTTCTGATTTCTGTTGCATATTCAGATCATGTCAGTTTTCTGAAAATGTCCATCAGAGCAATTGTAGCATCACATACTGTACTCAGCCCAGACTGACCGTTTTGGAGAATACAATCACCTCCTTGTATCCTTTGCTTTTTACAGAATAACCCTCCCTTTCAGAGGCTGCACCTCTGCTGACCACAGGTGCTTCTGTGCTGCATCATAACCCAGACACTGTTAGTGGTACCACCTCATGAATGCTCTGGATTCTGTTATATTTTTCTACAGAACTTGTTTTGCTTTAAGTAACTTAGTTTGGTTCAAACTGTAACTCTTTTTTTGGACAGCTCAGTTTAATTGTTTCACTTAATTGCCTGGAGTCTGCCCAAACAAGCACGGCTAGGGAGGCAGCCAGACACCTGAACAGCTTACTCACAGAACTTGGGGCTGAGTCTAGTGTAACAGGCACCCAGACCTTGACACAACTGACACCATAGAGAGAAATGCCCTCGGAACCCAGCACACAGGCAGCAACACCTACCAAAACAAGAACAAAATCCTAATCCATCCAAGTCCATAGTTCTGGGAAAGTCTCTAAATGTTCTAACCTTGCTTTTTGGCTTCTGCAGTTCTGATTCTAGCTAACCGTTTTTGCTAACCGAGGTGTGCCAACCTAGGACATGTTTTTGTGCTTAAAAGCTCACCCTGAAAAAGGCTTGGACTACCCTGGGGTCCAGAACACCCAGTGTAGTCACCCTCTGGCTGATAAAGACTTCCTGTTGGCTTAACCCCATGTCTGAGAAGTCTTCTCTGGTGGATACCCCACAACACTAGAATTCTCCCTTCTTTTTAGGGCTCTGTTTGTCCTGAGGTCTGTTCCAGAAACACTGGGGGCTTTCTGAAACAAAGTTTCAAGTAGACCAGGCTGGCTTCAAATTTGCTATGTAATGGAAGCAGGCCTTGATCCTCCTGACCTCACTTCCCAAGAGCGAGGATTACAGACACTAATAACACTTGGGAAGACTGAGTTTTCATCACAATTCTAGTTGCCCCCAAGGACACTGATTACCAACACCTGTAAAAATAGGTATTTCTGTTCCAGACGTTATGCTCGGCAGAATGTTACTTGCTCTTAGTGACTGACTCTCTGCTGTCTTCAGATGGTAGTTTTAACATTTCATCCAGTTTATAGTTTATAGTTTTCTGCAAGGTTTATAGTTTATAGTTAGCTGCAAAGAAGTCGGTCTGATAGCTCTCTGAGCTACACCGAAAGCAGAATGTTGGCAACCCTGATCTTGGTCAAAGCACTGTTGGACTTCCTTGTTTACTTCTTTCCTCCCTATATCTAATAAGCAGATCAGAATTTACTTACTATCAAGTTTTTTGCTTGCTTGCTTGGTTTGGGGTCTTTGTTTGTTGAATGGCTAGCTTTTAGATAGTGTATCACTGTGTGTGCTATCTCCTGGCGATATGCAGATGAGGATAGCCTTGAATTCTCTGTAGTTCTAAGTTTATAAAGACCAACATTCCAGTACGGGGGCCACAGGCTTTAGACTGCCTAAGGGTTCCCGGCACAAAACAGATTAAGGACTTCTACCCTAGACTCTCACCCAAATAGACTGCGTTCAGTCCAGCAGGGTTGGTATATCAATAAACAGCTGTGCCGTGCCACGACTCACTAGCTCCCCCAACTGAATAAAATGCCCACAACACCTGAGGAAAACATTAAGTTTGGCATTAAGTAAGGCCATTGGTGTAGACCGAACCATTCAGTTTGTAAATTTCCACACTGAAAAGTGCCTGCACAGCCCAGAGAGCTACTCACCGTCAGTGGAATGCACATGGGAGCTGCCAATCTGGTCCACTAGCAACATGAACACGAAGCCCAGGACAAGGGACACACCTATGTAGGCGTGCAGCTGTGTGTGGTCGTGGCTGTGCTCATGTTCCCGGACAACTGACATTTCTGCTGCTTTGTCTGACGCAATCACATTCTGCTTGGTTTCACTGGCTTGGTGGTGTTTTCCTGGAGCAAACAAACCACAAAATGTAACAGCTTCCATTTGTGTTTTAAGTGCTACTTAATTTCCTGCAAAGACACCTAATTCCTATACTGAAACTGAGGCAACCATAAACTCGTGAAGTTAAAAGGCTGTAAAAAAAACATTCCCCAGTGCCTTCTGCTTTGGGCATGCAGACCTTCCTTCGGACTGCCTACCAACTCAAAATCCTGGACAGGGAAGCAAATCGCCGTGCAAGAATGCAGTCACATTTCCAAGGGCCCCAAACTTAAATCTTCCTTTTTCATCTAAGAAGTTCTCTCCAGTCTCCCCAGAAAGCACACGGGGCTTCACTCTGAAATCAGGTGAGGGCAGGACTTGGCAATGAAAGCAACTGCAGTCCAAGTCACACAACACACTTTTACACCGAGGCTGATACAAAATTTGCAAATAAAAAGCAAACAGGATTGAAAACATTTAGTTCTTATAAAATATTAGTGATCACACTCACACACACACACACACACACACACACACACACACACACGCCATTGAAGAGGCATAGTCTTCTAGATCATCAAGGTAGTTAAGACACAAACAACCAAAGGATATTTCTAGCTTATAGTCACGTGTTTGACATTTCAAACATAAATACTTAAAGACCAAATGTTTTTTATTTTTTAAAAAAATTTATATAATATATTTTGATTACATTCTTTCCCTCTTGCAACTCCTCCCAGGTCCTCCCTCCCCTCTTCCCTACTCACCCAACTTTATATTCTCTCTCTCTAAACAAAACAAAGATAAACAAAAACAAAAAAACCCAACAATCGAAACAGACTAAAAGAAAAGAAAATCAACAAGATAAAAAAATACCCAAATGAAACAAAAAGCACACACACAAAACCTAGTGTCTATGTTCTGTCAGTCAGCTACTCCTGGGGATGGGACCCGCCCTGGAGAGTGGTTGATACACTAAGTTTCCACTGGAGAGAATGAATTGTCCTGTCCTGGCAGGTTTCAGTCACAAGTAACTTCCTGGCTGGGGCAGAGGTGGGACTCTGTGTCCACCTCCCATTTCCAGCAGTGGGGTCTGTCTAGTCTGCCACTGTGCAGGCCTTGTGTCAGACCTCTGTGAGTTCACACATGAGTTCACATGTGCATCAGTCCTGCTGTGTCTGGAAGATGGGGCTTCCCTGGAGCCGTCTATCACCTCTGGCTCCCACAGTCTGTCTGCCTCCTCTTCTGCAAAGATCCCGAGGGACGACTTGGATGAAGAAGACATCCCTTTGAGGACTGAGTGATCCACAGCCTCTCGCTCCTGCACACTGTCCAGCTGTGAATCTCTCTGTAATTTCTACTTACTGCAACAAGCTTCCCTGATGAGGCTCGGCCATGCTCTCCACCACCAGTATAGCAACATATCATTACAAGTCCATTTATTTTATTTTTTAATTATAATGTGTAATTTTATTCTCCTGGTTGTTGTAAAAGAGAAACAGGTTTATTCCAGGAACAAATCTGCTGTTTTTCTGTGTTTTGAGAAAATATAAAGGAAAAGGGGAAAAAACAAGCAGACCAAAGAACCCTTAAATGTCAGTATAATGGAGATTGCAAGCCATGCAGCTAGACTACACTGAGGCATGTCTTAGCTCTACAAGTCATTTTCCTGCTACGATCCTTTAGCAGAATAGTAGTAGTAGTTTTCCCCAGGTTCATGACCTATCTAGTCAGTCTCAGGTTCTTGGGCACTCTAGTAGTGTCAAGTATAGGTTTCATCTCCCGCAGTAGGTCTTAAAGCCAACCAAAAATGACTGGTTACTCCTATAACAAAAGGCCAAAAATCTTTGCATGTATGTGCATGGGTTATATACGCATGTGCTCAACTGTGTGTATGCATGTGGAAGCCAGAGGCAGACATCTTCCTCTATGGCTTTCCACTGTATTTTCTGCATTTATTTGTATGGGAAGGGGCATTAATGCATGTGTGCCACAATGCACGTGTGGAGGTCAGAGGATAACTTGAGGGAGTCAGTTCTCTCCCTCCACCACGTGAGTTCTGGGGATCAAACTCACGAGACCATCAGGCTTGACAGCAAGTGCCCTTATTTACTGAGTCACCCTGATGGCCCACCATCTTATGTTTGGAGTCAGGGTCTCTCACTGAGCTTGGAGCTTGCCGTTTTGGCTACAATGACTGGCTGGCAAGCTCCCAGGATCAGTTACCTATACACTACCCTCTAACACAAGGGTTACACATACATACAACCATAACTGGCTCTAATTTTTTAATATTTATTTTATTTGATCAAGATTTGTACCAAGGTTCCAGAAATCCTCTAAGCCCAAGCAATGTGAGACAAGACCCGATTCCCTGAGTGGGCTGTACAGGAAGCTCTGAAAGCCTAAGTTGCAACATGGTGTCACAGGTACTGGGGACACAACACAAGCCATCTTCTGCTGAAAGCTGCAGCACGGCACCTGAAACCCTAACTAAAACACCTTCCTAATGCTGTAACCCTCCGATACAGTTAGTTCCTCCTCATGTGCTGACCCCATCCATAAAATTAATTTCATTGCTACTTCATAACTGTAGTTTTGCTACTGCTATGAATCATAATGTAAACATCTGAGGAGGAGGAGGAGGAGGAGGAGGAGGAGGAGGAGGAGGAGGAGGAGGAGGAGGAGATCTGATATGCAACCCCTGTGAAAGGGTCGTTCAACTCCCACGTTGAGAACCACTGCTCCACATATCTTCCAACCCTGTATACTAGGAGAGAAGTAACTTGTTTCTTACTTTGCAGGGGCTCACAGTGAAGGGACTGCCTTGAGTCTCAGAGGAAACTCTGGTCTTTTCAACAGTTTTGGAACTGCAAGAGTCTGGGGACTTTGGAAGTCAAGTATTGAATGTATTTTATGAGATGACCGTGAACCTATGAGGGCCGGGGCGGGATGTGATGGCTGGAAGACAGTTTGTCCCTCTACTCCTCACTGGATGGAAGAAGGGCTTGCTGGTTAAAGGGTCACACAGCCCCGCCTGAGCCAGTCTCTCCCCTACCTCTCCCCACTTCCTAACAGCCAATGCAGTGTACCAGCCACTGCACACTCCTGCCACCACAGCTGCGAGTCACTCCTGCAGCCAGCTTTTCCTGCCATGATGGACACGATCCCTCACACTGTGAGCCAAAACACCTCTCTCCCATCAGGCTGGTTCTCCTCAGGAATGTGGTCACAGCAGTGAGAAAAGTTACTAATATCAACACCTTCCAGCATGAAGACACCAAGCCCAGACGGTGAACCCACCAATAAACTCTACCAGAATATGGACAACCAGGGAACATGTCCCAACTCTCTGAGCTCAAATATCCAGTACCTATGTAAGAAGCCAGGCATGGTGGTGTGTACCTGTTTTTCTAGCACTGAGGGGCAGGCACAGGAGGACCCCTGCAGCTCTTTACCACCCAGTCTAGTCCAATTAGTGAGCTCCAGGTTTAGTCAGAGACCTTGTCTCAAAAACCAAGGTTGAGGATATGATGAGATGGCTGAGTGGGCAAAGATGATTGTAAGCAAGCCTGATTCAATCCCAAGGACCCACATGGTAGAAGAGGGGAACTGACCCCCACAAACTGTCCTTCAACTTCCACACACGCACCATAGGATGTGTTTACCCGCCCCCATATCAAATTATAATTAAACACAATATTAAAAAGAAAAGGTAAGCTGGGCAGTGGTGGCGCAAGCCTTTAATCCCAGCACTTGGGAGGCAGAGCCAGGCGGATCTCTGTGAGTTCAAGGCCAGCCTGGGCTACAGAGTGAATTCTAGGAAAGACTCCAAAGCTACACAGAGAAACTCTGTCTCAAAAAACCAAACCAAACCAAACCAAAACAAAAAACCAAAAAGGGAAAAAAAAAGAAAGAAAAGGTAGAGAGAGAAAAGAGGAAGAGGCCTGACATCAACCTCTAGCTTCCATACTCATGTGTACAAATATTAACATGTACCTCACATGCACACAAACACATTCATGTGCATGCATCACACACACAAAATAAGAACTTATACTTAAAAAAAGGCTCAAATCACTCATTGTTGCAAATGATTATTAAGTAGTCTTCATGAATTATGGCATTCAGAAGACTGCTAAGGATGGGTTCCATGTCTAAGGTGTCTAAAGAGATCTCTTACACACCCTATTTGGGACAAACATGAACTGTGCCCAGAAGAAATCCACTATTCCTCTACCAACATTTCTCAAGCAAGGCGTTGGGCGCTCACCCTCCAGAACCTCCTCATACAGTGCGTGCACCCCTTCAGGCACGATAACCGCCAGTGCAGTTCCACAGAGCAGCCCAGCACCCAGCACCGTCACCAGCTTCAGTCGGTCCTGGAAAGACAGCAGAAGAAACCGTTAGAGCGTCTCCACCTTCCTGACGCTGCCACCCTTTAGTACAGTTCCTCATGGTGTGGGGACCCCAACCATAAGATTATTTTTGTTGCTGTTTCAAAGTATAACTTTGCTCCTGCTAGGAATTGTAATGGAAATATCTGTCTTTTCCAATGGTCTTAGGCATCCCCTGTGAAAGGTCATTCAACCCTCCCCAAGGGGTCACAACTCACAGGTGAGAACTGCTGTTTTAGAAAGACTGACTGATAAATGGGGAACATTTTCTATTCATGAAACCAACAGCCACAACGGCCAGTAAGCATGAAAAGTACCAGTTAAAAGATGAGAAGTCAGGCACACTGGCTTCTGAGGAGGCTGATGGAGGAAGACTGCTTGGGCCCAGAAGTTTGAGACAACCTGGGAAACGCAACAAGATCATGACTTCTTTGTTTCTTGAGAGTCAGGGTTTTGTGTAGCCTAGGCTGACCTCAAACTTGATAATGTAGTTAAAGATGACCTTGTTGCAGGATATTTGATCACACCATGAACCCCAAGATTGTGTTCTTTACTGGAAAAATCTGTTTCTGGTTGTGGTGTGGCTTAGCCCTAGCACACATCTTTAATCTAAGAGCTTTCTGCTAGAATATTGTAAATAGGATTAAATAAAGTCAATCATATAAGAGGCAGAGCAAGCAACCAGTTGACAGGAAAAAAAAAAGACAGAGTAAGAGGGAGTCAGGAGCATGGATAGAGAGATGCACAGGAAGGAGAAGGGAAGGACATTTAGTTTGAGTTTTTGTTTGAGACAGCGTAGGAGGAAGGTCAGCTTTCTCTGGCTCTCAACTAGCAGGTTTTCACCCCAGCAGCTGGCTCCTGAGTCTTCACTGGTGAAACTGAACAATTAAGATTTAGATAAAAAAAAAAAAAAACCATGATCTTGAATTTATGTTCCTCTTGCCTCTATCTCCTGAGTACTGAGATTACAGGCGTGAGATCCACACAGTGGATCTGGCTTTATGCTGGGGACCAAGCTGAGGGCTTCATGTATTCTAGGTAGGCACGCTACCAGATGAGCCATATCCCCAGTCCATTTGTTTGTTTTTATAAATAGCTGATTTTTGTTAGTTAAAAACATGCGTACCCTTTTTCGGGAGTTACCAAAGAGAACTGAAAAAACCTGTACAAGAATGCTCATGGGCTGGTTAGGAGCAGAGGACCTGGGTTTGATTCCCAGCACCCACATGGATAATCAACAACCATCTGCAACTCCAGTTCCAAGATGATCTGATTGATGTCCTTTTCCAGTCTCTGTAGGCAGCAGGCACACATGTGGTCACAGACATATACAGGTGCAGGCAAAACACCCATAGAAAAGAATGTTTATGGCTGGGCAGTGGTGGCACACACCTTTAATCCCAGCACTTGGGAGGCAGAGGCAGGCAGATCTCTGTGAGTCTGAGACCAGCTTGGGCTACAGAGCGAGTTCCAGGACAGCCAGGGCTACACAAAGAAACCCTGTTCGAAAAACCAAAAAAACAAACACCAGAATGTTCACATGGGACATAAGAGGAGTTTGAGGGAGGAGGGGGCATGATGTAACTCATATGAAATTCTCACAAAGGAAAAAAAAGGAGAAAGAGGAGGTGCAGAGAAGGCAGATGTGGTGGTATAACCCATACTTACTGTGGGGGCTGGGACAGGAGGATTGTGCTTTAGAAAGCAGATGCCAGAGTTATCAAAACCAGTCTGAGTGTAAGACTGTATGAAAGTGTAAGGAAGCATCCTCCCTTGGCATACAGATTGAAAATCAAAGAACAAGGATGAGAAATATTGATCCGAGACCACGCTGTCTAGCTAGTTAATGAGAGGGGGACGGGAGAGCTGCACTCTCCAAACATTCAATGATAACACACAGTCCATCCTGTGCAACTCATCTCACAAAGACAGTAGTCACACAGCTGTTTAAATGAGCAAAACCCTGCCACTATGCAGAAAACAAGAACCATAATCAGGTCTAAAGCCAGTTGGTAAAGGTACATAACAAAGTAAAAAGAACAGGAAATAGTGCTTCACAAAGCTTCAGTGTTGCCCCCCCATCCATCCCCCTCCCCGACACAAGATAGGGTCTCATTATGTAGCTCTGGCTATCCCAGAACTCACTATGTAGACCAGGCTGGGAACTCACAGCCTCTGCCTCCTGAGTGCTGGGATTAAAGGTGAGCATCACTACTCCGGGCTGCTTCTGTGTTTCAATATAAAGGGTTATTTAGTCTGACAGTAAACGTCACATACTTTTTTGTTTCAAACAAGACACGAGAGAATTGAGCACTGCCACCTCCCTGGCTTTACCTCAGGAATGCAATGGAGCCCTTCAGACAGCTGTGCTGAAAACGGTCCCGACATTTTCCTTACACATGCAGCCATGTCAAGAATTCTTAGAGCTGGGCTTGGTTGTGCACACCTTAAATCCCAGCACTCAGGTGGCAGAGGCAGACAGATCTCCGTGAGTTCAAGGCTAGCCTAGTTTACACAGTGAGTTCTAGGACAGGCAGGGCTATGCAGAGAAACCCTATCTCAAAAACCAAAATAAGACTTAGATGTTTTAATACTTTGTCACCAGTTGGTGAACTGTTGGGATAGATTCAGGTGTGTGTGTGTGTGTGTGTGTGGTGATATTTTGTTCTATCAAATAACAAACACTGCCTGAAAATCAGAGGACAGAGCCAGCCACCAGCTTAAACATAGAGGCAAGGCAGTGGTGACACACACCTTTAATCCTAGCACTCAGGAGGCAGATTCATATGGACTTCTGTGAGTTCAAGGCTACACAAGATTAATCTAGTCTGAAAGACAGAGCCAGGTAGTGGTGATGCACACCTTTAATCCCAGCCCTTGGAATCACACACCTTTAATTCCAGCACTAGGATGGTTGAGACAGGAAGTGATATGGCTAGGCAGAGAAAGGAATATAAGGCAGGAGGAGACAGGAACTCACTCTCTTTTAGGCTGAGGAGTTGGGGAGGTAAGAGGTGGTGGCTGCGGCTTGCTCTGCTTCTCTGATTTTTCAGCTTTCACCCTGAAAGCGGCTCCAGGTTTTTATTAAGACCATTTAGGATTCGTGCAACAGGTGGGGGAAAGTATGTCACTGGGGTAGGCGGCTTTGAGGTTTCAAAAGCCATGTGTCATTCCAAGTTTGCTCTCTCAGCTTGCTGCTCCAGACATGCCTTCCTGATGCCATGCCTCCCTGCCATGGTGATGGACTCAGCCCTCTGGAACTGTAAATTCCAACAAACTCTTCCTTCTATAAGTTGTCTTAGTCAAGGGTTATACAAATACTTAAGAAAGGACCATAACAGGATCCATCACAGTAAACATGAAGCAGATACCATATGTCTTATTAAAGTAAATATCTTCAATCATAACTGGTTTTTTTCCCCCCAAGGAGCAGAAAACCTTGTTCATTTATTGTTTCAATCTTCAGTAAGAGAAAGAAAAGACTATCCTACAGCAAATTTACCAGCTTGGTAATCTCCATGAGCCTTCTGATGGTGACTGACAGAGGCAATACTCCAATGAAAAGGACTAGTCAAACAATATAAGCACCACTGCCATGAGCTGCAGTGTCAACTTCGATTAGAAAAAAAATCCTTAACTACCTGTTCTAGTTTGAGTTTCTGTTGCTGAGATGAAACACCATGACCAAAGCAACCTGAGGAGGAAAGGGTTTATTTGGCTTCACTTCCACATCACAGTTCATCAAAGGAAGTCAGGACAGGAACTCAAACAGGGCAGGAACCTGGAAGCAGGACCTGATGCAGAGGCCATGGAGGGGTGCTGCTTACTGGCCTGCTTTCTTATAAACCCAGGGTCGCCTGTCCAGACATGGCACCACCCACAAGGGGCTGGGCCCTCCCACATCAATCATTAATTAAGAAAATGCCCTAAAGGCTTGCCCACAGCCCAGTCTTATGGAGACACTTCTCAATCGAGGCTCCCTCTTCTGTGATGATTCTAGCTTGTGTCAAGTTGACATAAAACTAGCCAGCACACCATCACCATCATTTTAGACTCAATCTGATTTATTTCAAGCCTGGAGATAATGGCTCTATGGTGTTTGTATGGCTGTACTCTCTCATATAACTTTACAACCGGGGATTCAATCTCAAATTATGTGTTTATCAAAGTTAACAAAGTGCTAGCAGCTCCCCTCCTCTGCCTGTGCTAAATCACTAAAAGAGTCTATTTAAATGAAGAACTACAAACTCCAGGTATATTTCAAGATGGGACGAGAGCTCCCCAAGCAATAGTGCCTGTCAGAGTAATGAACTATTTTCTCGAGAGAGGCATGAACTGTGCAGTGCCATGGGTTTTGTTACCTCATTTTAGAACTTCACAGTTGTAGCTGATTGGGCTGAAGAATCAGCCAGCTGTATTAATTAAAACAACAGCTTGCATCAATGCCATTAGCTATCAGTGCAAAGCTTTGAAGTCTGTTTAATTTTCTTGGCAGACAGCAAGAAAATTAAATAGTTTTTCTTTTCCAGCTCATAAAAGTCAACAAATTATTCTGTTCAACCAAATACAAACCAACACTTTTAGAAGCTTTTGATGACTGAAAATTCCTGTCTCTATCTTTGTGTCCGAGCCCACTTTAGTACTCAAAGCATCAGCAGTGTCCTAAAAAAGCAGAGGTCAATCTGCTAGAACAAGACAGATCCCACCCAAGCACTGAGGAGATACTGAGGATATGGAGTAATTCTTGTTCAAACAACAATGCTGCTCTCCACTACCTGATCTGTCATTAAGGATTAGTAGCTCAGATCTGGGTTTTGTTCAAGTTCTTCTACTGACACAAGGTGCCCCAAAGCTACTGGGCTCTAAGAGGCGGCAGCATGACCTCCCATCCTTCTGTGTCCTCCTCTGTAAACACTGCCATTATTACCGCATAGCAAGAGGACGTTAGCACACTCTGCAGAGACACTGCTAGTGCTTAGCTTCAACATCACGTGGCGCGCACACACACACAGCTTCTAACAAGGGGGAAATGTGTGGAGGAGCAGCTTAAACAGTGGCCGGGGGCATCAAGACTTGCCTTTTCTAATTCATTTAACATAAAGATGAATGAAGCCTTCCCGGAAGTAATGATAAGCATGCACTTTATTAATGCCACTTCCTCCAATCTTGGAAGATAAGACTAATTAATCTGTTGTTCTTTCTAAACATAAAAGAACTAAACATGCCAGCCGGTGGTGACATATGCTCAGAAGCAGAGGTCTTTGAGTTCGAGGCCAGCTTGGCCTTCAGAGCATTCCAGGACAGCCAGGGCTACACAAAGAAACCGTCTCCAAACACAAAACTAAAAGAACTGGACATAAAAACAAATCATGTGTAGATTCTTTCAGCTGACCATAAAAAGAAAAGCAGAAACCCACTAGCAAAGAAGCTGGGGAAATATGTCCCACAGGACATACAGAACATCCCACAGCAGATATAAAATGTTATTAGTGACCCTACTAGGCTGTAGGAAAACATTGTTTTCTTTTCCTTCTACACATTAAATTTCCCACAAACAAACTATCTATAATTGACTATAAACAGGCCTTTCCAAAAAAAAAAAAAAAAGGTGCTGGAAGCAGGAGAGATGGCTGAGCAGTTAAGAGAACTGGCTCTTAATCCAGAGGACCCGGGTTCTATTCCCAGAACCACATGGCAGCTCACAGCTGTCTATAACTCCACTTCCAGAATATCAGAACTTAGACATGCATGCCAACAAAGCACCCATACACATAAAATAAATCATTTTAAAATGTTAACTACAGGCTGGGAATGTAGCTCAGTGCTTGCCTAGTATGCATGAAGCACTGGGTTTAATCTCCAGCACCACAGAAAATGAAGCATGGTGGCACACGCCTGTAATTCCACCATTAAGGTGGAGGCAGAGGTTTTGAGAGATAAGGTCATCCTTAACTACTTAGCAAGTTCCAGGGCACCCTGGGCTAACATCAGATCCTGTCTCAAGGGAGGATCCTAGGAGGCAGAGGAAAGTGGATCTCTGTTAGTTCTAGGCCAGCCGGGTAACATAGTGAAATCTTGTCTCAACAACAAAAACTGCTGGGAGCTGGAGAGACAGCTCAGCAGTTCAGAGTGCTTTCTGCTCTGTGTGGGAAGGTTTGGATCCCAGCACCTACACCAGAGGCTTATGAACACTTGTTACTTCAACCCCAGGGGATCCGGCAACCTCATTCTTGTCTCTGTGGGCATCTCTCTCTCTCTCTCACACACACACACACACAGATCGAGAGAGAGAGAGAGAGAGAGAGAGAGAGAGAGAGAGAGAGAGAGAGAGAGAGAGAGAGAGAGAGAGAGATCATTTTCTTAGTTGCTAGGCTAACTAGAGACTAAATAAACAGGCGTTGAACTTATATACTGAAGCTCAGTTTCATCCCTACTTAACAGGGTTTAGACTTCTTCCTCATCAGGGTTACCGCTAAAATCAACACAGAATTGACATGTAAATTCACAGTGTGAGCTACTACCAATTACTGTACTCTGTTTGAATCGGAGAGTGCAATGTCTCGAATGTGATCATTAAGATGTTTTCTCCTGGAGGAGGTGGATCTTGGAGGAAGTAGGGGTAAATGTGATCAAAGTACACTGAGTGAAATTCTCCAAGAACTAATAAAAATATTTTAAAGATTTTAAATTTTATAGATAGGAATGCTTTCCCTGCATGTATGTATGTACACCAGGTGCATGCCTGGTGCCTATGGAGGCCAGAAGAACGCATAAACACCCCCCCTCTCCCCGGACTGGAGTTAGGGATGGTTGAGAACCACCCCGTGGGTGCTGGAAAGCAAACATCTGTAAGAACACATGCCATTACACCGTGCTGTCTCCATAGCCCCTAAGTGTATTTTTACAAAGAGAGTTTCTCCTTCACTGAGTGGTTTTAAACACTGCATTTTGAGGGGTTGTGATTAGCTGGAATGCTAATCTCTGCTCTCCGTCATGTCCATCTGTCTCTACTAGTCACTGTCCTTTGTCTGTAGACAACTGGGAAAAGCAGCAGACCCTCCAGGTGCTCTCACAACTCAAATGTGAGTTGAGAATGTGTAAATCTTAAGTCTCAAAGTGACATTTGGAGGATTTCATACAAAAATCCAGATTTCCAGTTCTGGAAAACAGAAAGCTTTGGCAGTATCAGGCATTATGTATCAAATAATGGGTGGTTTTCTGTTCATCACAGCTCTCTCTCATTACTCCCTAGCGACTCCAGGGCAGACACTAAAGGTCAGCTGCCTCGCATTATGATACTGGACTTGCTCACCTATCTCTTTTGTTTTCTGAGACATGGGAGCTTGTGTGTTGCTTCAGCTGGCCCTCCACTTCTTGGCTCAAGCGATCCACTTGTTGCAGCCTCCAGCTTCGCCCCCGTTAAACTGCTGTGTCTCATGCCAGACTGGAGTGACTGCTCAGCCTTGGTGTTGCATGCTTTTCTGAACAATAACCAACAATAACCTAGCCGAATCAGTCAGAGTCCAACCAGGAAAGAGAAACCATAATAAAGTCATTTGAACATAAAGAATAACTTTAACAAGAGACTGAAGCAATGGGGAACTGACTAGATAGAAAGAATTCTAAAGAATATACAAGTAGCAAATACAAGGAGTGGTGGCTGCCACCTAAGGACAGAGATAAGAATACCTCAAAATTAAAAGAAGACGAAGACTGAGGTCCAAACAGTGCAGAAGAGGGCATGGCTGGGGTCCAATGAACAGCAGGAGCTTCTGAGTTACTATGCTGGTGGAATTGCTGGGAACCGTCACTCCAGGGCACTGGGAAAAGCTGCCCATGGGTTTCTCACTGGAGACTATCCTATAAAAATCACCCAGGAGGGGTGCCAATGGAAACTGATGCCTGCTGAGTGCAAGCAGCTGTGTGTGCCCCAGGAGCCTAGGCGAACGCCCAGCTGCAGTGTAAGTGCCGGGCACAGAGAAGCCTACCCAGAGGGCTAAGACTCCAGGCATGCTGCAGGCCCTGCCAGAGTGGGCCATTTGTACAGGGAGGCTGCTGGTATGCTGCCGACATCAGTGCCAGAGAAACCGCCTAGGAGCCTGCTGAGCAAGCAGGCCAGACCCAAAAGGGTAATAGCTCCCTCTTACATTTCTCTTCAGTATCCTCTATTGACAAGGAGTTAACACCCTGCCAGTTGGCAAAAGAAAACATTTAGAGGGCACACATTTTTGCAGAGGCAATAAAGAACAAACAAAATGCTTACTCTCAGGATGTCTGACTAGTGACAGACTTGTCGGTTCTTTGGATTAACTAGGTTTCAGGACGGTCGAGTTCTAGACAGGAAAGGCATCACCAGTACTCTTCTTCCATCGCTGTATAACTAGCAGTTGTCAAATACTCAGTAAGCCACACACCTTCTACTCTAATCCCTTTACATGTATGTGCCAGCTCAGTCAGTCCTGCCAACAGTCCTATTATGCCACTGTACAGCTGGGGAAACAGAGGCCTGGAAGGTAATGTGCCGAGCCTCACATAGCCAGGAAGTGGCAGAGCACTGACTCGCACCTATGACGTCCAGCCCCAGAGTTTATCTTAATCACTATGCTACACTGCCTGTTGGTAAAACATGTTTTGTTGTTTAACAGTTTTGTTTTGTTTTTCTTTTAGCTAGTCTTCTTCCATTTGGCTGTCAAATGCATAAAGAAATAAGGCTGAGTGTACTGCTAGATGGAGAGCCCAGGATTAGCTAGATTATAAATACTAGGATCAGGGCAGCAAGGAGAAACTTCCCATGACTGATATAATCATCTAGACCTTGTCACTCCAAATCCCATATAACTGAGACAGAAGAATTTCTAACCCAATAACCCAATACTTCTGGCTCAGGAAGTTAGAAATCAACCACTAGTATTCAAGGATAATTGAGGAGCTTTCTGTTTTTCTTTTTCTCTTTCTCCTCTTTCCTTGTTTTCTTTCTTTTCTTTTTTTTGAGACAAGATTTCTCTGTGTAGTTTTGGTGCTTGTCCTAAAGCTCGCTCTGTAGGCCAGGTTGGCCTCAAACTCACAGAGATCTGCCTGCCTGTCTCCCGAGTGCTGGGATTAAAGGCGTGCACCACCACTGCCTGGCCTTTCCTTGTTTTCTTAAAGTCAGGGTCCTACTATATAGCCCTGCTGGCCTGTAACTCACTGTGTAGACCAGGCCAAGCTTGAATTTACAAAACTCTACCTGCTTCTGCCCATGTGCTGAGACTAAAGGCGTGAGCTACCACACCTGGTGTTTCTTTTTCTTTTTTTTAAAGTGCGTTCCCGCTATGTACACCGAATGGCTTTGAACTCAAACCTGCCTTTGACAAACCATCTCACCCGGGATGACAGGCATGCATTACCACACCTTGCTGAGGGTTCTGAAATTCCACCATAGATTCTAAGTACCACAGTCAGCACTATTCTTTGTTACCTGGAATTTCAAAGTGAGCCATGGAGGATGTTCAATCTCATTATTTAAAAAAGCTTCATCTCTAAATTTTTCAATTATGGGGTTGGGGATATAGCTCAGGGTTTGGTGAAATGAAGACCTGAGTTCAGTTCCTTAGCACCCATGTAAAAATTCCGGTGTGATGGTGCATGTCTGTAACACCAGCACTTGGGGACAGGTAGGGAAGCGGGAAGGGAGCCTCGATGGCCAGCTAGTCTAGCTGAAAAGGGCAAGCTCTGTGTTCTGTGAGAGACTCTATCCTAAAAAAATAAGGTGGAGAAGCAATTGAGAAAGACAGACAGAAAGACAGATATAGACACACAGATACACTTTTCAATTAGAGCCTAGGTTAAGCCTATCACCCACAGGAACATTTTGAATAGTTTTTCTCTTCTTCCCTGTAAAAGGACATCACTTTTTTTGCACCAAAATAATGAAGATTGATTAAATAGTGAAGATGTCAAGTTGGAAACTAATCTTAGTTCAAAATGGTAACTATGTCAGATTCCAACTGGGCAGGTGTTATAGGCTTCTGGGCCTTGCACACACACAACTGTGTACCAGGGAGTTTGAAGTCTTGCTACCCCAACTAAGACCATGACAGGAGAGAAACTGGGAAGGCAAAATGTTAATGGTGTTAAGATGCTCCTGATTTGGTAGTGGAAAGAACCCTGTTCTCATGCTGTCTTTATGGCTCCTATCAGGAAGGGCAGTATCTTCCAGTGGACAAACACTCTGACACTAGGAGCCATGGTCTCTCCTCACCAAAGTGCGTGGCTTCTCCTGCCTGAGTTCACTTATTTGTAAAGCCACATGAACAATGCCGCTGGATTTTTGTCCTGGGGATTAAAGAAGATAACACAGTGCCTGGTATACAGGAAGAACTAAATAAGTACACAGTGAGTAGTGGTGCACACCCTTGTTCCCAGCATTCAGGAGGCAGATGTAGGTGAATCTCTGTGAGTTCAAGGCCAGCCATGTATAACAAGGACCTTGTCTTTAAAAGAAAGAAAGAAAGAAAGAAAGAAAGAAAGAAAGAAAGAAAGAAAGAAAGAAAGAAAGAAAGAAAGAAAGAAAGAAAGGACTATTTTAATCATGCAAATAATTTTAATTATGTATATCCATATAGCATCTTAGAAGAAATGAAATTTTCAAAAAAATATTATATCTGATTATATCCTGATTTTGTCTCATTTAAACTTAGTTTTATCAGCCATAGGGCATTACAAAACAATAATCTGTAGTTAAGATCTGAGGAAAGACATGTTACTGGCTGCTTTCCACATAAGGATAAATTTACTGAGGTAAAATTTAAAGTCTTAGAACTCAGAAATGAAAGTCAAGAGGCACAAAAGATTACATTCTTATAAGGCAATAAAAGAGGAAGACAACACACAATGCAAAAAGTCCTAGAAATGCCACTTGGTCACACCTACCTCAAAGGGGACCCAGCCAGAGAAAATGCAGACTGAACAAACTTGTTCTGCAAACACATAGCCTTTTATTTGGTGATAAGTCAAAATACCCAGAGACACCTATTATGAATGAATCACTTATTATAATCAGACACAAAGAAAACTTCAAACTCTGAAAGGACTGAACAAAGCTTAAAACTAATATTTAAGTAAAGGAAGAAAAAGTTAAATGCCAAGAAGATTGCCACAACAGAGGGAGGCTACAGGACAAAGCTTGGCTCTCCAAGGGAAACATTACCCGTGAATGCTAAGGCCAACCACCACAGACCTCTGCAGTACAAACAAATGCTGAAAAGTTTCTATGATTGTGGAGGAGATGAGAGGGGAAGCTCTTCATATTAGATGTTTGTTCTCAGCTGTGCAGAAGTGGTGCACGCCTTAAATCCCAGTACTCAGAGACAGAAGCAGATGGATCTCTGTAAGTTCAAGGCTAGCCTGACAGCCAGGGCTACACAGATAAACCCTGTCTCAAAAAAAAAAAAAAAAAAAAAAAAAAAGTTAGTTCCCAAATAAAAAGTAAAGATTATAAATCAGGCTAGGAGTAGTGGCCCATGCCTTTAATCCCACTCAGGAAGCAGAAGGACCGCTGTGAGTTTGAGGCCAGCCTGGTCTACATAGTGAGTTCCCAGACAGCCAGGGCTACAAAATGAGACCCTGTCTCTAGTAATAATAATAATAATAATAATAATAATAATAATAATAATAAGTTGTTGTCAGAGAGGGTCAGGGACTCGGGAGGAGAGGAAGTGCAGAGGGAGGAGCAACCAAAACTAAGACTATCTGAAAAAGTATGAAAAAGCCTTAGGAAACCTCATTAATGTCAAGCTAATAAAAATAAATAATGTAAATGGAAGCACCCTATAAGGATAGATAAAGTTTCTTCAAAAAACTGTTAAGTTATTAAAGAAATTTCCAGTACCAGGGGTGGTATGCTGGCTAGTTTTAAGTCAACTTGATCCAAGCTAGAGTTAGAGAGGAAGGAGACTTACCTGAGAAAATGTCTCTGTAAGACTGGGCTGCAGGCAACCCTGTAGGGCATTTTCTTAATTAGTGATTGATGTGGGAGGGCCCAGTCCATTGTGGGTGGTGCTACCTCTGGACAGGAGGCCCTGGGCCCTATAAGAAAGCAGGCTGAGCACCCCTCCATGGACTCTGCATCAGCTCCTGCTTCTAGGTTCCTACCCTGCTTAAGTTCCTGTCCTGACTTCCTTTGATGATGAATGTGATATGGAAGTGTAAACCAAATAAACCCTTTCTTCTCCAAGTTGCTTTGGTCATGGTGTTTTATCACAGCAACAGGAACCATAAGTAAGGTAGGTGGGCTACCTCTCTACCAGTGGTTGGTCAAGGAGGCCTCTGAAGACCCTCAAACAATATTAAGCATTTGTCATGGCTGCTGGTTGCCCACCAGAACTAGATGATAAGACCCTGGTGCTAAAGACAGCCTATACTTTGGTTGCAGGAACAGATAAATCAAGCGGAACTGAGCTGGAAGCTTCCTTCCTGTTAGCTAGCACACACAGTGCCAGAGGATGCTAGGCAGGCTGCTGGAGGGAATAATCACTGAAAGTCTCAGTTGTTGTTAATCCTGTGTGCTACACCACCAGCCAGCCAGGCAAGAAGTGCCTAGTGGTGCAGCAGGGGCAAGTCAGTTATGGGGTAACCCTTATCTGAGTTGAGATCTTCTCCACAGGAGGGTGAATCTACATGATGGCATGTCATAAACACTAGCGGGGAAAGCTTCTGCTATTATTTTGCTAGATGGACGTGATGTGCCTGTTAAACTGCTGTTTAAACAATTACATTTATACCCATAGATTGTGCTGCTGTTAGCTTTGGTCAGAAAAGCTTCTTTTAGCCAGTGGTAACTGTGAAACTCTTAACTCAAAGCTCTGAGAATAAGAAACTGGTGAGTGACCTGCCATAAATGGCACTTTTATATCACCCTCTCCAAATTGCAGGGAACATCATGGAAGAGAGGAGAGAGAGAATTTAAGAACATGTTCCTATGTGGAAAGAGGTAGAATGCTGCTTTCAGAACATCACATCACCACTGTACTCTTGCTCACAATGCAGCTGTGATTACCAGCACAAAATTGGGCCTGTCAACATCCTGTCATGGAAGGGATAAAGGCTCATGAACCATCCTTTCCAGAGTCACCTCCTGTAAAACCTATAAGCAGATAATGGCAGCTGGGGGAGGAGGGCTCAGAAGCCACGGGCCAGCCCCTCCCTGTCTATCTACAGAGAGTTAATGGTCAGTCTGGGAGGAAGAGAAATTCCTTCAGTGGTACAGCTACAGTAACATGCCTGTTCTTAACCCCTCACCCAGGACCCTGTAAGCAGCCCTAAGAGAGTCACTGGGTCACCAAAAAGAAAGAAATTAAGACATGAAAGTGGAGGAGGGACTAGGTAGGAAGAAGGGGGTCAGTGGGTAAAGGGGAGCAGGTAAAGGCAACGAGGGTGGAGATGACAAAAACATATGTATGCATAAACAGCCCATAATGAAACCCACTGTCATGTCTAACTAACAAATGCTAGTAAAAATTAACTTTAAAATTATAACTCAGGCTCTCTGCTCCTCCCTGTTCAGAGACAGCTGTATCTTCTTGTGCAGTGCCGGCCTCATCCCTAAGACATGATGGTGAAGGCTGGCATGGACAGATTTGGCTATATTGGGTACCTGGTTACCAGGGCTGCCTTGACCTCTGCAAAGTGGATATTGTCGCCATCAATGACCCCTTCGTGGACCTCAACTACATGGTCTACATGTTCTAGTATGACTCCACCTACAGCAAGTTCCATGGCACAGTCAAAGCTGAGAATAGGAAACTTGTCACAACGGGAAGACAATCTCCATCTGGAAGGGAGATTCCCGACAACACAAATGGGGTAATGCTGGTGCTGACTGTGTTGTGGCCTCTACTAAAGTGTCATCATTTCCACCCCTGCTGCTGATGGCCCCATGTTTGTGATGGGTGTGAACCATGAGATGTATAACAACTACTCAAGAAAGACAGTCAGCAGTGCCTCCTGCAATACCAACTGCTTAGGCTGCTGGCCAAGGCCATTCACGTCAACTTTATCATTGTGGAGGGAACCATAACCACAGTCCACGACATCACGGCTGTGGGGCTACCCAGAACATTATCCCTGCATCCATTTGCCAAAGGTGGGGGCAAGGTCATCCCAGAGCTGAACGGGAATCAGAGTGGCATTGCCTTCTGTGTTCCTACCCTCAATGTGTCCACTCCAGGATCTGACATGCTGCCTGGAGAAAGTTTCCAAGTATGATGACATCAAGAAGGTAGTGAAGCAGGCATCGGAGGGCCCACTAAAGGACATCCTGAGCTACACTGAGGACCAGGTTATCTCCTGCGACTTGACACTCACTCTTCCAGCCTTGATTATGGGTTGGCATTGCTCTCAATGATAACTCTGTAAAGCTCATTTCCCAGTATAACCATGAATATGGCTACAGAAACAGGGTGGTAGACCTCATGGTATCCAAGGAGTGAGAAGCTCTGGACCACACACCCAAGCAAGAACATGAGAGGATGAGAGGCCCTCAGAGGCTGAGGAGTCCCTGTCCTTACTCGGCTCCCAACACTGAGCATATCCCCTCACATTCCATCGACCCCCAGAAGAAGGTGAGAGGCTTAGGGAGCCCAACTCTCTTGAATACCATCAATAAAGTTCACTGAACCCCTCCAAAAAAATATAAATCAGATGAAGATCTTACAAGGCTTTATAAGCAGTACTGAACCCCCTGCCCCCCCCCCCACAGATTTCAAATGTTCTTACCATGTTCTAGACCTAGGTTAGGCTTACTCCACTCCAGCCTTACAGCAGTCTGTAAGACTAGCACAGACGATAGCTGCCTGTTGAACTGCTGGCTCAAACAATGACACTGATTTAGATTTGTGTTATTGTTTTTGAGATTATGATGTAATTACGTTTCTTCCTTCCCTGCAAATCCTTCCATATACTCCTCCTAGCTCTCTTCAAACTCATGTCTTTTTTCACTGTTATTGCATGTATACATGTATAAGTATATACATATATATTCCTGAATATAACCTGGTCAGTCTGTATAACCTCTCTTGTATGTATTCCTACAGGGATGACCATATGGTATTGAATAACCAATTGGTGTGCTCTTCCTCTTTTTTTTTTTTTTTCCCCGAGACAGGGTTTCTCTGTGTAGCTTTGCACCTTTCCTGGAACTCACTCTGTAGACCAGGCTGGCCTCGAACTCAAAGAGATCCACCTGCCTCAGCCTCCTGAGTGCTGGGATTAAAGGCATGCGCCACCACTGCCTGGCTGCTCTTCCCTCTTGTTTTGGTTTTTGAAACATAATGTCTTTCAGTACTAGAAACTCACTATGCAGCAGAGGCTGGGCCTCAAACCTGTGATCTTCCTGCCTCAGTCTCTGATGCTGGGATTCCAGGCCTGTCCTGATGATACCAAGTGACCTAGTGTGTCGTCTCTCTGAGATCGGGAGTTAGTTGCACTGAGCTCTAAAATCATCGTAACACAAGCACTATCCTCATTTCTCTACTATGGACTCACACTGTCTCAACAGATGAAAACTCAAACTGCTCTCACACAAAAGAGTCCCCAAACTCAAAGTATTCGGAAACTTTCAAGATAGGGTTTCTCTGTGTGTAGCTTTGGTGCCTGTCCTAGAACTCACTCTGTAGCCCAGGCTGGCCTCGAACTCATAGAGATCCGCCTGGTTCTGCCTTCCAGAGTGCCGGGATTAAAGGCGTGCGGACCACTGCCTGGCTTCAGAAACTTTTATAACAATATAGTTATTACAAGTACAGGAATAACTTTACGTCTGCTGACTCTACTAACACCTGTGGGATGGCATTTGCTAGTCTTTTGTTCCATTTCATTTCAATTTTGCAAATGTACTGGTCTGGATTGGAATGGAAATTTAAAACAAAAATAATCCTCAGGCAATCAACCTAAAATCCTACTCTGGCCATTTTTATCTACTTCATGCATCGATCAGGGCAGCTGCTGAGTGTAAACTAGGTAAGATAGGCTCAGTCTGTTTCCACAGCATTGTTACTAACTGCCAAAGCAAGCTGCTCCTAGGCAACTGAATCTAAAAAAATACAAGATGCCACACAGGACCTCATTTATGGAAGGCCAGCTATGGCCTCCATCACAAGACTAGTTTTTCACTTCCCCATATGCTGAAAAATTAGCATCTTCATTACCATAGTTATATATAATTAATTTGACAATTAAAATTGTTCTTTGTTTCATAAATCAAAAATTCATGAAGGTACAGTCTCCAGGGCTAAGGGCAAAGAAAGCCACACAAGCATGAAGAAGGGTGGTTTGCAGATGAGGAGAAAGTGGGAGGAATCAATGCTGTACACTTTCTAATGTCAGCTGTAACAAGTGGCCTCTGCTACAGCAACTTCAGAGCACTAGTGCTGTAAGAATTAATGGTTCCATTAGTCATCTAACTTTATTTCTGTTCTGAGAAATTCTTCAGAGGGCATGGAGGTGTATATTTTTAATCCCAGCCTTAGGGAGGCAGAGATAGGTGGATCCTTGCGAGTTCAAAGCCAGCCTAGTCTACAGAGTGAATTTCAGGACAGCCAGGGCTGTTACACAGAGAAACCCTGCCTCAAAAAACAGCCAGACTGTGGTGGTGCATACCTTTAATCCCAGCACTTGGGAGGCAGAGGCAGGCAGATCTCTGAGCCAGCCTGGTCTACAGAGCAAGTTCTATGACATCCAGGGCTACACAGAGAAACCCTATCTCTGTGGGTTTGTGTAGGTATAAATAAATAAATAAATAAATAAATAAATAAATAAGTAAGTAAGTAAGTAAGTAAGTAAGTAAGTAAACAAACAAAAATTTCAAAAACTAAGTTTGAGAAAAAGAAAACTCACCAGGCATGGTGGTTCATGCCTTTACTCCCAAGTTTTGGGAGGCAAAGACAGTTGGATCTCTGCAAGTTCAAGATCAGCCTGTTCTACAAAATAAGTTCCAGGGCAATCAGAGCTGCTACACAAAGAAACCCTATCACAACAAACCAAAACAAAAAGCTAAAACCAAACTATAAATTGCTTACTTGAATTTTACCCTAGTTAGGCCAGGCCTAGTGGTTCACACCTTTAATCCTTGGGAGAAATAGGTAGGCAGGTAGATCCCTGCCAGAGCTATACAGTGAGACCTTGTATCAAAATAACAAAAATAAATAAATTTTACCTCAATTAAAATATTTAAATATACAAACCAATCCAAGCCTCACAAATGTCATCCTAATAACACCAATCCAATTCTAAAACAAGTATAAGAAGACATAGGCTGTCTGGAGAGATGGTTCAGTGGTTAAGAGCACTCTGCTCTTCCAGTAGACCGGAGTTCTATTCCCAGCCCAATATGGTGGATCATAATCATCTGTTAAACTAGTTCTAAGGAATCTGATGCTCTCTTCTGGTCTCCAAGAGCACCAGGTACACAAAATACTCACACATATAAAATAAAAACATATTTTAAAAGAAAGAAAGAAAATATATTATGTTGGAGGAAAAACAGGAGGTTCAGAAAGCCTAGGCAGGAAAGTAACCCAAAGAGAAGCTTCATTGGTCAAGGAGAAGCCTCTGCTGTCTTTTTTTTTTCTTTTCTTTTTCCTTTTGGTTTTCCGAGACAGGGTTTCTCTGGGTAGCTTTGCACCTTTCCTGGAACTCACTCTGTAGCCCAGGCTTGCCTCGAACTCACAGAGATCCGCCTGCCTCTGCCTCCCAAGTGCTGGGATTAAAGGCGTGCACCACCACTGTCCAGCGGCCTCTGCTATCTTGACAGAAGACATGAGAAAAAACAGTAACAAAAATTTAAATATGCTAATCTAACAGTAAGTCTGTGGGCTGGATCTGTCTATGAGCTACGTAGTACATGTACTATGTACCCTTGCCACGATGGACAGTGGCTGAGAACAGCTCTGAGTCAGAGCAGCCCATTCCAAGATACCTGGTGAACTTTTCAAGTTACTCAGCCTGTTTCCTTGTTGTAGCTCAGGGAGTCTGCTGTGGGTTTTGCCTGTGACTGTACTAGATACCACACCTAGGCCTTGCATGCTCTAGGCAAACATTATCTGGCTATACCCCAGCCCTTTCAGTGAGTCGTTAGGTAATATATAACTTTTTTAAAAAGTGTTATCGTTAGGGGTTGGAGAGATGGAGATGGCGCAGCAGTTAAAAGCACTGCCTGTTCTTCCAGAGGACCCGGGTTCAATTCCCAGCACCCACAGGGTGGCTCACAACCCTTTTTAACTCCAGTTTCAGGGGGACCCCATGACTTCTGGCCTCCAATGACACCAGTCATGCATGTGGTACACAGATAAACATGTAGGCAAAATAACCATAACATATATACAAAATAAAATGAAATGTCTTCATGTTATAATTATATCCCAAAGGGGCACAAATGAAAACGCAATGGAAAAGGGAGAGCCCGTCCAAGTGAAGCGTCCCTTTCCCTGGCTGAAGGCTGATCTTGCCTGCTGCCTGCCTCACCACCCTCTCCACCCCAGGCTGGGTTTTTCCCCATTAATGCCTTTTCTTCTGACTCTCCTCAAGGCCTACCTCACGCCTCATCTATCCCTCATCTTCCTTTGAGGAAATTAGTCCTTTCAGGAACAGAAGTGAGGCAAGGGCTTATTTCAGTGCTGATCTTGAGGAAAACCCTGAAATTCTCTTGAATAGAGTAGTTTTTCTCCCTAAACCTTTGAGCACTGTGCACCTAGGGAACTTTTTGCTGCAACAATCTAAAGAATAGATGTGCGTGTCCTCTCTCCCCTTCAGCTAGCCTGTTCAAGGGAAGACAACCTAATGAACCAGTGTCCACACATATTAACCAAAAAGTTATTGCTAAGCAAACAGATTTGAAAATAATCTCAGAATATCCATTCCAGTTCTTGGCTTCTTTGAAAGAAAATGATAATAACAACCGACTTTAGTTTTTTGTTTGTTTGGTTTGGTTTGGTGGTTTTTTGTTTTGTTTTGTCTTGTTTTTTGTCACACTGATTGTAGTACTGACAACTAAGCTTTCCTCAAAAAAAAAAAAAATCCATAATTTCTCAAGAAATTGTTATACTGATTTTGACTCACATGGACAAAGTCATCGTCTCCATTTGTTTTTATCTGGTACCTTGGTCTCTTGACACCTCCGGGAACCATCAGAATGTAAGTACCGTGCCTCTCTCTAGGAAAATGCACAGAGCCCCAGTTTTTTTGTATAGAGTTTTCAGAGGAGTGTGAACACTCCAGGTTCTTCAGGGGATTATCCACTACTCTCAGTTAAAATTTATAGAGCAGAGCTGGGAGGTGGAGGCACACGCCTTTAATCCTAGCATTTGGGAGGCAGAGGCAAGTGGATCTCTGTGAGTTCCAGGACAGCAACAGCTACACAGAGAAACCCTGTTTTAACAAACAAAAACAAGGGGCTGGAGAGATGGCTCAGGGGTTAAGAGCACTGGCTACTCTTCCAAAGCACCCACAAAGCAGCTCACTGCTGTCTATAACTCCGGATCCAGGAGATCTGGCACCCTCACACAGACCTACATGTGAGCAAAACACCAAAGTACATAAAATAAAAACAAAAAAAATAAAAACAAAAGAAACAAACAAAATATTTATAGAACTGAATGTAAACTTTGTTTCTACTGTGAACGGTTACATCTTTTCCTTAATGAGACCTTAGAGCTGAGAAACAGCGTCTCTTTGCAAATACCACTATGTCTAGCACCGTCCTAACGCTTGGCCAAAAAAAAAAAAAAAAAAAAAAAACCCGAGAATTTCTTACCTCTGAGAAATTAACAGCCAAAGGAATGATTCCAGCCACGTAACATCCCACCAACATGGCCAAAGACAGCAGACTAATGGAGAGAAAATCATCCATTCTGCCCTCCTGTAGTCACCCTCTACCACCAGGCTTCAAAATCCCAGCGGTTTGAAAAGGCGCTTAGGCTCTTTAAACGTGTGGTTTTTCCAAGAGAACAAGGGAGTTTCCCACTTTTTTTTCAACCTTGCCACCAGCCGGTGGTGTTCACGAATCAGGCTGCTCTCCTGCGTACTAAGAAGCAGGCTCCTTTGGGCCGATACTAGCACCGGAGAAAAACTTTGCTCAATCTCAGGTTCTTGGGTGCCAATCACCGGGATTCCGGTAGGGTAACAGATGGGAGACACCGTGCGACAGAGATCTCTTCGGTCTTCGGAGTGAGGGTGGGCAGAACGGCCCGCTCCCCCTAGACAGTGTGCCTGGTAGCAGCAGGTAAAAAGTAAAGCTCAGTGTCTTCACCTCGGCCGGCACCTGGTTCCCTAGGGTGGCGGGCCCCGCAGGTGATCCGCCCCCAGGGACCAGCCCACCAAACTCCCTTCCAAGTCTAGCGCCGAGCCAGCTGCCCCCCAAGTCAGCACCGGGCCCCGAGGACTCAACAGCAAAGTCGGTACAACGCTGTCTCCGCCCGACACCGGGTGCTGCCCATGGTACTTCCCTCAGCCAGGCCCTGACCCTGAGTCGCCAATACTACAGCTGCCATGGCCGCCAAGTGGCACCTCTTCATTCCTCCCACTTCCGGATTGTCTCACCGCCCCCTCTTTAGCAGGGCACTTCCGGGTTACAACGGACCTATCGGCCGCGGTAGTTATATTGCCGCCATTTTTTAGAAAGGTTTAAAAAAAAAGAAGAAAAAAAAAGACTAGTGTCCCTGCTGTGTTCGCCATCATTTCGGTCACCCGTCGGCGAACTGAAGTACAGAAGGCAGCGTCCCGAAGCGAACTACTGTTTCTGAAGCGGCAGAACTCCATCGTACGCATCGCCGCGCCCTCACCCAAGATGGCTGAAACGGAGTCAATATCCGCTCTAGAAACCGGAAACGTGCGACGCTCGACGGTCCAAAGAGGCTCTTTTCGCGTCGCGCTTCCGACGATTTCCGGCGAGCGCTCTCGCGGGATTGGCTGTTGGCGGCGTTGCGGCTGAGCTCGTGTGCGGCGGCGGCGGTGTTAGCGGCGGCTGCAGCAAAGCGTTTGGCGCGATGGTGAGTCCTCCGCGGTGGCCGGGGCCCCCGGCTTGTGGGGCCACCCCGGCTCCGGACATCTCCCCACTCCTCAGGCCCCCGCCCATCCAGCGCGAGCGAGCGAGCTGCTCCCCGCTTCTCCCCCCCCCCCAGCTCGCGGATCGCCCCTTCCCCTTCCCGACGCCGAGACGCGGGGCCTCGCCGTAGGCCCCGGGCCGGGTCCGCCCTGCGGCTGCGCGCCCGCCTGCTGGTGGGGGCGAGGGGTGCGGTGGGTGGGCAGAGGGTGCCCTGTCCGCGGATCGCGGCCGCCTGCAAGAGGGAGGCGTGGGGTACGGGCTCTTTCTCTTCCGAGGCGGACCGTCGGAACAATGGCCTTTTCTGAAACTGACACACTCGTCACCTTACTGTTCGTCGCATGTGGGGCTGGTGGTGGGTGGTGGGGGTCGGGTTTTCTTTGCAGTGCGCCTCCTCAGCCGTCCCCGCAGTGTTCCAAAAAAAAGTATTTTTCCCTTTTGCGGTATCCTCAGTTGCCCCGGTTTGCCTTCGGTCTCGTTCTTACTTTCCTTTTCTTGAGAGTGGAGCCTGAAAAGAGACTTCCAGGGTCCTGGCTCTAGAATCTGACAGGGATGTAGTAAAGTATGGTTTATACGGTCTGTAAAGGTTTTTTGTTTTGTTCGTTAGATTATGTGTCTGTGTTTATGCATGTCGAGTGCAGGAGCCCGCTGAAGCCAGAAGAGTGTGGGATCCCCAGGATCTGGAGTTAGAACATGCGGATGTGGGTGCTGGGAACCAAACTCGGGTCCTTTGTGAGAGTAGCACGTGCTCTTAACCACTGAGCTCTCTCTTCAATCCTCTCGTGTATTGTTGTTTTGCTTCTGGGAGTCTTAAAAGATTTCTTTTTCTGCGTATTGGTGTTTTGCCTGCATGTCTGTGCCACTTGCGTTCAGTGCCTGCGGCAGGCAGAACAGGACGTCCGGTACCCTAGAATTGGAATTACAGATGATTGTGAGCAACTCTGTAGGGGCAGGAAACTGAAAAACTGGTTCCTTGGAAGAGCAGCTTGTGCTCTTAACCACAGAGCCATCTCTCCAGTACCCCAGCCCTCCTGTTCTTTAGTAAACAAACAAAGGAGAGGTTCACGGGATTTACTTGGAGCAGGATTGTGTGTATACACTTTTCAAATGGTATTCTTAAAAAAAAAATTGTGTGTGTTTTGAGACAGGGTTTCTCTGTGTAGCTTTGGTGCTTGTCCTGGATGGAACTCGCTCTGTAGATCAAGCTGGCCTCGAACTCACAGAGATCCACCTGGCTCTGCCTCCTGAGGGCTGGGATTAAAGGCGTGTGCCACCACCGCGCGGCTCTCAAATTATTTCTTAATTTGACTTAAAATTTTAAAAATGTGGCAAAGAATGAATAGCTTGTTTAGGATAAGCCACTGCAATAGTATAAATATAGTTCTCATAAGACTATTTTCTTCTCAACAAGTGATATACTGAAAGTGCTTTGAGTAGCTGGCCTTTATGAACCCCTATAAAACACATCTAATCCCGTGATTTAAAGTACTGTTTTTTATCCAGAAAACCTAGATCTTAAGACATCTTGGTTCCAATTTGTTGATAGTTTAAATTTTGGTGCCTATCCTGGATCTCACTCTATAGACCAGGTTGGCCTCGAACCCCACAGAGATCCGCCTGGCTCTGCCTCTCTAGTGCTGGGATTAAAGGCGTGTGCACCACCCAGCTCGTAAGAAGTGTATCTGGAGTGTCAGCTTAGTGAAGGAGCATTGGCTCCTCTTCCTCCTCTTCCTGAGGACCAGGATTCCACTTAAGGCTGGTATTAACTGTATTCATTTTATATTACTAATTTATCTTACACCTTGATGTGAGAGTAACTCCTGAATAAAAGTGAGGTTACACTGTTGTGCTCCAATTGGAAAAAGACCTTAGGTTGATAGAATGGTTATGGTATTCCCCTCTTCCTCTCTCTTTATCACCTCATGTCTTAGTTTTTACTGAGAGCTAATAGAACTAGAGACCAGTGGCAACAGAAAACAGGTTTTAATGGTTGGCAAGGAGAGATAGAAGAGAGTACATGGTAGCTTTTGTGAGTACTTGCTGGCACGTAAATTTGGAGTTGGAGAAATGACCCAGAGTAAGGGGCTGACTTAGGGGGTTTGTCAGCCCAGCACTGATAACATGGACAGAGGCTTCCGTATTGTAGGAAGAGCAACCTAGTTAATTATGTTCTAATAAATAGCATTTGTGTCATACGCAAAGGCCTTATGTTATGTGAATTTCTGAAATACATATTAGGATATACATTGAAATTGTTTTTCTCTTTCAGTCTCACACCATTTTGTTGGTACAGCCTACCAAGAGACCAGAAGGCAGGACTTACGCTGACTATGAGTCTGTGAATGAGTGCATGGAAGGTGAGTCATCACGAAAGGTAAACTGATCAAGGGGGAGACTCTTGGAAGTCCCCCGAATACACACACCATTCTCTTGTGAGATAAATAGCATTTGAGAACTGGAATTGGTTTTCCCCCTAGATTTTATTTCAAGCAGGGAAAATTGGATTTAGCATGGACTATTAAAATATTTTGTTCTGACATGGGTGTTTTACACACAGCTCTTATGTATTCTGACTAAACTGTAGCACTAGGGGAGTTGTTATGGCTGGCTCTGAGAAGACCTTCTGAAATCTCATAACCTGCCTGTTAAATCAATAAATGTTAAAAGCTAGCCAGGCAGTGGTGGCACAAGCCTTTAATCCCAGCATTTAGGAAGCAGAGGCAGGCAGATCTCTATGATTTGAGGCTAGCCTGGTCTACAAAGTGAGTTCCAAAACAGCCAGGGCTGTTACACAGAAAAATCCTGTCTCAAACAACAACAACAAAAAAAAAGGCCCATGAAAATGTTAGAAAATAAGTTAGCTCAGAGAAAGCCAAGGTTCACAGAAGCAGATCAATACGGTTTATTGTGCATTTGCTGGATTTCCACTCCTACCCAAGGAGCAATTAGCTTTTGATGTTTCTTCACTAGGTAAACCATTAGAGCACAGACTGGTTAACAGGTTGTGCTGCCCTGCATTGTTTCTAGGAAGTTGTTAGTTCTTTGCCACTTTTTTATTGTTGTTGTTTGTTTCTTTGTTTGTTTTTCAAGACAGGGTTTCTCCGTGTAGTTTTGGTGCCTGTCCTGGATCTCTCTCTGTAGACCAGGCTGGCCTCAAACTCACAGAGATACGCCTGCCTCTGCCTCCCTAGTGCTGGGATTAAAGGAGTGTGCCACCACCGCCCGCATCTTTGCCACTTTCTGTCAAAAGGCTATGTAGTTGGTTTGGTTTGTCTGTTCAACAAGTCCCTAAAACTGTTGATTATTCAAAACTTAACTGGGTTAGGCCCAAATCTAACAGTGATTAATATTGCCTATAAAAACAAAAGCTGCTTATAATCAAAGGTGACTTCACTTCAAGGTAGCTAGTGCAATACCCTTGACACTGCCATCAAATTCTACTCTTAAAAGATGAAAAGGGAGCCGGGCGTTGGTGGCGCACGCCTTTAATCCCAGCACTCGGGAGGCAGAGCCAGGTGGATCTCTGTGAGTTCAAGGCCAGCCTGGGCTACCAAGTGAGCTCCAGGAAAGGCGCAAAGCTACACAGAGAAACCCTGTCTCGAAAAACCAAAAAAAAAAAAAAAAAAAAGATGAAAAGGGAGCCAGTAGGTGGTGGCGGCGCCTTTAATCCCAACACTTGGGAGGCAGAGGCCTGCTGTTTTAGCATAACGTCTCCTGGTCTGTGTTGTCATGTCTGGGTTTTGGACAGTGACATTTCCTGACCTTTGTTAATCTTAGTAAAATCTAACTTGTTTGTCTGTTTATGACCGTTTTGATACCTATCCAGGCTAACCTAGAATGCAAGAGTCTTCTGCCTTAGCCTCTTGAGTACTTGGATTATAGATATGTACCACTGTGTCTGCCTCTGGTTTGTTAACAGTGGTGAGCTGGGACTGACACATTGGTGACTCACCCTAGTTTACATTAGGGTTCATTCTGTGGGGTTCAGTTCTGTGAATTTTGCCAAATTGATTAGATGATATACTTGTCAATATATAGCCATAAAGAAAGGTTTCATTCCTCTAAAATCTATACCTGTATCATCCTCCAGACCCATGGCAACCAGTCTTTACATCTGTAATACCTAATACAGTGTAAATGTTTTAAATAACTATTATACATTTTTTTGGGGGGGGAATAAGAAACTCTATAAATGTTCAGTACCTGTGGAATTTGATTTTCAAATGTTTTCAACCCATAGTTAATTAAATCCTTGAATGCTAACACCGTCACCACCGCCTGCCCCCCCCCCCACACCTACAGGCCTAATGTGTCAGTTGGAATTATTGCATACACACTTTTGTACTGTTTTCTGCAACCTAGCAGTATACATTTCAGGTTCTTCTATGTTCTATAACTCCATTTTTCTTCTTTGATTAGAAATTGTAGTTTGAGCCTGGGATGTAGCTCATTTTATAGAGTGACTTGTCTAGCATGTACAAAGCCTGAATTTGTTCCTTGGCACCACATACATAGGTAGAGGGGTAAGCACTTGTAATTCCAGCACTTGGAAAGTGGAGGCAGAAAGATCAGAAGTTCAAGTTTATCCTCAGCTATAGTGAGTTCAAGGCTAGCCTGGGCTACCTATGACACTATTGAAAAGAGAAGTGGTGGTTTAATTCCCATTTTTAAAGAGTTAAAAGATGAGCGCCAAAAGTCATGGGAATCCTAGCACTTAGGCTGAGGCAAGAGGAGGACAAGCTTGAAGCCAGCCTGACAGTCTGAGCTGGACACTGGGTGCTTTCTGATAAAGCCGAGGTGGGGGGACTGAGGCTGGGGTGTGGCTCAGGAGTAGAGCGTTTGCTTAGCATGCATAAAGCCCTAAGTTCAAGCCTTCCACTGCCAATAGCCAACACTTTCTCATCCTTGAACATCTGCCTGTATGCCCCTCCCTCCTCTCCACAAGTCAGCTTCTGTTAAATTTGTTGGTAAGAGCTTTATTATATTGTATATGGAGTTAAAAGGGTTTTTTGGGTTTTTTTGTTTGGTTTGGGTTTGGTTTGTTTTGGTTTTAGTTTTTTACTTTTAATGTATAGAAATCCGGCTGGTTTTCATATATTGATCTTGTATGTTACAGCCTTGGTACCTCATTTACTAGTTCTAACAGTTTTTTGTTGCTCTGGCTACAGCCTGTAGTGGAGTGCTGAGTAAATGTTAGTTCTTAGTTCTTCCTGGTGGTGGCAGATCAGCATGGTCTGTGATCACTAAACGTGGCAATGGGGATGAGCAGTGAATTTACTTTCCTGGGCTTCACTTCCTTTTAATTTTATCAGTTATATGATTTCAGTGTAATATGTCAGTAGCAATTAGAAGGGGGTGGAGGGATAGCTTAGTCAGCAAAGGAGTAAGCACCCATGAGTGTGAGAGCCCGATACCCCTGTAAACAAGTCAAACCTGGTAGCATGTACTAATCCTAATGCTGAGCTGTAGAAACAAGTGGATCCTAGTGACTGGCCAGCCTAGCCTGAGTGAGCTGCAGGCTAGTGAAGAGACCCTGTTTCAAAGATGAAGCAAGATGACATTTCACCTTCACGTGTGCAAACACATACAAAAACATGTAAAACTGAGTGTAGCCTGTCAACTGGGAATTTTATGGAGTTTCTTTATAGAGGTGCCTTAAGGGCTTGTGTATTACAGTATAGGGCATGTTGCCCACAGGTAATTAATATTGATAGCATTTGTTCTTAGAGTGGTTGGTGGTAGCAATGGACTGAAAGGGTATATTCCCCCATTTATAGAATGCTTGACTGGTTAAAATAACCTGTCATGGCCCCGCAATGGTGGTGAACACCTTTAATCCCACCACTTGGAGGCAGAGCCAGGTAGATCTCTCTGAGTTCAAGGCCAGCCTGGTCTACAGAGCGAGATCTAGGACAGGCACCAAAGCCTTGTCTCGAAAAAAAAAAGAAAAAGAAAAAGAAAAAAGAAAAAAAAAAGGACAGGTAATATACCCTGTTGATAATTGTTAATATACTGTGATTTTTGATTGGGGGGTTTTGTTTCTGGTTTTTGGAGACAGTCTGCTGTATCGTAAGCTGGCCTCAAACTCACTATGTAGCTGAGGCAGAGCTTGAACTTTTGATCCTCCTGCCTTAGCTTTCTAAGTGCTGGGTGTGCCCACCACACCTGGTTTTATCTTCTTATATTAGAGTATTTACAAGCATAGCTTTGTGCCGATGTTCATGTGCATTATTTCAGTTAATATGTAGAGCCCTGTGGAAATGTATTTACTCTTTGCCAGGTAAGGTTTGCTGGGTGGAGTCATTGGTCCTCAGTTTTATGGTAAATGAGCTGGCTTTCTGGATTCCTAATGAATCCAGAGTCTAGGGTCTTAAGCACCATATCAAGATAAGCTCCTACTTCATTGACAGTTATTGTCACTTTTTCCATTGCATCAAAATTTGAATGTAAAATAGAAAATGGGTTTTTCTGCTCTGCAGCATTAGAATGATTAGGAACCTGGTGAAAAAGGAACCACAGTATAATCTGGAGGTGGTGGCACAAGCCTTTAACTCCAGCACTGGGAAGGCAGAGACAGGAAGATCTCTGTGAGTTCCAGGACTGCCAGGGCTATGTAGAAAGACCCTGTTCCTCCCCCACCCACCCCCCCAAAAAAAACTGTCTGGGCAGGGTCATTGCTGAGGGCCAAACACAGGCTCTACCCAGATGCCTCTTCCAAACCTTTAACATCTTTCAGCTCCAGTGGTTTGAAGTAGTCCTCTCACTAAAGCACAAAATGGTTATCAATACTCTCATACATTTAAATTGCTAGTCCCAAAAATTAAAACAAGTGATCAACCTGCAGTCCTTTTCCAGCTCAGTGTTTCTGAAATGGGTAACTGACAATATAGCACGACTTACAATATGTACACGCTTATGCAATCTAAGTTCAAGTTCTTGTGTCATCCCCCCCTTAGGTGTTTGTAAAATGTATGAAGAACATCTGAAGAGAATGAATCCCAACAGCCCCTCCATCACATACGATATCAGTCAGTTGTTTGACTTTATCGATGATCTGGCAGATCTCAGCTGTCTTGTGTAAGTATTAGCAACCTTATCTTTTAAATTTGTATATGTTCCTCTTTTTGTCTGTTTATATAGTTAATAGTTTTTCATTTACATGTAGACCAGAAATTAAATTGGCAATATAAAGCCGAAGGCATAGGAAACTGCCAGTTGACATTGTAGGGTGAAGGTGGGCTAATTTAAAAGCTTCATATTGTTTGTACCCTAGACCTAATAGTCTTTTTCTTGGGTTTCTCATCCTCTTAGTCTTTTTCTTAAAGTTATTGGTTTTATATTTTCATTCAAGAAAAGAAGTTCTTTTCTTGAGATTTAGTTTTAGTCTTAGCCTGTGTGAACTTGTTTTTGTTGTTTTGTTTCATTGGTGTGGGGTTTTAGATGTTAATATGCCTATTATAATTATAGCTAAATTTTATTGAGTAGTGCTGATGTAAATATTGTACTGTAGTCCACACCTTGAAGTAGACTAGATTGGTACTTAATTAGGATATAATGAACAGAGAACAATCCTAGAAAATGATTCACTTTTTAGACTACTTATCATAAAGCCGCATTAGCTAAGAACTGACTGTATTTGGTTAGGTGTGTTAGGCAATGGCCTGTGTGTTTGTAATAAACCTCTGGCCTATCACTATGGGAAAATTGGTTGTTGCTTATAGAAAGCATTCCTTCTTTGGAGTTTATTTTCATTATTGGAAAGTGGTCCTGTGTGTGGGGTTGAGGCTTGTAATCTCAGCTAATCTGGAGGATGAGTCAGGAGGATGGAAAGTGTAAAGCTAGACAACTTAGTTAGGTCCTGTCTCAGAATAAAAGGTAAGAGTGGACTGGGGCGCGGGGGGTGGGGGTGGGGTATAGCTCATCGTAGACTGCTTGCTTACTAGGCACAAAGCCCCATATCAGTCCTTAGTACCATGAAAAACATAGCATGTAGAGTTTTAGCTAGGTCAATAGGGTTCTGATGCCAAGAATGTTTAGCTGTGCTGTGTATAGTGAATGACAAGATTTATGATCTAAAGAAAAAGGGGAATCTTGCCCAGCATCACTTAACTGTTCAGTTACTTGTTGGTTGGTCTTTGGTCATTTCTGGGGAGCCCACCACCCAGCTCCCAAATAAATCACACACAGAAGCTTATTATTATTATGAATGCCTGGCCTTAGCTTGGCTTAGTTTCTAGCCAGCTTTTCTTATCTTAAATTATCCCGTCTATCTTTTGCCTCTGGACTTTTCCTTTTCTCTAACTTCTGTAAATCTTACTCTTACTCTGTGGCTTGCTGTGTAGCTGGGTGGCTGGCCTCTAGAGTCTTCCTCCTCTGGCTTCTAGATCTTAGCTCCTCCCAGATTTCTCCCTCTATATTTTCTCTCTGCCTGCCAGCCCCGCCTATCTTTTCTCCTGCCTTGCTATTGGCCAGTTCTTTATTAGACCATCAGGTGTCTTACACAGGCACAGTAACACAGCCTCAGAGTTAAACAAATGCAACATAAACAAAAGTAATACACCTTAAAATATTTTACAACAGTTACTTCCTTTAAGCCTTGATTTCCTCTCTTAATTTTTAAAGATAGTAGATACTTACAGGGATATTAAAAAAGAATAAGTGAGCTAATTCAGATACTTAAAGTAATACCCTCTACTTAATAACATCTTTAATTTTAATAAGTACTATCGCTTGTCTAATTTTTTTTTTTTTTTTGTTAATGTGTATGAGTGTCTTGCCTGCTTGTATGTCTGTTTACTACATGCATTTCTGGTGTCCTCAGAGGACAAAAGAGGGTGTCAGATGAAGTTACAGATAAGTATGAGCCATTGTGTGGGTGTTGGGAATTGAATCCAAGTCCTCTGGAGACCAGAAAGTGCCCTTAACCACTGAGCCATCTTTACAGCCCTGCCCCCATTCTCTTTGTTGTTGTTTTGTTTCTTGAGACGGGGTTTCTCTGTAGACCAGGCTGGCCTTAAATTGATCCCCTGCTTCTGCCTCCAAGTGCTGGGATTCTCTGTCATCACACCTGGTGCTTTTCTGCCTTTTATACTACAGTTTTTTGGTTTTGTTTTTTATTATTTTCTGTGTATGGTGTTTTGCCTGCATGTGTGTTTGTGTATCATATGCCTGCAATACCTTTGGAACTCAGAAGAGAATATTGAGTCCCCTGGTACTGGAGTAACAGATCCTTGTGAGCTGCCATGTGGGTGCTAGGGATCAAACCCAGGTCCTCTGGGAGAGCAGCCAGTGCTTTTAGCTGCTCACTGAGCTATCTCTCCAGCCCTAGACTACAACTTCAGTATGGATTCCTCACCAGAGAGAGTTCAGTTTTAGGCTAGCCGAAAAACTGCTCTGTTCAAGTCTCATAAAGATACCTTGACTGGCTGGATGCTCATGGTACTGTAAGCTCTGAAAACCTTCATTTTTAATAGAGTTCTGCTGGTGGTGGTCTTCCTGTCTCACCCTTCTCTTCTGAAACAGATGTCCTGAAATTTTCCTGTCTTTTGTTTTGTTGTTTTTTGTTTTTCGAGACAGGGTTTCTCTATGTAGTTTTGGTGCCTATCTTGGATCTCGCTCTGTAGACCGGCTGGCCTCAAACTCACAGAGATCTGCCTGGCTCTGCCTCCTGGGTGCTGGGATTAAAAGTGTGCACCACCACCGCCTGGCATCTGTAGGCCTTTTAAAAGGCAAATCTTAAACTATGAGTTCCTTACATATTAGCAGGAGATCATTGTTGAAGTAATACTCTTTTAGAGATTTCTTAGTTGAGTCAAAACAAATCTAGCAGATCTAAAACTTATACTAGTGTTTAGCTTTTTGTTTTTTAAGCACTAAAGGAACTATAAAAATATAAGCTATGTGGGAGAGAGAACACATGGTTTTTGGTCAATAGGTGTGTAACTGAGTGCTTAAGAGCTCTCTCTGAAACTTGGCTTTTACTATCATAAGATTATACTAAGTGATGCAGATCTGTTCGTTAAAACAACAGTATCGTCCACTTTTGCTTCACTTCATGTGTGAAAATGTGCATATTGAAGCCACTCGGGCAGTTATAATGTGGGCTTTAACTGATCTCTGTAACTTTGCATGTTTCTTTCTGTTCCTCAGTTACCGAGCTGATACACAGACGTACCAGCCTTATAACAAAGACTGGATCAAAGAGAAGATCTACGTGCTCCTTCGTCGACAGGCCCAACAGGCTGGGAAGTAGTTGAGTTGGAAGCATTGGGGGCTGAGGGTGGGCTTGGAACAGGTGCATACAGTGTGCTGTAGTGAACATTTTGTATGATAGTAATCCTGTTTCCATTTTGTTACTAGAGCCAAGATTGAATGTATGACATGATAGTGAATGATCTTTTCATTCTGAAACCACCATTGCCCCTTTGCTCCTTTCCTTTCTTTTTTTACTTAAACATTTTTATGATAATTCAGAGAGAAAAGTGTTCTTTGCCAGTTAAGGTTGGTTCCAGTCCTGGAAACTGTTTGTATCTGCTTTACAGCAGTGAGTGCACTAACCCTTTGTCGGGGTAGGGATGGTGACAAGCTTAGTTATGTCCTCTGGGAAAGTCTTAGTGAAAAATAAAAAATGTTCTGTAGCTGTGTTTTTTCATTGAGTGATTTTTGGTTTTTGTCTCTAAACATTGAATTGTCTGGCAAAGCCTTACCAGTTTTAAAATCAATAGGCAGCTACATAAAGAACTTGACAGTTTATGTATTTGGACCCATTTTGCTGTGATTTACTTATATGAAGCTAATAAGCTTTTACCTCATTTTCCCAGCAATCAATAAATCTCAGTTGTAGTGACAATATTTGTATCTACTGTGGATGCAAACATAAGATGTTTCTAGACTCAACAATGGGAATACATCCCATGACAAGTTGGAAATAGTCCAAATGCATTTAGTACCCCCGACCTGTGGAGCATCATAACTGCAAACAACACCCTGGATGCAGTGCCTGCCTTTCCTGGCTGCCTGGTGGCTGTGGCTCACTGCAGCTTCCCAGCATCTCGACAGCATATTAGACCTGATATCACTAGCTTGGGGAAAGAGAATTCAAAACACAAAATGTTCCTCTTTCACAGCATCCTAAGTTGGGAACCCTCTCTGTAAGAGTCTCTGGGAGGTCCTTGTGCCTTTCTCGGAGTCTACAGCAATGACGATAACTGCCCACTCTTCCATGGACACTATTGGGGGAGGAGGACCACAGAAAAAGTACAAAGCCATCCTGCTTGGAGTACGGTGGTTCTGTTATGACTTGACCACACCACACTGTCCTCCGGTCGTTGCGTACACGCACACTCCTAATTCTGTTACTTCTCCAGTGGTCCCCATCTTCACACCATGAGGTTGATGGTTGGCAGGGAAGCTTTGGCCGGCCTAATATTCCCCTTTCCCTGCTCCTGTCTCCTCTATTAGACCTTAAGTCTTTTTATGTTTTATGCAAAATCAAATCCAGAAATTGGTGGTTATCTATTGCAGTACTGGGGATGAACTTGAGGCCTTACACGTTGAAGTCATGCTCTCTTAGCACTAAGCCCAGCCCTGCTTAATCTTAATGGAAATGTCATTCTACCATAGAGTTGACTAGGGCCCCTGACAGAATTCTGACAGAATGTTCCCTGGGAATTAGCCTGACTCTTAAATCTCAAAAGAAGTAGCAGCAGAGGTAAGTCAGGTGGCTGTCTTCTCGCAGCGTCTGTCCTGCTCACAGTTGTATTCCTCTAGCATGGTCTTGGCTTTGTTTAAGGTATATCAGCAGGTATGAAGGGAGCAGGACCCTTCATTCTTCAGCGCAAGGTAGTGTTTGGTGGTGGACTTAAAATGTTTGTGCCATGTCCAGTGTCACAGGAGAGGGTCCAGTTGGCCTGTGCTAGTGAGAGAGCTCAGCAGGTAAAGGTGTTTGCCATGCAAACCTAGTGACCCCAGTTGATCTCACTAACCAGAGGTGGAAGGAGCAAGCTGATTCCGTATGGCTAGCCTCAGACCCTCCCATTGAAAATACATTTTTTCAATTTAAAATATAATTTCTTTAAATTTAGCCATTTAAAGGTCTGTAATAAAACTTAGTGGTTTGACCCAGCTATTACCACTGCCCAGTGTTGGTAAAGATAGTTACAGTCATTGATTGGCTTTTCTCCATAAGTAAAACCTGTTTGATTTCTGCTGCCTAAGGCTGGAACTTGAAAAATGACTAATTTGCCTTGTGTTATAGACCTGAGGGTTTCTAAACTATTTCTTGATAATGGCTGTCTGTTGTCTGATACCTAATCTGGGAGCCCAGGAGTATTAAAGCAAGGTTACAACTATCTCATTTCCCTTCCAGTTCTCTGGCTTCAAATACTTGTAGCATGGGCCAGGGAAGTAGCTCAGCAGCTGGTAAAGGCGCTTGCTGCCAAGCCTGACAACCTGAGTTCAATCCCCAGGACCTCCACGGTGGAGGGAGAAAACCATCTCCCAAAAGTTGTACTCTGATCTCTACATGCACACTTGTACACCCACACAGATTATAATAACAAATTGGAGGGGGAGAAACCTTCCAGCAAGACACTACTTATATAAACTGAGTTGCAGTGTTGGGTAGGCGTGGTGGTGAGCAATTTTATGTGCAGCGAGGGATAAGCAGTTTTATACTTGTTATAAAATGGACCAGGGGTTGGAGAGATGGCTCAGAGGTTAAGAGCACTGACTGCCCTTCCAAAGGTCCTGAGTTCAATTCCCAGCAACCACATGGTGGCTCACAACCATCTGTAATGAGATCTGGTGCCCTCTTCTGGCCTGTAGGGATACAGGGAGACAGAACACTGTATACATAATAAATAAATCTTAAAATAACGGACCAGACTGAATTCATTATCACATCAGCTTACATGAAGGTAAGCTGTATTTGTAGCTGGTATTTGATGATTGGAATGCATAGGACAGTTATGGGTGCTGGCAAAGGAACACTGCACTGTAGGAAGACCCTTAGGATGGATGTTTTTGTACCAGCTTGATGAGACACATTAGCACTTAGGCCAACATTTTGCTGCTTAGGAAGCAGGGTTAGTCTTCATCTCTGCAACACAAGTAGGAATTTTTTGGGGGGAGGGGTGCATTTTAAATACTTGGTTGGTTTGGTTTTGATATTTTGACTTTGTTTTTCCCTGAGTCAGGGTCTCCCTTTGCAGTCTATCTGATCTGGCATTTGATATGCAGCCTATACTAATATCAAACTCAAAAATCCTGCTTCAGCCACCCAAGTGCTAGGATTACAGGCATACGTGAGCATGCTTGCATTTCTGTAAAGGAAAAAATAGGACCACTCTGTATGAGTGACTCGCTCTCAGATTACATAGCAGTAGACTTTGCTAGATGGAAAAGACAAGATTTTAACCTTAAAGATCTTCAGGAGCTGGAGATGCCACAAACTGAATAGCTGTAAGACGAATTGCTAAACAGTCTTACTAATAAAAAACCCCAGAGCCAGATACTGGGGTGAATTCTGAAAGATCAGAGAGACAGAACGAGCCACAGCCAACCTCACCTCCAACTCCTCAGCTAATTTTGTTTCCTCACTGAAAGCCTGAGTCCTCACTGGAATCTCAGCTGAACTGCTTAAAAGCCTCTAGTTCCTGGTTCTCACGCCTTACATACCTTTCTGCTTCCTGCCATCACTTCCTGGGATTAAAGGCGTGTGTCCTTCCCAAGCAAAGACGAGATCTCAAGTGCTGGGATTAAAGGTGTGTGCCACCACATCCGGCTCTGTTCCCAGTGTGGCCGTGATCTCACAGAGATCCCAGGTGGATCTCTGCCTCCGGAATACTAGCATTAAAGGCATGTGCTACCACTATCTGACCTCTAGTGGCTGTTCTGTTCTCTGGCCCCAGATAAGTTTTATTAGGGTATACCATATATTGGGGGACACACTATATCACCACAAGTAGCTGTGAGCTACATAATGCATCTGACTGCTGTCAAAGGGACCTGATCAGATTCACTTAGATGCACAAGCCTGACACTTGTTATACTTAGCACTGGTTTACTCAAAAGCACACAGCATACTGACTGAGCTGTCTTACGATTTCTGTTGCTGTAATAAAACGCCATGACCAAAAGTAACTTGAGGAAGAAGGGTTCATTTGGTTTAGATGTCGTGAGGCATCCCTTTGTCAGATGCCAAGGCAGGAGCTTGGAACTGATGAGAGGCCAAGGAAGAGTGGTGTGGACTGGCTTACTCCGCATGCTTTCTCATAGCACCCAGGACCTCCTGTCCAGGGATGGCTCCACCCACAATGGGCAAGGTGCTCCCACATCAATCATCAAGGAAATGCCCTACAGGCTTGTCGACAGCCAGAGCTTAGGAAGACGTTTTCGCAACTGGGGTTTCCTCCTCTGAGCTAACTAGCTTGAGTCAAGCTGACAGGACTAGGCAGCACGTCAGCCCAGCAAGTGTTTCTTTTCCGTCTGGTGCTTCATCCATCGTCCCAAGGATTATCCTCAGCACATAGACACAGCTCAGATACAAAAGATGACTTGTGTAAGAGCCACCGTGGCTTAGACACCTCATGCACAAGTCTCACCTCTCAGAACTGTCTAGGTGTCTTCGAGCAAGAGGTGCGCCCCAGTCGTGAGAGTCACTATTGAGGGAAATAGCTGTTTTCCCTCCTTGAGTCTGTAATTTCTCCAGTTTAGTTATAATTGGCCATTTGAGGGTATTTACTTACATAATAGGCAATCGTGCCTAGTAGTGCATCCTTACATCCTCAAGAATCAAGGTGAAAGCCAGCCCACAGTCAGGTTTGTAGAGCAGTTGTGTTAATCCCTTAGCTGCAGACACTTGAGCACATCTAGCCAGCTCCGTGAAAGAAGCACCTCTTTCTAAGTTAGGGATTTGTTTCTGCAACATTCTCACTCTGTTGCCAAACCTAGCCTCAAGCTTCTGGGCTCACGTGGTCCTTTGCCTCTATCTCCTGAGCAGCTGGAGTCCCAGACTGGCTAGAGGGCAGGCAGTTTGAAGTGGGCTTGGAAGAGCAGCAGGAAGATAGGACAAGCAGTGAGAGGATGTGGCCTTGGATAGTAAGCCATCGTGTTTGGAGTAAGGAGACCATTTGACATGGAATAAAAGCCAGGAAAGCTATGGCCACAGTGCCTTAGAAATCAAACTAAGGCTTAGACTTAATTCCATAGGCTGCAGGTAGCCTTGAAATATTTTTCAGTCATAACCTGTCAAGCCTTTGCATGAGAAGGATTAAGGACTCTGCTTTGTAGACAGGATTGGAAAGCCAGAGAATGTAATATCGCCAAAGCCAAGTCAAGGGAGCTTTTCAGTAGGTCAGGTAAGATGAGAATTACAAAAAGGCTTTTGATTTGCATTTCAGGTCTTTTTAGCAGTGTACAATGGAAGACAGCACATTTGCAGGTAAAGACTACAGAGCATGGGGTGTGATAAATGATATATCTGATCCTAATGTTTGGAAAGTGGGGGCATGAGGATCCCCCCCATTGAGGCCAGGGAGGGCTTCATAGTAACATCTTATTGTAACCATGCTCTCCCCCCCCTCTCTCATACACACACACACACACACACACACACACACACACACACACTGGTTTATTTGTGGGTTTTTTTTTTTCTTTTTTGCTCTTTGGCTCTTTACTCTTTCGGGGGGGCCTACCACCCATTTCCCAAATAAATACTCAGAGGTTTATTCTCACTTATAAATGCCCAGCCTTAGCTTGGCTTGTTTCTAGCCAGCTTTTCTTAAATTATCCTGTCTATCTTTTGTCTCTGAGCTTTTTTTATCTTTATCTATTTCTGTATACCTTACTTTACTTCTTTCTCCGTGGCTGGCTGTGTGGCTGACCCGTGGAGTCTTCCTCTCCTCTTTCTCTCTCCTTTTCTCCCAGATACCTCCTATTTATTCTCTCTGCTTGCAGCCCTGCCTATCCTTTCTCCTGCCTATACATTGGCCGTTCAACTCCTTATTAGACCAATCAGGTGTTTTAGACAGGCACAGTGACACAGCTTCACAGAGCTAAACATATGCAACATAAAAGAATGCAACACAGCTGGGCGGTGGTGGCGCACGCCTTTAATCCCAGCACTCGGGAGGCAGAGGCAGGTGGATCTCTGTGACTTCGAGGCCAGCCTGGTCTACAGAGTGAGTTCCAGGAAAGGTGCAAAGCTACACAGAGAAACCCTGTCTCGAAAAAAAAAAAAAAAGAAAAAAAGAAAAGAATGCAACATATCTTTGCATCATTAAACAAATGTTCCACAGCATAAACAAATGTGACACATCTTTAATATTCCACAACACACACACACACACACACACACACACACACACACACACACACACACACGACACCCCTTCCCCTTCGTGAAGGACTTTGCCCTCAGCTATGATCCAGTTGCTTTTGCTTTGTCAGGGATTTTTTTATCATAGCAACAGGAACAGTAACTAATGCAACAAAATCCATTGAAAACTTAAAAGAGTGGTGATATGGAATGGTAACTTGGGAGGGTGGGCGTGTGGGCATGCATGCGCATGTATGCATGGGGAGGCCTGAGGACAGCCTTGGGTGTCATGCATTGCTCAGGTGCCAGCTACCTTTTCTGAATTTGAGACAAGCTCTCTCACTGGCCTAGAACTTGCCAAAGAGGCTAGAATGCCTGCCCAGCAAGCCCCGGGGATCCGCCCGTCACTGCCTTCCTGAAGCCAGAAATCCAAGATAGCATTTGTAGACCATGCATCCTGGGTACTGAACTTGGCTCTCAAGCTTGTCAGGCAAGCACTTCACTCACTGAGCTGTTGCCGGCCTGGATTTTTTTTTTTTTCTTTTAATGAGGGAAATTTACTTACATGTAAGCAAAGGAAATATCTAAGATTTTTATTTCTTTAATCTTTTGAGATTATAATATAATTACATGATTTACCCTTCCCTTTTCTCCCTCCAAACCTTCCCATACACCCCTTCCTGCTCTCTTTCAAATTCATGGTCTCTTTTTTTCGTTAATTGACATTACATATGTATATGAATATATATATATTCAAATGTGGGTGAATATATATATTCAAATACATATATATATATGTATTCAAATACAACCTGAAAAAATCATGAGCCAGAGGAACGGGGTTTTGCTGTGTGAATGTCAGAAGCTACACCTATAAAGTCTCACCAACATGGCTGCCTAAACATGAGCTGAACAAGGACAATAATGAACTGGGCGGCGGTGGTGGTGGTGGTGGCGGCAGCGCACGCCTCTAATCCCAGGACTCCAGAGGCAGAGGCAGGCAGATCTCTATGAGTTTGAGGCCAGCCTGGTCTACAGAGCGAGATCCAGGACAGCCAGGGCCGCACAGAGAAACCTGCCAGGGGGAGGATGGAGCAGCTGACGGATCGACATTGTGAACGTGTGTAGGGAAAGGTCAGGAGGCCTCAGCCCTACACAAAGAAAGAACTACAGGATAGTTAACTAAGGAGTTCTGAGAGTGGGAGAAACAGTTCCCCAGGGGAGAGCACAGCAACTGGTTATCCAGTACCAAATGGTCAGCCCTGAAAGCACATACGTAAAAGTAACACTATACACACTCAGCTGTTCATTTGTTTGCTTTTAATATGTTGGTTTGCATGCTACCGTTTTTCAAACCCTAGAAAATCTGAATTCAGTCAGAGTTTGGGCCAGGGAAAATGAAAAACAAAAATTACCCAGACTTCCACTTCAGCCATAACAGAATAATAAAGCTCAGACCAACAAGTAGCAGTTCCACTTTTGAGATTCTAATCAACAGGGCGACACAGAGCTGTGAATCCCGAATGAGGAGAGACTAGGGGGAGCCCCACACTTCTGCCTGGATGGATTTTTCTGGATGGCGGACATGGGCGGGGTCCTCATAGGGCCAGCCACCTTGAGAGAAAATTCCAGAATCTAAGTGAAGCTGAGGCAGCTGGGAGTCACAGGGCAAAGATCTGGACAGGAGGAAGCTGCAAAGAAAAGGGACCCTCAGAGTCTCAGGGAGCAGGAGCCAAGGAGGAACTGGGGAGCCATGGAGAAACTGCGGAGCCATGGAGGAACCGCGTACTGGCTTGTTCCCCTAGACAAGCCTGGACCACCTACCCAAGCACTGCACCGCCCACAGTGGGCTGGGCCCTCCCACATCATCATTCATTAAGAAAATGTCCCACAGAGTTGCCTACAGACCAATCTGATGGTCACACTTTCTCAGTTGGGGTGCCCTCTTCCTAGATGACTGGTTTGTACCAAGTTGACAAAATCACCAGTCCAGAGAGGGAACTCAGAACTCACATGGGGTGAGGAGTCACAGTGACCCGCCCCAATAGGGTCCTATCTGATTCTGTAGGGCATGACTGAAGCCCCCAGTGTGTGGCCCCTTCATAACAGGACTGAGCCCTCCCTCAAAGCAAGCCTTCTCCAGACTTCCCCACCAGAGTCGAAACATGAATCAACCGATCTGCAAATAATTCGTGTGCCAAAATAAAGGCCAACATTTATCAAAGGAAATGAATAAAGTAACATTCATATTGGTCCGACGTTCAAATTGCTAGTCAGAGAAAAACTGGGAAGACAATGCTCACAGCCAGAAATGCAAATCAGTCAGCAGAAAGTAACCTTGAAATGACAGGAATGGAGCTACCAGCAAAGGTCATTAAAACGGCCCTTATAAAGACAGATCCAGCCGGGCAGCAGTGGAGCGTGTCTTTAGTCCCAGCACTTGGGAGGCAGAGGCAGTGGATGTCTGTGAGTTTGAGGCCAACCTGGTCTCCAAAATGAGTTCCAGGACAGCCAGGGCTACACAGAGAAAATCTGTCTCATAAAACAAAAATAAATAAATAGATAGATAAATAAATAATAAATAAATAAACATACAGATCCTTAAAGCTAACATGATTGTATTAGAGAAAAAATAGATCTTTCTAAATTAAAATTTTTTTAAACAAGTGTAATTTTTAAAGATTAAAAAATTATATTGAGCTGGAAATCTGCCTCAGCTGTTAAGAGCATGTATTACTCTTCCAGAAGGACTGGAGTTCAATTCCCAGTATCCATATCAGGTAGCTCACAACTGCCTCTAACTCCAGCTCCAGGGGATCCTATGTCTCTGATTTCCATGAATACCCCCCCCCACATGGTATATACACACATATACACATGATTAAAAATAAAATAAAATAAACTTAAATATATATATACATACAGATTTCAAATGTAAATTATATTGGTAGGCTTTAATTAAAAACAATGTGCTATATTCCTGAAAAAGCTTACCCCAAATCAAATGTTAGGTGATTCATATGTTAATTAGTTTGATTTAGCTATTTCATAATATATAAATTAAAACATGTTATGCATGATAATTTCATTACTCTATCAATTAAATAAGTTTAAAAATAAAATGTAATTTTAAAGCCATATTTAGAGTGTTCTGGTTTTATTTCTGTTGCCATGATAAAACACCCTGACTCAAGGCCACGTAAGGAAGGAAAGGGTTTTTCCAGGTCCTAGTCAATCACTGAGAAAAGTCAAGGCAGGAACTTGAGGCAGCCCTGCTGCTATTTCATTCAGTACTGACCAAGCAACTCGCTTCACCATCAAAGAAGCATGGCAGGAACAGAGAGGATTCTGCTGGCTGGCTGAAGCAGGCTATGTGCTCAGCCTACAGAATGGTACCACCCACAGTGGGCTGGACCCGCCTACTTCCGTTTACAAAGGACAGTCTTCCATGGACATGTCCACAGGCGATGAATTCTCCAGTTGAGATTCTCTTTCTAGGTAATTTTAGGTTGTGTCGAGTTCACAGTTTAAGCTAACTAGGACATAAATAATAAAAATGATATATAAGGAAACACTCATTGCATGCAATTTATAGCAGATCAGACACTGTAGAAAAAAAGGGGTGAGCAGTAGAAAGTGAAAGGCTGAAACAGAATTATTGGGAAAAGAAGGAGGAGGGGGCGGGGGTGAAGGGAAGGGCTTTAAGAGTGCTTCCTGCCCTTCCACAGGACCAGGGTTCAGTTTCCAGCACTCACTCAGGTGGCTCATACCTGCCTGTAATTCCATCTTCAGAGAATCTGATGCCCTCTTCTGGCCTCTGCCAACACCTACGTGCGTGTGCGTGCACGTGCACGCACGCGCACATCAGTAAATCTTAAAAAATAAGTAAAGCAAAGGTAAAAGATAAAGACTCTCCAATGATAAATTAGGCAGATAGCAAAGATGGATGATATGAAAGTATGTGAATCGGGTTTTTTGTTTGTTTGTTTGGTTGGTTGGTCGGTTGGTTTTGGTTTTTGGTTTTTGGCTTTTGGTTTTTCGAGACAGGGTTTCTCTTTGCACCTTTCTTTGAACTCACTCTGTAGCCCAAGCTGGCCTCGAACTCACAGAGATTCGCCTGGCTCTGCCTCCTGAGTGCTGGGATTAGAGGTGTACACCACCACCGCCCAGCAAATCATTTGTTTTTAAACCAAATACATCTTTATTTTCTAGTCTTCAAAAAGCCAAATTCTTCTTTTCACAAAGTAACCATCATTAACTTAGAAAAATGGATATCTAGGGTTGAAAAGGTGGCTCAGTGGTTAAGAGTGCTTATGACTTTTGCAAAGGACCCATGATCAATTGGCAGCATCCACATGGTGGCTCACAACCATCTGTAACTCCTGTTCTGTGGGATCAATGCCCTCTTCTGGCCTCCTCAGGTACTGCACACTTGTGCTCATACATACATGCAATCAAAAACATGCATGGAATTTTAAGAGAAGAAAAATAAGCATTTATCTTCAAAATATTTCCCTTTAACAGGAACCTTGGCTCTATAGAATCTAAACATTAAAAGTTTTAATTTAAAAAAAAAAAAGGCTACTTCTTTGCCATTGTAAGACAACAAACAGAACCCAGCATAAGCCAAGGCAATTAATTTACACTTCAGGCTTCTCTCCAGGAAACAGCCTTGTTATATTATTGCCATTTAGCAAAATGTGACCTGATATAGTTAAACCCTGTGTCAAAGCATCATGTTGACACAGTCAGCAGTCATCCAGCCCTAGAAGTGTACCAACAATCTCTTCAACATCTTTATCACAATGTGAATTCTTGATCCTACATTACCTGCCCACAAGCTCTCCTGACAGGAGCTGCAAAGTGGGTGGGTGGCAACATTAACCACTGTGCGCCATGCGGGAAATATCAGTGTCTTTTCATTTGAAGTCGTTTACCACAAAAATAGGTAACATTGCATACTAATTATCCTGACTTAGCCATTCTTCAATGTGAGCATGTCTGTATATGTGGTTTTTCTTTGTCACACTCTCTTTCCAGTTCTGGGGATCAAACACAGCTTTGCACATGCTAGACTACAAGGTTGTACAATCTTGTTGATTTGGAAGTTTTGAGACTGGTTATCACATATTCTTGGCCGGTCTCAAACTCACTATGTAGCTGTAGATGACCTTGAACTTTAACCCCAGCACTTGGGAAGCAGAGGCAGGCAGAGCTCTGGGAGTTGGAAGCCAGCTTGGTCTACATGGTGAGTTCCAGGAGAGTCAGGAATATAGAGAGACCCTGTCCAAAAAAAAATCATGGCTTAAAGTGAAAACATTTTGGGGTTTTTAACAAGCAACTACGACATCATAGCTTTGGCTACAGCTCAGTGGGTGGAGTTCTTCCCTACCTAATCATGCTTGAAGTCTCTGATTCAATCTCTGGTACTATATAAATGATGTGTGATGGCACACATTTGTAGTCCTGGCACTTGGAAGGTAGAGGCATAAAGATCAGAAGTTCAAGGTCATTCTCAGCCACATAGGGATTTTAAGGCCAACATGGACCACATTAGACCCTGTCTCAAGACTCAAACTCCAAACCAAACAACAAATAATCCACATGCCACAAATGGCTCCTGAGGAGATTCAACAGGCACTTCTTCTAAATGCTGACTGTCTGGGTATGTTACTTATTGGCCTGAGGTGAAGCAAACATTCTACATTTTGCAAAGCTTTCAGGTGACCATACTTTGAGTTGCAACAGACTCCACATCATACAGCTTTCCAGGAAGTAACAGAAGAAACTGCCTGGTACATTTAGCTGCACAGTCATTAGTGACCGGAGCAGACAAAACACTGAAAGACACAGAATCAGCTACAAAGACAGACTGGTCTTGGGCACTGTAGGGAGAGCATAAACTTTAGTACCAGGTGCTGTATAGAGTTGCTGTGGGAGAGGATGTTGGTGTGAGAGGAGAGGACAAGGGAACAGACGACCTGCACAATATGGGAAGGACAGCCAAACAGGCTAGCCATTCAGGTGGAGTGACAGGTGATGGGGTGTTCTGAGAGTCTGAGGTCATCATGACATTTGAGAGGCAGCAAGGCTGGGAGAAGTTTCACGATGGGGGAGGGGCCAGTGAAGGAAGCCTTGGGGGGATCGTTTCCTGGTGATTGACTCTTCTGTCTATTCTGATCTGCAGTTTGAGTCAGAAGCCAGCCCTAAGAAAGATGTTTTGTCTTTGAAGACAACAGCAATACTTTCTGTTACATTTGAGGGCCTGTGCCAACTCATCCTCCACACACCTTTCTCTTTTGTAATTATATACTTGCACTGGATGCCAGATTCCAGACGTACTGCGGAAAGGTTGGTCTAAAAGCCTCTTCCTGCCAAAGGTAATTTGCTTTATGCTTCTCAAGAGAACAGGGAGAAGCTAACAAGAACTGATTACATCACTTAGCGGAGACAGGCCCTGGGTCCTTGTCAACAGATGTTAGAATTTAGGGCCCCTGGACTGTAATTTAGGAGAAATGGGATAGATCATGGTTTCTTTCTCAGAAGTCTGGGGCTGGAGAGTTGCCATGGTTATGCTAACTCCCACCTCCACCTACAGGCTTTGGCTGAGGAGTTCCTGCTCTGCTTCAGGACTCCAGGCCTAGCTGCTGTGGGACAATCTTTGCACACTGTAAATATGCATTGCTCTCATTGTTCATAAAAAGCTGATCGGCCAACAGCTAGGCCGGATTTTCGGGACAGAGAGAATGTTGGGAATAAGGGCAGAGTCAGAGGAGTCGCCAGCCAGATGGAAAGGAAGCAGGTAAAAGCCACGAGCCTTGGGGCAGCATGTAGATGAATAGAAATGGGTTCGTTTAAGTTGTAAGAGCTAGTTAGTAATAAACCTGAGCTATTGGCTGAGCATTTATAATTAATAATAAGTCTCTGAGTGGTTATTTGGGAAGAGCTGCCAGGACACAGAGAAACCGTCTACACCTAGCCGACTGTATTGCTCCTGTGGTCTCAGAGAAAGAAAGTGTGGGTGAGCCTTCCAGTGTCTGCTCCAGTGTGTCTAGGCGCAGAACACCAGCAACGCTGGTCCCCTCAGTGGCCCTGGCCATCCCAGAGATAACTTTTCCTTTGACCTTTTGTGAGCCCAGATTCCTGTCAGAAACAGCTACCACTGCCACCACGATGTGGTTCCAGGAGGGGCTGCCACAGTCACCCACCACCGCTCCAGTCCCAATGGCAGGTCACAGTTTTGATGACAGAGGAGTGTTCGCAGGGGATTTGAGGTGCTGGTACCAAAAGGCCGTTAAGGACCAACATTTTCAAGACTGAAAAGAAACAGCCTCTTACTTTTGTGTGAAGATGTAGCGCCCAACAGAACTACATGTAAGAGACTTGTGTGGCCTGTGTGACAGGAGAGCATTTCCGTGGTATCACCAGGGGCAGTGTTGGTGGCCCCCAAAGTAGCTAGAGCATGCTGTCCTAGAGCTACCCTACTGGAGGTCACTCTGGCATGCCCACACAGACCACCTCCTCCCTTCCAGTGAGCGGTTTCCTGAGCAGCTACCCTTAGATCTGGTAAGCGCCAAAAGGCTTAATAGAAACATGGGGTTGGGGGTTGGGGAGATGACTCAATGGGTAAAGCAGTCGCTGTGCCAGTGTGAGGACCTAAGGTTGCATCCCCAAATCCACTGAGGCCCGGGTACGGTAGTGTGTGTCTAAAACCTGAGCTCCTGTGACGAGATGGGAGACAGAGACACAAGAACTCCTGCGGGTAGCCTGACGCGTGCCAACAAGACGGAAGGTGAGGATGGACACCCAAAGTTGTCCTCTGACTTTGCACACACATACTGTGGCACTCACATGTCAACACACATATTGTGCGATGATACACAAAAATATATACACACAAAGAGAACGAGGGAGGGAGGGAGGGAGGGAGGGACTTGGGGAGAGACTTTGATGCTAGTCTTCTGGTCACTCTCTGCATTGACATCTTTCTGCTTGGGCTCTAGTCCCCCGCTTGGGGTCATTCCTGCATGGTCCCCCTGCTGACCCTACACATCCACACAGGTGACTTCCCATGCCTGTGACAGTCATCGGATGGCGGCTGGGCTGCTTCTCCTTCCCTTTGACCGTGGCTTCTTCATCTCTGGGTGGGTGGGAGCTCCGTGAGTGCTAACAGAGCCATCACACAGCCACGAGGCTCCTGGGCTTTTGTGCTTTATGCTTTACTAACATTTAGTGCTACTGTTAAATCCTCCCGAATAAACACAATGAAGTCTGGGAAGATTCCTATTGCCATCAACTCGCCTCTGCCTCTTAGAGGCCTGGGACCCTCCGGCAGCCCAGCTTCATAGACCAGAGTCACTTTTCACGTAGACACTTTGTGGTTCTCCCTGCGGCACTGGTTCAGGCCAGGAGGTTTGGCAAACTCTGAGGGCGGCTTTGGTTTTCTACTATGTCATATCACAAAGGAAGGGCTCTAAACTGGAAAGGGCTGCCAAGCACATCGGTAAGATCCCACTGTGCAGTGAGTGCTGTCTTGCCCATCGCCTCCTGGGTGGTTCTGCATCTGCCACAGCATCCTGAGAGAGCTTGGAGACGAAGGAGAAGTCAGCATCTGCATCTGGTTGCCTCAAGACGAAGGCTGCTTTGCTGTTGTTGTGAAGCTTTAATAACAATGATGCAGTTATTGTTATTTTTATTGTTTTTTTTACATTTATTTATTATGTGTGCGCACGTGCATGCGAATGCTCACGCATGAATGCACGCATGCCCTACAGCATGCTTGTCGAGGTCAGAGAACAAGAGAACAGCTTACAGGGGTCAGTAAGTTCCTTTTACCATCTGGGTCAATGGGGATCAAACTCAGGTTGTCAAGCTTGGTGAGCCAGCTCCTTCCTGTCATCTTGATTATTCTCTGTGACGTCGGCAGGTAGAGCCAAGCAAGTGTTCTACCACCGAGTCACATCCCAGCCCCCGCACGGTTATTATTTGTTATCTTTTAGGAGATACGCCGAAATATTTACAGATGCCTTGGCACAATGCCCGGGTCCGCTCCACACACCCCTACAGGAAGGTGTAGCTGGAGTGGGTCATAAACCGGTAATTGTTGACACTAGGTGGTAGGTAACCGTCACTTTTTCATGTACGTGAGATGTCCCACCTTGACAACTTTAAGAAGGTAACGAGGACGGAGTGTGAAGTTGTGCCTGCCTTGGCTGCTGCAGACCTAAGCCTTTACTTCTTACACAACCCCCTCATCCTCCCCTCTGTCCCTCCTGGATGGCAACCTAGCTAGAGGAGCGCTGACTTCTCAGAGCAGTGCCTATGGAAGTCACAAAAAGCTTTGGAGCCGGGGGGGGGGGGGCTTTTTGTTTGTGTTTGTAACAGGGTCTTGCTTTGTAGCCCAGGCTGGCCTCGACCCTGCTGTCCTCTGGCCTCAACCTCCTGAGTTCTGAGATTACGGGCATGTGCCACCACACCTGAGAAAGGGAGCTTTTGCTGTGGACTGTTGGTCTGGCTGCTTGCTGGAGGCACACACCGGGAGCTGGGAAGTGTGCGTTTCTGACACACTCCTGAGCCTCACCCAGGGCTATGAATCAAACTAAATCCCGGTGACACTTAGCATCCCCTGCTCACGCCCCTCCCCAGGCTGCCTTTGGCCAGACACAGTGCCTGCTGAAAGGGGCGTTCCCTATTGTGATCTGATGGCTGTACAACGCCAGCTTTTATGATGCTACTAGCGAAGCCCAGCCTCCGTGTGGGCATCCCCAGAGCAGAAAAGCCCGTGTGTCCTCTGACCTAGTCTCAAGCTTCTCAGTGTGACTCCCTGGTCTTCTGTGGTCTGGGCAGTACACAGTCACAAAGGGGACCCATAATGTCATCCTAACTTGAGGAACTCCTAACAGAGAGCCACCAGTCTCTGGGGTGGTTGGGGTCACTGGTGATTTGCAAAAGTGGGTCTTTAAGACTAGCCATTAATTATACCATTTCATAGGTCACATGGACAGAGCCAGGGAGGCCAAAGACCCGGATATTTCCCATGGAGATCGGGTGATAACCTTATTCCATGGCATCACCTCTTACCTTGAGAGCAAGCTGAGCCCATCACCCCGTCCATACTGAGCCCACCCAAAACTGCTGCTCCTCCTGCTTCCTCAGGGGGCAGGCAGCGGCTGTTTTCACTTATTTCTCACTTTCTTCTTCTTGTCCTCCAGGCCGGTACATCTAACTCACTTTTGTCTCCCCACTGTGTTGAGTCATCTTACATGAGACAGGACGTGAACCTCTGGGGCTAGGAGGTGAAGAAGACAATCCTTGGGGTCTCCAGTCCCTGCCTTTGCTCTTATGCATCCTCCTACTTGGACCCCAATCACTAGGGCCTTGGCTCAGGCCCCTCATCGGTTCCCAACAGCGGGCTTCCCCTCCTCAAGGTAACCCTGTGACCTCTAGTCAACATCCTCTTGTCACAAAGGACCAAAACCCAAAGGAGAAAAGGGGTACAGTTCAAACTGACTCATGTAACCAAACTGTGCCTGAGCATGGGTGGATCTGGGGGCGTCAATGGAACCAGGGGCGCCAGCCACCTGATTAAAGGGCCTCCATTTCCCCAAAGCAGTCACTTCCCACTTCCCACAGAAGGAACAGCTTCTTCCTCTCAGTGAGGAACGTGGCTGTCCATAGAGCCATCCAATTGTACCGTGTGTGTGTGTGTGTGTGTGTGTGTGTGTGTGTGTGTGTGTGTGTGTGTGGTTTTCCCATGGTCTTAGCAGCTGCACCTGAATCTACGATATTTTAACTGCCCTTTGGCCTTGCAGTCTGCACCCTGCTAATGCCTTGGCCTGGCTGGATTTCTGGTCCTCCCAGCACCAGCTCTACCACTGCAGCCAAATGTAGTTTTTACTAAGTCTCTTTTGTTCTATCTACCAATAAAGACTCAGGAGTCAGATGTTGGGGTGAAAACCTGCTAGCTCAGAGAAGCCGAGAAGCAACCTAATCTTCCTTTTTGGCCAGAAACCAGCAAGAGAAGTCTCTCCAGCCATCCCAAACCAAAAAAGACCACAAAATCCAAGTCCATACTCCTTCCTGTCTGGGTATCTCTCTGTCCGTCTTCCTGGCTCCTCAGTAATCTCTATGGCAATTCCTGTCAACTAGCTGCTGGCTCTACCCCCTGATCCAAGGTTGATTTTATTAACACAGTCTCAGGTTTCACAGTGAGATCAAATATCCCACAACATGGGGGCGAGGCATATGTGACTTGGAGGAGTCTACTCACCTGCCGTGTGGATCCTGGGGACTGAACTCAGTTCATCAAACTTGGCAGCAAGGGTCTTTCCCTGATGAGCATTCTCTCCAGCCTCCTACATTATTTTTGAAACAGGATCTCTCACTGAACCTGGAGCTCACCACTTCAGCTAGGCTGGCCAGCAAACTCCAGGGAACATCCTGGCTCCAAACCCCTTACCCCATACCACTGCTCCCTGCTTTGGGCCAGCATCGGCCTCCGCCAGGATTTACATGAATGTTGCACTTGGAAGCTCTTGCATCAAAAGCCAACGCCTGCCCCAAGGAGTCAGCCCTACCCCTCGAGGCCACCTTTCTAGTGACTCAGTCCCATTATTCTGCTTTATTTTCTGCCTTTGTATCTCAGAACAACCCTGTACATCTTCTAGTGCACTGTTTTTTTCTGTGCCTCTAGAATACGTGTGTCTGGAGGCCCAGGGCCCTTGCATGTATTGTTTACTATTGTTTTTGTGCCCAGAATAGTACTTGATATGCACTGTTGGTATGCACTGGGTGATAAACATGTAGCACTGGGTGATAAACACGTATCATTTTATTTACTTTACCTACAGGCTTTGAACATTTCTCATATACCAGAGTTAGTTCCAGACACCAGGACATAGCAGATGAGCATTCAGCCTGGGGCCTTGCCTCAGGGCTGGCTTGTGCAGCTTTGAAGGGGAGATGCTCAATGAGAAGGCCCCACACTTGGCTTGATTCTCTGTTATTACTTTGAAATGCTCCTTCTTCACATGTATGTGTGTATAGTGTGCATGCACGTATGTATGCATGCTTGCATGCATGTGAACATACATGTGTGAGTCCATATCCCCACGTGTGTGCATGCATTTGGAGGTCCCTTGATTGCTCATCACTTTATTTGCTAACCATGTTCTCACTGAATCCAGAACTGGCCAGTCCCCTGTCTCGCTAGTCAGTTTGCCCGAGAGCCTCTTTCCCCTGCCCTGAGGGCTGCCATTACAGGCTGGCTGCCATGCCCGCCCGACTTTTTGTGGGTGTTGGGCATCTGAATTCAGCTCTCACACTGGCCAGGTCAGCACTTTAATCCACTGAAGCATCTCCCTAGGGCCACTTTGAAATCCTTAAAGACACAAACTCTATGGCCCGTATTCTCCTTTGCGCCAAATCCCTCCAACACTTGCTGTTCCCAGAGAGTTTGCCGTATGGTTACATTTCAACAGTCCAGGGAAGAGGCAGTAGACCCTGAACATGACTGTCAACAGTTTTAACAGGATTGTTTAATATTTAAAGAAATGTAAAGAATAGGTGTTTTTCAGAGATGGTATAATTTAAGAATGAATTCTGGGAGTCAGGTATCTTAGGATTCCAGGCCCAGCCTTTTCCTGGCTGTGTGACCTTGGGTGACTCTCAGAGCCCGGATTTTTTCATTACAAATGGAGATACGCACAGGGTCCAGCCCATTCAGTTGCTACAGAATTAGATGAACTAATGCTATAAGCACCCAGACTGGGTCCTGGGCATCCTAAAGGCAGGCTCTCTCCACCACCTACACCCCCTTTCTTTCCCTGTTTCTTTTCTCCTGTGCACTCCTGGGATGGAAAATCTGGGTCAATGTGAGTTAGCTGCTTAAGTGAGAGGAATATTGACGAGAAAAAGTCAGGAATTATAGCCTTCGGGGAAGCAATAACATTTCACTTAAAAATTGTTTGAGCGAAGACTGTAGACATTTGCAATCTGTATGCAAATAAATGAGACTCCTCTGTCCTGAGCTGAGACATCGCCCTGGGCTAAAGAAGGCCCCGCTTGGGCAGAGAAACCTCTGTGAGCTTCTCTCCGCTGCCAGTTTAAAGGAAAGCCTTCCCCACTTCCCCCAATTTGGAAGCTGCAGCCTTCACTGCCTTAGCCCTGTCAGGACTTCATTAGTATGTCAGACAGCTAACTAGCGAGGGAGGCCGTTCTCATGTGGGCTTTGCGCATCTTCTCCGCTGTGGAATCCAGCAACTCACACTCATTGTCTGTTTAATCAGGTACTGATTTGGCATTAACTTGCACATGCCGAGTCTCCTGCTCTTGATGAAAAAGAATTTGCACAGGGTCAAACCTCACCTGATTTCATAAAAAAGCCAAGTCAACAAGACAAATTGGAAGAGGAAGCCGAGAACAAGCGGGCGTGTGTCCTCAAACTCTGACTCGCAGACTCAAGGGACTGCAGTTGTATTGTCATGCGTGCCCACGCATTCATTCATCCAGCAAGTGTTTACTGAATACCTACCGTGGGCCTGGCACTGTACTAGGTGCTGTGGCCATGCCTGTCTTCACGGAGTTTGTAATTCAATGAATAAAAAACAAATGAACAAACAAACTGCAGGCAGCTCTAATACAACCCTGACTCAAGATGAAAGAGCAGATAGCCAGGGAGCCCCCCCGCAGGTCCCCTCAGCCAGGTGTCTAGCAAACCTCATGAAACACCTGCCACTTATTTATTCATTTTATTTTTGAGAAAAGGTCTCACCATGCAGCCCTGGTTAACCCGGAACTCATATAGACCAGATTGGCTCCAAACTTGGTGATCATCCTCCCAAATACTAGGATTATGGAGGATCTCAGACATGACACCCAAGCAGCACTAGGCACACTTGCCTTATCTCACACCACTTGTCCACCTCTTGGATCCATGGCGGCCAGGCATCTCTACCTGCAAAGTCAACAAGCTCAATGCACACCTGTCTTTGTAAGAGGAGGCAGGAATAAAATGGTGATGTTTTATTTGTACTAAAATGTGATTTGTATGTTAATAAATAAAGTTGTCCGGGGGTCAGAGCTAATAGCAAGCCATCGCAGAAGCTGGGCGGTGGTGGTGCACGCCTTTAATCCCAGCACTTGGTAGGCAGAGCTAGGTAGATCTCTGTGTGTTCAAGGATACAGCCAGCATTGGAGACACATGCCTTTAATCTCAATACCAACCATAGAAGACCTGGAGGTCTGTACAGATAGGCAGTGACGAGGCGGTCATGTGGTTGGGTTTACAACCAATGAGAAGGCAGAACAGAAAGTCTTTATAAAGATAGACACACAGGCAGTAGGTCTCTTTCAGAGAGGTAGGACCACCGCTAGAGGAAGGGTAAGGTTTTTAGCTCTTAGCTATTGCTCTGACCTCTTGGCTTTCATCTTTGCATTGGTTCTGTGTTTCTTATTGAATAAGACAGTTACTTCTACAGTCAGACAGTCTATGACCCAGGCTACCCTCCGACTCCCAGTGTCCTCCTGCCTCAGCTCTGTAATGCTGGGATTACAGGTGTTTATCACCATGCCAACATCAATGTGCTTGCTCCCTTTTTGACTCCTACAGACACTGACCTGGGGCTAAGGTCAGACTCAAGAAAGATATCCCAGAGCAGGAACCTTGGAGGAATGGACTCCTCTCTGGCTTGCTGTCCATGGCTTACTCAGTTTCCTTTCTTATACAACCCAGGACCACCCGCCCAGGGGAAATTGCCCACAGTGGGCTGAGCCCTCCCACATCAGTCATTAATCAAGAAAATGCCCCCATAGACTTCTCCAACAGGCTAATGAGATGGAGGCCTTTTCCCATTTGAGGCTCCCTCTTCCCAGATGACCCAAGTTTGTGTTAACTTGACAAAAAAAGCTAACCACACGACTTCTTTCTAGAAGAATCCATTTTGCCTTACACGGAGCCTCATTCATTCATTTGCAAATATTTACTGATGAAATTTTTTGTGCCACACTCTAGTGGTCCAGCTGCGAACAGGGCAAATATTTTCATCTCCATGCCCCCGAAACAGGTTTTCCTTTGAGTACCAGACCCCCTTCTAGGCATTTACTTCAGTTCACTTTCAAAGGTCACCTACTCTCATCGTATCTCCAAGAATCTCTGGCAGAGGCCCAGGCTAGGACCACAGGCCCTCTTCTTGGCTTCAGGTTAGGGGATGTACATGAGGGAGGGACCAGTTCTGCTCCAAAGACCCCCCCCACATAAAAGCACCCTCCCTGCCTCTTGGTCTTCCTCCTGGCCTCCATCTGCTGAGATTATTCAAGACCTGCTTGGAAAAGAAGTCCACTGACCAACTTACTTCTCATGCCTCCCCAAAGATAAAAACAACACTCTAAGAAAGCTTCCTTAGTCAGATTAGCAATGGGCAGCTCAGAGCGGAACTGGATGCCAGGACTCTCACATTTTCTATTCCTGGCTGACCTCCACCCCCTTGGGCCACTGTGCCTGAGCTGAAAGGCCTTCCCCTGATGTTGGGGAAGGTCCTAGGCAGCTGGAAAATCCACATGTTGTGGTTAAGCAGCCAGGGGCATAGAAACATGCCCTGATACACCCGAGACTGCTACGCAGGCTTTCCAGGGTAGAAGCCTGCACTGCACAGTATTGCCCCACTTCATCTGCCCCCATGCCATGCCCTTTTTTTTGGGGGGGTGCTGAGGATACTGAGGCTCAAATATCACCAAATGGCTAGGCCAGAGCTGGAGAGATGGTTTGCTTTTGCAAGGCTGGACCTCCCCGGGGGGGGGGGGGGATCCAATCGGTGGTCCCACATTAAAGCAGCCAGGAAATAATCGGGATGGATACTTGGTTCTAATCAAGTAAAGGTAAGTACACAGAGCCCAGGTACCTGGTGCACACTTGATTGGGGTGATCCCACTGCGCTCCATGAAACACCTCTGTTCCCACAGGTCTTGGTGTATACAGATCTGAACAAACACAAACTAACATCTGAAGATGGACAGGCTCAATGGCAGGAGCCAAGCTAGGGGAAGGCAGTCCGGCTGGGGTGCGAGGAGTGGAGCTGGCCAGTCAGCCAAGCAGCCTGGGGCCTTGGGGCTGAATCATTCAGGCGTTTCACCGTCTTGAGTTCCAGAAGGTACTGATGTCAGGCAGACTGCCAGCAGCCGCTTCCAGCCCTATGGTGAGGGACACGGTGTCCTCGGGTCTAGCCTGATTATTCTTTGTGCCTCTGGGCATTTTAACCTCTCCACTTGCTTCTGCCTATGTAAAAGATGATGAAATAACTGAATCTTCTCAGCATCCATCCAGGGAAGGAGATGGGATGAGGGACACAGAGGAAGGGGAGACTTCAATGAAAGTGTGTGAGTTTGTGTGTGGCCTTCAGTGTCCTCACCATGGGGCCAACAGCACAAACATTCCAGGGTTGATGTGAACTCAGAACCAAGATGCTGTGGGTTGTCACTCTGTATGTTGTGAATGTGTGTTGCTCTGATTGGTTGATAAATAAAACGCTGATTGGCCAGTAGCCAGGCAGGAATTATATACGGGGGCAACCAGAGGAGGAGAATGCTGGGAAGAGGAAGGGCAGAATCAGAAGCTGCCAGCCAGATGCAGCAGAAGCAAGATGAGAATGTCTAACTGAGAAAAGGTTCCAAGCCAAGTGACTAAACATAAATAAGAATTATGGATTAATTTAAGTGTAAGAGCCGGTCAGTAATAAGCCTGAGCTAATGGCCGAGCAGTTATAAATAATATTAAGCCTCTGAGTGATTATTTTATAAGTGGGACTGGAGAAACCTTCTGACTACACCAAGACATGAAAATGGTAAAAAGTATGGTAAAAAGTGAGTATCCTGGGTCAAAACAGTGTTTTTGTTTTATTTTCTTTACTTTAGGGTAAGGTCTGTAGCCCAGGCTGGCCTTGAACTTACAGGACTTCTCCCACCTTAGCCTCCTATCATAATATTATTTTTTTTAAGATTTATTTATTTATTATGTGTACAATGATCTGCCTGCATGTGTCCCTGCAGGCCAGAAGAGAGAACCAGACCTCATTACAGATGGTTGTGAGCCACCATGTGGTTGCTGGGAATTGAACTCAGGACCTCTGGAAGACCAGTCAGTGCTCTTAACCTCTGAGCCATCTCTCCAGCCCCTATCATAATTTTAAACATTCGTTTATTTTTTGTGTGCATGCAGTGCATATGCATGGCATGTGTATGAGGTCGGGAGACAATATGGAGAAGTCGGTTCTCTCCTTTCACCATGTGGGACCTGGGGCTTCTAATTCAGGTCAGCGGGTTTGACGGCCAGTGCCGTCATCTGTTAATCCATCTTCTTAATCTGTGAGCCACCATGTGGGTACTGGGAATTGAACTCAGGACCTCTGGAAGAGCAGTTGGTGCTCTTAACCTCTGAGCCATCTCTCCAGGCCCCCATCTTCTTCATCTGTTAATCCATCCTGCCGGCCCAGAGCTCACGATCTGAGCATTGACTCTGCCTTCTGTGAATTGGGCGATCTTTAAAATTTTTAAAGAGATTTTATTTATTTTTTATTTTACGTGTATATTAGTGTTTTGCCTGCCTGTATGTCTGTGTACCATGTATATGCAGTGCCCGAAGAGGCCAGAAGAGGGCATCAGATCCTCTGGAACTGGAATTATAGATGGTTGTGAGGCGCCACGTGGGTGCTGAGAACCAAACCCCCAGATCCTCCTCAAGAGCAGCCAGTGCTCTTAATCACGGAGCCATCTCTCCAGCCCTTACTGGGCAATCTTGAATGAGTGTGTTAACATCTTGGGGAGTCCTTTCCTACCTTGTAGATGGTGTGACCTCAAAGAATTGTGGGAAGGACTGAGAAAGTTAAAGTGTGCGATTGTAAGCGTATGCCCAGTAAACAGCAGGACAGCTCTGAGGTCACTGGGGGAATGGGCCCTAGAAAGGACCCACCATGTAACTTACAGAAGCTGAATATGGTGGTATTTTATTTGTACTGAAATGTGATTTTCATTGTATGTTAATAAATAAAGTTGCCTGGGGGTCAGAGCTATTAGAGCCATAGCAAGAGCGTGGTGGTGGTGGTGCACGCCTTTAATCCCAGCGCTTGGTAGAAGAGCTAGGTAGATCTCTGTGTGTTCAGGGATACAGCTAGCATTGGAGACATACGCCTTTAAGACCTGGAGGGTGGTACTTACAGGCAGTGATGAGGCAGTCACGTGTTTGGGTTTACAACCAATGAGAAGGCAGAACAGAAAGACTATTTAAAGACAGACACACAGGAAATAGGTCTCTTTCGGGGAGGTAGGAGCACTGCAGGAGGTGAGATTTTAGCTCTGAGCTCTGACCTCTTGGCTTTCTCTTTTACATCGGTTCTGTGTTTCTTATTTTAATAAGACGGTTGGTTACATCTACAGCTGATGGTGTGGCACTGATTCCTTGATGAATGGGTCTTTGGGGTGGAAGCTTGTCTAGGAGGAAGGCAGCAGCCCCACGTGGCTGCTATGGGGAAGAGACTCATAAATCACAGAAAGAAATGCTGGCATGTGGTAGCTGGCTGGGAGGCAGCCCTCAGCCTGGACTCCCACCCACCCCTGCTCCAGAGGGATCCATCATTGACTAAACCCTGTGGCAGGCACTCTGCTTAGCGTATGTGAGGCCACAGCACATAGCTCGGAGCCTTCTGCTGCAGGCTGTGGCCCACAACTTCTAGTCAGGAGGTCAGGACTTACTTCAGTCATTAAACCAGCTTACTCAAAAAGGAGCAGGCACACAGGGTGCAGTGGCTCCAGCCTGCAATGCCAGCCCTTGGGAAGTGGGGGTTAAGAGGAACAAGAGTTCAAGGTCACCCTTGGCTACACGGCCAGTTGAGGTCAGCTTACGCTATATGAGACCTTACCCAAACAAACAAAAACCCAAATCAAACCAAACCAGAAAAGCAGGCATCAGCATCTTGCCGAGGCAGCCTGGCAGTGGTGGCGCACACCTTTAATGCCAGCACTTGGAGGAAGAGGCAGGCGGATCTCTGTGAGTTCAAGACTAGCCTGGTCTACACAGCAAGTTCCAGAACAGTGAGGGCTACATAGTGAGACTACTCTTGTCTCAAACAAAAACACAAAAACAAAACCTCAGCAAATATACTAACCCTGTGCTCTCCCTCCCACTGCAGAGGACAGAAGGCTTCCATAGACGCCTCTGATAGAGAGGAATCTGGACCGCTGGTCTAAGGCAGAACCAGGACCACACCCATTTACTAGAACCTCAAGGGACTCTGAGCGGGTGGTCCTCACAAGGCCTTTATTGAAAGACAACAGCCACAAGGTGGGCTTGGTTTCAGGATGATTAGAGGGGGTAGGAGAGACCCAGAGAGCAAGGAGAAGACAAGTGTTTCTTGGGCTTCTGGATTATTCACCTCCGTTCTCTCCACCCAGGGCCACGGAGTCTCCCAGGCCTCCTTAAAGGAAAAGAGAAAAAACAAAACAAACAAACAAACAAAACAAAACTAGCCACACAAACAATCCAGCCCTGGAGAAAAGATCACTAGTTCAGGTCTGGCCTCTGTAGCTTTCTTCCAGACCCTTCTGTGGGAATGGACTGGTCTGAGCCATCACTACGCTGTGTACACAGCAGAAGACGCCCAGGTCACCCAGCAAGGTGACCACTTAACCCAGCCTGGCTTCCCCTAGACCCACCCAGCCCAAGCCCAAAGTGGTCAGTCACCAGTCAGGATGGAACCAGAAGCTGTCAGGAAGCATCATTTTCAGAAGGATAAAGTGTCTCACTGACTCACACCTCCTTAGCAAAAGGGCCTGGTATAGAGCAGGTAGTGTGTGTGTGTGTGTGTGTTTACTGGCTACTCTACCAGCAGCTGCTGGCCAGGAGAGCACAGTTCCTCCACTGCTCCATGGCCAGGTCTTAACTCCTGGCAGGGAGGTCCTCTTACCATGACAGAAGCTGCTTGGGAACCCCCCTCCCTCCTGGAAGAACAGTGACTCAGACACCAGTGTGACTCAGACACCAGGGACAAACACAAGACAGCAGTTGGGTGTGGTCATAGGGACGTTGTGAACTCTGGCCTTTCCAGGTTTCTTTGCTGGTCCCTGGTGGGAGAGGACCACACCCCAGCCAGGGCTGTGGAAGAATACTGAGGCCTCCTGATGGGCAGTGGAACTGTCTGGATAATTTCTCACAGGTATAAATGGGGAGCAAAAGGAAGAGCCTTACTGAAGACCAGAGCCAAGTGACTGGGAGCACAGGTCGGCAGGGAGCACCTGAGTTCCGTGCTCTGTACCACGGCAGCCAGTCAACAAACCTGCCTTGAACCAGACAGACAAAAGACAACCAGCTGAAGCCAAATCCTAGGACCCACAAACTGCCTTCTGCTGGACAAGCAGGAGGTTGACCCCAGCACAGACATTGCTCCTATGTCCCCAGCCTCAGACTGTCCTGCAGGCTTATGGGAGAACTGTGATGAATGGCCAGTAGTTAGCTGGGTGTGGTAGTTTGAATGAAAATGGCCCCCTAGACTCACAGGGAGAGGCATTATTGGAGGTGTGGCCTTGTTGGAGGAAGTGTGTCACTAGGGGGTGGGCTTTGAGGTTTCAGAAGCTCATGCCAGGCCTAGTGGCTCACTGTCTCTTCCTGCTGCTCTTGGATCCAGACGTAGAACTCTCAGCTACCTCTCCAGCACCATGTCTTCCTGCATGCCGCCATGCTTCTCGCCAAGATGATGATGGACTAAACCTCTGAACTGTAAGCCAGCCCTAATGAAATGTTTTTCTTTGTAAGAGTTGCTATGGTCAGGGTGTCTCCTCACAGCAATAGAAACCCTACCTAAGACACTGAGCTAACTAGTTGATGGTAGTGAGCTGGGCTCCCAGAGGGAAAGGAAGGACAAACCAGCCCCAAGCAAAGAGTGTGGCCAGGAGCTTCAGCAAGGACCAGAGACTGTAGCCAATTTGAGTGCTCTGCAGCTAGCCAGGGATTTGCTCGAGGCCGTTTAGGTCTAGGAATCATTTTGAAAAATCCCAGACTAACTGCCCTGAGATGTGTGTGTGTGTGTGTGTGTGTGTGTGTGTGTGTGTGTGTGTGTGTTCATATGTGGGGTAGGGGTTGGTAGCAACACTCTGGTCTGTCCACTGCAGATTATTTTTGTTGTTGCTATTTATTTATTTATTTATTTTGATTTTTTGAGACAGGGTTTTCCTGTCCTGGCTGTCCTGGAACTTGCGTTGTAGACCAGGCTGGCCTCGAACTCACAGAGATCCACCCACCTCTGCCTTCTGAGTGCTGGGGATTTCCACTGCAGTTTATACACACACGGCGTCAGTCCTTATTTTTATCTGGGTAGGCTCAACTTCTGATCACAGAAAAGGTGGAGCTTGTCTATTGGTTTCCATGGAAACTGTTAGGTAGAGCATCTGCTACCCGACCAAGCAAGCCCAGGCTGGTGGGACTCTTCTAGAATGACGTCGCTGTCATTTTTACCCAGGAAGGCCCGAATGTTTTCCTGTGTATAGAGCAGGAGGAAGGGCAGGTCTGAGGGTCGAGGATGGCTCCCAGGGAAGAAGAGAATTATTGGAAAGTAAGCATGTTGGGATGGCCATATCTATTCTGAGAAGCTATTTTTTTGGTTTCTTTCTTTCTTTCTTTCTTTCTTTCTTTCTTTCTTTCTTTCTTTCTTTCTTTCTTTCTTTCTTTCTTTCTTTCTTTCTTTCTTTCTTCTCCTTCCTTCCTTCCTTCCTTCCTTCCTTCCTTCCTTCCTTCCTTCCTTCCTTTCTTTCTTTCTTTCTTTCTTTTTTTTTTTTTTGGTTTTTTGAGACAGGGTTTCTCTGTGTAGCTTTGCGCCTTTCCTGGAACTGGCTCTGCAGACCACAGAGATCCACCTGGCTCTGCCTCCCGAGTGCTGGGATTAAAGGCGTGCGCCACCACCGCCCGGCCCGGGTTTCTATTTCTAAGCAGCAACAGGGCCTGCGTGATGAAGCAAGGAACTTGGGCTCGGCCTGACACTGCTTCCTGGGTCCCAGCTTGCCCCAGCAGCAGGGCCACTAGCTGGCTCCCCTCAGAACAGCTGTGTCAGGGACAGGAGAGCACTCACCTTACCATGTTCACTTTCATTCACACTTACAGGACAGGGACCCGATTCCCCTCAGGCCGTGGAAGCGAGCTGAATGCTCGCAAGGTCAGAAGTAAAGGCACCGGCCCATGTGGACATGTAAGAAGTGGTTTTATTCCAGGTGTGTTTCTTCATAAAGACAGCGTCCCCCGGGACAGCTTTAGTGGCACATGCTTTGGTCAAGAAGAAAAGCAAAAACAGAGTTGGACCGAGTCCCCCAGAACGGAGAGCCGACAAGTGCAGAGTCTGGTCTGACCACAGCAAACGGGGAGAGGCCTTCTCAAGGCTCAGCAGCCGTCAGTACATTCACAGAGAGAAGCCCAGGTTCCCAGGCCCAAGGTCCACACGGGAGCAGAGCCCAAGTCTCTAGGGGAAAGCCTCTACCTTGGGCCCGGTTCTGCCCCTTACTTCGGCAGGAGGATTCCCAGGGGCTCGGGGGATCCCTGGCCAGTTCTGCAGAAAGCAGTGTATGAGACATTGTCACAGGAGGGGCCGAAGCTTGGTCACACGGTGAGAGGCCCCTAGGCTGCGTCCAGGGCGCACACATATTTGGCACAGAACTGCTGACAGGATGCTGGTGAGAGCCAAAGGTGAAGGAGTCTGCTGGAGAACCTTCCAGAGCTGGTACTATCAACCGGGTACTTGGCTCCTAACATCTGGCGGTGGACAAGCCAGGCCCAGCAGGGAGGGTGATAGGGGCCGGCGATGCAGAGAGGTGGCAGATCTCAGCAAGAGCAGAGGATCAGATCCTTTGGAAACCAGGAAGCCGGGGAAATCCAGGCTCCACCCCCACCTAGGAAACTGCATATGTACGTACACATGCCATATTCTGGGGGATTTCTAGACTTTCTGGAGTCTGTAGATTCCCTATGAATGTGTGACTGTCTGGTCTCTGAAAGAAAGACTGGTTGCCCCTGGGGTAAGAGTGGCCTCCTTAGGCTGTCTTGCTTTGGAGGAAGACCCTAAGAGTTCTGGCTACCAATAGTCTTTTACCCAAGATTATACTGTGAAAGCCAGTGGGAGGGAGGCGGCCGGGATTCCAGGATGCTATCAATGTGTGTTCTCTGTGTTCTCAGGAGTGAGAGAGGAAAGAAGAAGGAATTCTCTGCAGGGACAGGACCCACTAGCCAGCTTCGCAGCTCACTGCAACAGGAGGCCTTTGGAGAAGGGTCTGAGTGCTAGGTTTGGCCTGGGTGACTCGGTTCCTACTGATTAGGAAATGGTTATACTCCAGGAAGGGGGTCCAAACCTGGCCAGCCACCATGCCCCAGGATGCTGTGCTTACAGAGGCAAAGACCTTTGAAAAAAGCAGGGGTCCAAACAGGGAGTGAGGACGAGGGTATTCTAGGGTGTATGACCAGGACCAGTTAGTGCAGACAGGGTTACCAACTGGTCATAAAGGCCTACGCGTGAGATCTTGGCCTGACTGACGGTTAAGCAGAGGTGGAGTCTGCTTCATAAATTATGCCCCCAGATCCCTCTGCAGCCTCTTGCTAAGAATATGGCCACCTGGAGGGGCTGCAGGCGTATGCTGGGCTTGGGGCCTGGGCTAGCAAAGCATGGACAGGATGATGTCTTGGAAAGAGACCTCATTTTTTTCCTGGTACTTCACGATGTTTTCTTTGAATCCCCATCCTCTTCTCCCAGGATGCATCCCTCCCTCACCCACCCGCTGGACTGAGCCCCTCCACCCTTCCTGGTTTCTAGCTGCCCCCCCCCCCCCCCCCCCCGCCTTCAGCCTCTTCACACACACGCTGCCCCCCGTCCTCTTGTGTTGACCTCAGGCTAGCCCTGTGACCCAACCTGGCCCCTCGGTAGGCTTTCCATCCTTGTCCCTACCAGGCAACAAGGGGAAGGTCCACACACCACTGTCTGGGGCCCCCAAAGGGCCAAGACGAAGGGCCAGGAGCAACTGCCGAGTCTCTGGCCAGGACAGCTGCACACTAACCATCTCCGCTCCCGGAGCAAGACTGGGGTGGCACAGAGGGCATGGAGCATGCCCCCACACCCTCCCTGAACGAGCTTGGGAGAAACGCGCGCGCGCAGTAGGGGTGTGTACCGATGATCCAGTAGAAATGTGAAGAGATGGGAAACAGCCCGAGTGACACTCCCCCACCCTAACCCCTTCCAGTCCCCAAGTCTCATGCAGAAGGTCCAGGAGGCTGGGGGCCACCGTCATGTGTGTGGCAGCAGTTCCCATTGCTGGGCCTGGGCATCTGCCTGACACTTGCTGGTCACCAGCTGGGCAGGCTTTGTCTCCAGGCAGAGGCCGCTGACGGAATGCTGGATGAAAGAGCCTTTCCTTCTCCATTTCTGGGTAGAAGGGAGAGGGGAAAGGAAGAAGGAAACGATTAAAAAATAACAATTATATGAGCTGGGGGCGGGGCTCCGTGATGCAGTGCTTACCCGACATATCCAAGGCTGCAAGCTCTGTGCCCAGCACAGGGCCAAAAAGTAGTCTGTACCTGCGTTTCACATGCACATACATAATACTGCATATGCCTAGGACACACCACACTCATTTATTTGCTGTGTGTGTGTGTGTGTGTGTGTGTGTGTGTGTGTGTGTAACTGTATGCATATGTATTTCCTGCACAGGTGTGTGAGCTTGCACATTCGCAGAGGGCAGAGGTTGATGGCAGTTGTCTTCCTCCATCTCTCTCTTATTTTTTGATACAGGGTCTCTCACGGAACATGGAGTTCATCGATGCAGCTGGACAGGCTGGTCATCGAGCCCCAGGGATCCCCCTGGGTCCTCCTCCCCAGTGCTGAGATTACAGGCTGCACCTGGCCTTTTATGTGGGTGCTGGCCATCCAAACTGAGGTTTTCGTGATTGTACAGCAAACACTTTAGTCTCTGTGCTGCCGTCTCTCCAGCTACCCCTCCCCCCCCATCTAAAGCAGACAGTGACCCTCTCCAGGGCACTCACTTCTGTAGGATGGCACAGAGTTACTATACAGATCAAAGGAAGCAGCGCTGCCCACGGGCTGTGTGTTTTATTTGACTTGCATGGCATCATTTAAAACCCAGCTTAGCTATCGCATAAAAATCTGCATTTCCAGTTTCTCTTTGGAGACAAGACCCAGTTCTATCAGTTGGCTGGGCTGGGGCTCCCCCTGCTCTCTGCTTCCGGGCAGAGCTCTCATTCTCCAGCTCTCTGGAGTCCCAGCTTGGTCTTGGTCTTCTCCCCTAGCAGCTTCCCCTAGTCAGTGAGCCCTGGCCTAGGTGAATCTCTTCTCGATGGGGGAAAAAAAAAAGTTTTCATCTCCCTGCAACCCTGCGTGCCTGGCCGGGCCTACAATCATGAGTCGTAGTACCCTGTCCCCTCAAGTGGGAAGTGGCCGTCACGTCTGCAGTCACGCTCATGCAGTGTGGTGAGGCCGGGAGACTCGAGTCCTCACTAAAGGGATCCTAGCATTTTCTTCTCCCAAGTTTGACAAGGTGAGGGGAGGAAGTCGTTCCCATAGGACATTTCAGAAGATGACATAGATAAAGGATGGTGTGTTATCTGGAATATGGAGAAAGGATGAGAGGCCCAGGTTTCGAGGTTTGGAGGAGATTGAAGAGCAACCAACAGACGTTTTGTTTCTTGCCCAGTTTCCTTTCGTGCAGCCACATCCCTCTTCTTACTTCCACCTTACCTTCCTAAGAGGTGACAGAGCTCAGGACCATGAAACTGGAGTTAGGGGACACTGGGCAGCTAGGGGACAGAGATGAGCCGCACTCAACTGTGGAGACGGTGTTGTTGAAAATTTGCCTTAGCTTCCCCATGCACACACCTGCATTTCCAGTTCCTCTTTGCATACCGGACTGCTCTGACAGCCTCTCACATTTATCTCCGCTGGCCAAACCTCCAACAACGTCAAGCTGGGACTACTATGGCCTCTTCTCCCCCAGGAGAAGGGGAGGGGCCTCCCCTAGCCCGTGCGTGCGTGCGTGCGTGCGTGCGTGCGTGCGTGCGTGCGTGCGTGCGTGCGGCTCAGGCTCAGCGCTGCCTTGGTACCTCGCTCTCAACAATGTGGTGGCTGCTCCTTTCACCTTTTTTCCAGCTTCCTCAAGAGCTGGGCCATGCTCTCCCTTTTTCTCTTCTTGCACAGGATCTGTACATTCCTTGGCACATGCACGTGATGAGCAAATGAATAACCCACTGGTAGAATCCTTACTTCTGCTCAGAACTACTAGCCAGCCTTTCTCACTCGCTCTCCCAGTCACTCCATTCTGGGCCTGCGCAGACACAGAGCAGCCCAATATTGTATGAGTGAGGGACCTGGGCAATGGCTGACCTCGAACCTCTGACTCTATGACTGCACAATGTCTCTCAGGAACCTCGAGGACACGTGAAGCCCAGCTGGCCTTGGTTGGAATCAAGGCTCATTTGGGACCTGGAAGGAAAGCCCAGAATCCAGAAGGTACTGACGCTGGGAGACCTGTTCACGTGTCCTCCACGGTGGTGAGAGAGGCATGATAACCCGAGTGCCGGGGGAGTGGTGGGTGAGGGCTAGCGGGGCTTGTAGGGAACACAACACACACAGCTTGCGAACATATGGGTCCTGGGGATCAAACTCGGGTTGTTGGGATCGGCAGCAAGCACCTCTCCAATCCACAAAATGCTTATATAGAGGATTGTTTGAGTTGGGGCTGCCTGGGCAGACACTGAGAAGCTCTGACCTGAACAGAGATGTTAATGGGCTCAAGGATTCCCCCCCAGGACGGGGTCTCGGCTCCAGCTGAAGGGCAGACTGCCCCAGCCCCACCACAGAAAAGAGCAGGGGTCCAGCTAGATCTTGTAGGCTGAAAGCTAGCGGAAGCGGCCAGCCAGTCCAGCAAGCAGGCTATAGAGCGCTTCCCTGCCTGCTCACCCTGCCTCCCACCCTGCCTCTCTCACACACAAAGGCTGGAAGGAGAGAACCTGGCTGCTTTTCCAGAACAGAATAGCAAACTTCCACTCATCCCTAAAGAAAGAATTGGCCCAGGCAAACAGAAGAAGCGTGGGAGGAAAGCCCCACAGGCTCAGTCCGAGAGCCAGCCCCGCCCCCCACCCCTTGCATGACCTTCAGCAGGCTGTGTTACCAGAGGGATGGGCATGGGAAGGACGTAGCAGCCTGGGTCTTGGGTCCCAGGCTCTGGGGAGCACGGAGCCCTTTTAACCTGGACGGGTGCCGTAGTGAAGAGAGGGGCTGCCTCCAGAAATCTAGCCTTTAGTGCTCTGTCACTAGATGCTGTGTGCCCCGGACAAGTGACAGCACTTTTCTGGGCATCAGTTTTTGCTTCCACAAGTAAGCCTGAGCTATTTCTCAGGACACATCTGAGGCTAGTCATGTGAGCTTGCAGATCACTGTATGTGGACCTCAGATTCCCAGTCAGCCAGCAGTCAAGACATCCTTGTTAAGTTCTGGCTTACATCTGTGGCCTTAGGAGTCACACTGACCTGGGTTTGAATCCTGGTTAGTTCCGCCCTTTCCCAGCTGTGGGAGCTGACAGTCTGTGTCTAGGGAGCCCTGGCTCACTCACGGCTCTATCGCGGGCGTGGAGCCGGGCGTGGAATGCGAGTGCCTAGTGGGCCACTTTTGGTAAGCAGAACTGGCACTGCAGAATGAACCGAGTGCCGGGTCGAGGCACCCGATGCTAGTTGAGAATTATCTTACCAGGTAGCTGGGGCGGGGCGGAGGGGGGATGTGGGGGGGGGGAATGCGATGATTGTCGGTGTGAAATGTCTAGCAGTCTGGGAGTCAGCTAGCTCTTATTTGAGCTTTGTGGTTATTGTCAAAGGCTGGGCAAGCAGCACTAACAAGACAAATTGCTCTGCCCTCAGACTGGCAGGACTAATGTTAAACAAACACTTAGCCGCGGTGTCCGCTCATGAGCGAAACGATATGCTGGACCCAGATGACGCCGGAGGCTCCTCGGATCCTCATTCTAGAGGGTTCATCTGAGATTACGTGCCTCAAGGTGGGACTCCCCCGGTCAGTGCCTTCCATCCCCGCTCAGTGTCCCTGGGGGCTGTTGGCCCTCTGTAGCCGGGGGTTCAGGCTTTACCTGTTTGCCTTCTTTAGGGCTGCACGCTTGCAGTATTACTGGGGATCCAGGGGAGGACATTAAGGTGGAGGTGGCAGCCAGGCATTTCCCTTGCTGCTGGATGAGGTGGTCGCTGAACAGCCATGCCTGCAAGACAGGGAAAGGACAGCTCTGGCTGGACAGACGTGGGCAGACAAGGGATTAGGCAAAGAGACTGGGGACTTTTTCAGACATTTTTTCACAAATAGCTGTAGAGGCGGAGGGGGGTATGCATCAGAGAGTTTCAATTTTTGCTTCATGTTTGGAAATGTTCCTAATCAAATATTCAGATGAGGAAGCTCAGCCGGGACCAGCCAGAAGGCAGTTGCTCCAAGGGATGCTGGAGATAGGGAAGAACGAAGCGGCTAGGTCCACGATGGGGGTCTCCACGACCTGTTCTAGAGCTGACATGGGTGTGGCACTCACGCATTTGCTATGGAGACCCACAGCCCATCACACTCATCCGAGCTGTACTCCAGCATAGAACTAGGCAGCACCTCTTCCTTTAGAAGAGGAAGTGAGGGGACACAGGGCTGGAAAGGGATGGGCATGCGGCAGGGGCAAAGTGTGAGGAGCCCTGGGAAGGAGGTTTATGGAGGATGCAGACAGAGAGACCAATGAGGAGGAACAGAGAGAAGTCCTAATCCCACTCCTGGCCCACTTGGCTCCTGGCCTGTTCTTAGCGCTCCCTCCAGAGCCCTAAGCACCTTACCTGAGCTGGTGGAGGGCTCTTAGCCGACCCTCTGCAGATCCCCATTCCAAGCAGGAGATCACCTGCTGTGTTTGGGCCCTGGGACTCTAAGCAGTTGATGCCTTGTTTAATGACGCCAGGGAGCACTTCCTTCGCTGGGACCCTGAGGAGAAAGGCAGTGTCAGGCTGCTTCTCTGCACACACCAGCTTACCCACCCCTTCCTCCAGAGGGCAGCACACAGTCACTGAGGTCTCTGACTGGCAGGCCTGGCTGGGTGGTAGAGGGATTGGGATATGGAGGGTATGGGGGGATTTTTAGGGGGTGAGCAGGATTGTAAGAAGAAGAAGGAGCAGCCTCAGCTCTAGCAGGTTCTTATGGGAGTCCCAAGGCCTCCATTAGAGGCCAGGCCTGAGACCCAGGGGGACCCCGAGAGGACACTCAGGCCTGACTGACAGGACTCAGCCCAGAAGCTGATACCTGGGAACCTAAAGGTGACATCAACACCCAGTCTCAAAATAACATAGAAAGAATGATTTTGGGAGTGGATAACTTGAAGTACCCAAACACGCAAATATGTTCAGTCTCGCTATAATTAAAGAATGCATGTTAGAGAGCAATTACTGCTTGTTTCTCAGATATCTGTGTGAGAGAATGTGCATGTATGTGTGTTTTAAACAATGCCCAATGTGTTTTAAACAATGCCTGTAAGGCTGGATCTTGTCCTCCTGCACCAGTTGAGAGCATAAATTGTGGGAAAGCATAAGTATGAAATCAAGCATGAAAGTCCTTAAAACGGGCACGTCTTTGTCCTAAGAATGCCAGTTTAAGAAATGTATCCCATGGGGGAGAGGGGGCGGGCCCTGGAGAGATGGCTCAGCGGCTAAGAGCACTGGCTGCTCTTCCAGAGCACCCAGGTTCAATTCCCAGCACCCACAGAGCAGCTCACAACTGTCTGTAACTCCAGTTCCAGGGATCCGACACTCTCACACAGACATACATGCAGTCAAAACACCAATGCACACAAAATAAAAATAAATTATTAAAAAAGGAGAACCTATTCTTTAAAAAAAAGAAGAAGAAAAGAAATTTATCCCTTGGGAATAAGCTTGGTGTGTTCAAAGATATTTGTATCAGAATGACTGATACTGAAAGCATTGGACAGTTCTGGTTATCCGGCCAACAGCTGGGATGCAGATACAACCACAGGATAGAAACCCTGCACCCTACAAATGACGGCGAAAGACAACCTGAAAACACTTGCCCCGCTGCTGAGGTAGGCTTCAAGCTATCCCATTATTAAAACATCTCACGTGCCAGGAGAATGCTTACATACATGTACACGTGGGCATACACACTGATCACCTCTGGCCAGCAAACCTAGGGAGGCTGCCATCTCCAGCCGACACAGGCTTGAATACTTGATTTGGGGAGGCCTGTGAATTATGCAGCCATCGCAAAGCAACAGGGAGCCAGGAGCGCTCAGAATCCGACCCCAGGCCTGATGCCCCCTGCTCCCTAGCACCTCTGTCCAGAGAGAGCCTGGACCCTGGGAGGGGACATGTCTGCCATTCCTTAATGCGGAAACCCTTGCAGGATCTCAGCTATAGCAGGTCTCCTCCAGGCTGTTCAGGAGCCCATGGATTCCCCAGAACTGACTTGCTCTCAGGGAGCCTTGGAGAGCTCACTTCATTGCCCATCACACGCCTGGGACTCCGCTTCAGAACCAGAGTTGTTGTACAGATCCAGAACAGAGGCTGCAACTGCAGGTCCTGGGCTGAGTGTGGCCATCAGACACATTCCGTCTGACCCACACAGAGGGCTTACTGCTGCTTTTAGTCAGTGGGAAATTTAAAAATGAGGGGGCTGGCAAGATGGCTCAGCAGGTAAAGGCACTTGCTGCTGCACCTGACAACCTGAGTTCAGTCCTAGGGACCCACGTGGTGGAAGGAAAGAACTGACTTCTGAAACTTGTCCCTATGAGCATCTAAGTCCCCACCCACATTAAATAAATTAAGGTATGTTTGAAGGCTTAAGATGGCTCCGTTGAGGAAGCACATGCCATGCAAACAGCAAAGTCCCATGCAAAGCACCCGTATGAAACCAGGTATGGTCACTTGTTTCTGTAACCCCAGTGCAGGGAGTCGGGGGATGGGGGGAGACAGGCAGATTCTCAGTATGCTAGCCAGCCCCCCCAGTCTAGCCAATTGGTGACTCCCAAGGTCAGTGAGAGACCCTGTCTCCAAAGATAAGGTGGAACAAAGCAGCAGAAGACATCCAGCTCTGACCTCACTCACTTCCACTCACATCTGCATGCACTTCTGCGCATGTGCGCATGCGCGCGCGCGCGCGCGCGCGCGCGCACGCACACACACACACACACACACACACACACACACACACAGCTTGAGGAAGGAACTCCCGTGTTGGGCAGCAGTGTCAAGAGCCGATGAAGCTCCTGATGTGTACCTGCCAGAGCAGTTCTAGCTGGCCAAGATGGCCGTCATCATCATCATCATCATCATCGTCCTCAGCTGCCCAGCAGAGCAAGCCAGCCTGTCCTGTTTACGGGTGGTCCTCTGTGTTTCCCTCAGTGGCTTTCCTCTAAGCAGGGCTGCCATTGGACGGCACAATGCCTTTGTAGAAATAGCAGTAGCAGCCACTGCTCACGTTGCCCGACTTCCACCTACTAGGAAGTTGTTAGAGCAGACTATTTTGGTTAGAATGCTTCCTGCCATCTGCTTGAAGTTATTGTAATGAGTCTACAGTGGCCACTGTGTGACTGGCACCCTTATGAAGATGCGATTCAGTCTGCGCTGCTGTCCGGGACAGTCCTAATAAATGTGGTGGAGTAGCAGCTCCCGAGGCCCGCTGAAGCTAGGCCTGGACCTGAGCTGTGGCAGGATTGCAGGCAGGCCTAGCAAAGCGGAAGCTCCTTTATCCTTCTCACACTGTGGTGACCACCTGAGACGTGCAAGCAACCTAAGGATCCTCAGTGTGGAGCAGCATTGACATCACTCTGACCCACCCCTGGCCCCGTGACCTTTGAGCCCCCTAGATGGGAAGGAGCCATGGAATGAACAGCAGGGGAGTGGGGAGAGGGGGTCATTTTCTCCTGATTGAACACTGCACACTTAATATGCTGCCCTGTCTTGGAATGGATCCAGGTTTGGGGTAGAGCACTTCTAAACGGGTTCTAAAAGGACCCATTTCCATCTTCCCCGTATCCCTCCCCACAGGCTCCTCAGCTCACGCTGACCGAGTGTCCAAAATGCCCTCCAAATGTAGGAACCTTGACAGCGGGTAAAACACCGCTACTCTCTCTTCCTCCGCATCTCAGAAGCGCCACAGGAATGAGCATATGCTCGCACTCCAGGACGCTCACTCGCTGCGCTCTTCAGTCAATACTCCACACTTCTCAGCTAGGGGCCAGAGGGACCGAGGCTACTCGGGCCGCCAACTTGCTTCCAAAGAGGCCGGTGCAAGCTTGAATTGTTGTTCTGGAGTTTCTTGGAAATTTCCGGCAGTCGGTTGGGGCTTACTGCTTTCCAGGCAGGCTGTATTTGGAACCTGGAGTCGTCGTATTATCTGGGCTCAGCAGCTAGCTGTTTTCCAGGACTTGGCTGCAGCCTAACAGTGGGAACTTTGCAGGCAGTAGATAGGCCCTCAGAGAACAGAGGTTCCCCGCCTTGCAGAACTTGTAGGCAGCGAGGGGTGGAGTGTTCCAGAAAGCCAAGACAACATCATGAAAGAAACCAGCAACGGGATGAGCAGGCTCCCCAGGGGAGACTGTTCTGGAGGAAGGGGTTAACTCCAGACACTCCCAAGTCTTGCTCACTAGAATTTATTTGCTCAAAAATATTCCTTTTAAAAGATGCTTACCCAGTGTCTACTTTGTGAGAGGCACTATTCTAGGGGGCCAGAGGAGAGCCCTGGACAATACAAGCCATGGCTTCTGCCTCCGTGGCTTCTAGGCAAGTGCAGGAGGTGACATCAAATTAACCAGCCAGGAGTGTATGTGAGATGCTGATGTAGGTTCCAGAGGGATGCCAGGGAGGGATGCTGCTATCAATTTAGTGTTCGGACAAAGTCTCCCCGGGGAGGGTACAAATGAGTCCAACTCTGAAGAGGGGGAGGAAATAAACCGTGTGACCAAGACACCAAGAAGGATTTAGAATCGGAGGAAGGAGCCTGTGTGGCCCACCCCCTGTCACACTCATGGCCCCTTCTTACCTCCCTCAGCTCCCTTCAGAGCACACACAGCCACAACCCTGTTTGCATTTTGCTCCCTCTTTGCTAGAGCAAACATTTCCCTGTGCTTTTTTGGTCTCTGTGATTACATACTAATGGATGCATAATATTTGTTTAAATAGCTGTATCAGTGATCCACTGGGCCAGCCTAAGTGTTAGCCGCCTCTCATTTCCCCCCAGCAGCCTGGCTCAAAGGGTCTGTGGTCAACAGCTCTGTGCTCTGATGACTTTATCTTCTTGGGATGAGCTTCCAGCAGAGAGAGAGAGAGAGAGAGCAGGGTCAAAGGTGATAAAAGCAGCGTGGCCTCAAATGTGTAATGAAGTGTTGTTTTCCTAGGGAGACAATATCCATTTCTAGTCAGGGAGCCAGTCGGGTAAAAATGCAGCCGCACCACGCCTGACTGATAACTCGTGGTAACGCCGCCTCTGTTCCCTCAGAGCCTTTGAGGGGAGATGAACTCTTGGCAGCTGAAGGGTGCAGACTCAGGGCATCACAGGCCCCCAGCTCTGGAAGGGGGCTGCACTCACGTGAGCTCAGGATAGACATTCTCCAGGTACCAGCGGAAGGACTTGCAGTCCATCTTCTTCCTCTGCTCGATCCGTGTGGCCACACTGCAGGGAAAGACAGAGCCAGGGAAGGGCGGAGATGTGAGGAGGAAGGCCCTGAGGGACCACAGAGGGAGACTAGCCCCCACTTCCTACGTATCTCAGGTAGTCAGTACGAACATCTGACGTGATCACTTAGTTCTCCTGTATCTCCTGTGTCCTCTTTTTAATTCCTGCTGAGCTCACAGGGGCCACACTTCACCCTCAGCCTCTTACTTGTAGAGACTCCTGTTAGCATGTACAAACTTTCCTTATTTTTTTTTTTTTTGCAGAGGGTAGAAGATTTTGTCAACTTCCAGTTTAGGAGACAGGGTCTAATGTGAACATCTTTCCAGAGTTGGCGGGTCACAACCTTCTGATGTACCCTTGGGACATGCACCTCAGTCTCCTCACCTTGCTCAGCTACACCAACCGCAAAGGCTACCGAGGACCTGGGTAACCACCTATCCAAGTAAACTGGGACTCCACCACTGACCTTGGGGTTTTGTGAGGATCAAAAGGGGACATGGAGTGCTTAGCCGAGGGGAGATCCTCAGTAAATGTTAAAAGAAGTACTTCATGGCTTGCTTTTTAAGAATAGATAGAAATAAACAGAGGAGGGATGATTCATTTGCAATTGATCACTGACAACGTTTTCAAACTTTTCTGACGACAACATTAACTAGGTCAGCACACCTCACATCCCACGGCTACACAGGCCGAGGACACACGGGTGGGTGCACAGCCATACACAATGAAATGAGTTTCATAAAACGATACTTACCGTAGACTGCAATCAACTCTGATTTTTCTAGTCTGTTCAGCACTAAATTCATCTCTGGTGTCTTTCTCATCCTTTTGTGAAAATGCTGATAATGATTCACTAAATTGGTTTCATTATCCATCTGCACTTTTGGAAATGCTTTAACCAGACAATGGTCATCACAGGCCATAACAGGAAAGCAGGCTGACAGACCTCAGGTTTGGATGGGGGTGGCGGTACCCTGCATTGTCCTCTGCAGACAACTCTGTCGTAACGACTACCTCAGACGCTGCTGTTCCTGAAGGCAGCTTTGAATGGGCTGCACTTTAAACCTTTGTGGAGAAACTTCTCTTCTTGTCTGTCTCTAGAGAGTATGTAGGACTAGGGTCTTGGACCAGGGTCTGGTCCATGCATCACACTCCCTTCCAGGGCCCACAGAAGCCAGAAGAGCCAGGACTCCGTTACTAGGGAGACTGAATGGTCTCCCACTCAGTCCAGTGTGTGCTGTCCAGTGTGAACCTACTTCATATTTGCTGGGCTATGCAAACATTGAGTGGAGGGAGGCAAATGGGATTTGGAGGGACCCACCTGCCGAAGGCCTTCCCAATGGCTGAGGGCCGGGCCTCATAGTAGTATTGCTTGTATTCATCCATCCATACCTCTGCGGTACGCTTTGTATTCCTAAAAGCAGAGAAAGCAAAACCAAGTTACCAGAGAGGGGAAAGAGAGGAGGTAGGTTCTTACAGTTTTCAGGCCTGTGGTGCTGGGGGCTGAACCCATGGCCTCGTGTCTGCTAGGCAGGCATTCTGCCAGTGAGCTGTGACCACAGGCCTCCGTTAGCTACCTGAGCTGGTCTTGAACTCAGTCTGTAGCCCTCACAGGCCTTGAAACTTCTTCAATCCTCCTGCCTTAGCCTTTTGTTTGTTTGTTTGTTTGTCGATGAACAATGTACACTTAAGAAAAAGAAGATGAGCTCCGTGCAGTAGAGAGCAGAGGGAATGCCAGCAATCCAGGCGAACAACAAGGGCTGGGGGGCAATGAATCACCACAGTCGGTCTGGAGGGTGATCTGTCAGGACCTGTGACAGGCTCCCCACTCAAAGGGATCTCTTCTACTGCAAGATCTCTGATGTGCAAAAAGGGACACCTACGAGAATAGCTGCTTAGGAAAACACTGGCAGCAAAATAAATGCCCTTCAGTAGGAAAATGTTTCTATACAATGGAGAGTGAGGCAGCCCTGAAAAAAAAACACCAGGGCTAGGAAGGCTGAGGAGAAAGGATGGCTGTGGTATAATGCCAGAGAGGCATGCCGCTGGAAGAGTGTATGACGGCAACCTGCTAACGCAAATCCATTGGGGGCGGGGTGTCTCCATATACAGACTACACATGAGAACATGATAGAGCAGCAACCTACTCGAGCAGGTAGTTCTGGTTAAAGGCTTTAATGCTAAGGATACCCGTAATTGCTTTTGAAGAGATGAGTGGGCAAACAGGAGAGAGAATGAGTGGAGATGACTTTCGCTTTCTTCTGGAATCCTATAAAGAATAATTATCGCAAATGTGATGCTTAAATAACATCTGCATGTAAAAGTTGGTGTTGGTCCTGCCTGAGTGTCTGCAGTAAATCTATATGACTTTTACTCTAAAAATGGAATGTCAGGGGGATAGACAGGTGGCTTGTTGCTCTTACGGGGGACTTGGGTTCAGTTCCCAGCACCCACATGGTGGCTCATAACTATCTGTAACTCTAGTTCCAGGGATCTGGCACCTTCCTCTGGCCTCCTCAAGCACCAGGAATGAACATGGCATCCTACATACATTTGGGCAAATACATATATCCATATATAATATAGATATTTGTACCTATATCTATATTAGATATAGATATATGTATATAAATGGGGTAGGATGCCAGGTGTGGTGGCATATGCCATTAACCCCAGCACTCAGGAGACAGAGGCAGGTGGATCTCTGTGAGTTTGAGGCCAGCTTGGTCTACAGAGAGAGTTCCAGGACAGCCAAGGCTACAGAGAGAGAGCCCTGTCTTGAAAAAAAAAAAAATGGGGTAGGAGAAGTCAAACAAAACTTTCGGTCATTCGCTAATTAGATGTGGACAGCATTGCTCCAACCTATGCAAACCAGCACTGCTAGGCGAGGGGGAAACAGGTCCTTAGGAGGGGATGTGCACTCAGGACAGTTCCCCTTCCCCCCAACTCCTCCATCAGGACCATGGGTCATGGGCGGGTCTTCCAGGACACTGCTCACTCTCCTGTGAGACCAAGTGTACTCTGCAGCTGGGAACATGCATGGTAGGGTACTGGGCCCAGTCTACATGGAGCACTGGAAACCATGACCACCAACAGAGGGCCAATGAGGACAGCAATATGTTGGTCACCTGACCATTTGTCCAAGACTTGTGGACAAGGTAAATCAAGAGAGACGTAAGGGCAATGCTCCAATTTCATCCTCTACCCTCAGAAATGGCCCAAATGTCAGACCTAGGGCAGCAAATGGAGAAAGGGAGGCCTGAGATACAGGCTGGCAGCCCAAAGGCACATACATGGTGAATAACTAGCTGGAGGTGTCTAGAGTGAGGGAATCCCAAGCTTCCTCCAGGGTGTTTCCCATTGGGACCTACCTGATATAGGTGAGGGCATTGCCCTCGGGGAAATTGTAGGGGTGCCGCTTCCTGAAGACATGGCCCACCCGGCTGCAGGGTACAATCTCCAAGCTGCCACCGCACATCCATACCCTGAAGGAGAGTTCTGCAGGAGATGACAGTGTCAGGAGAAGGGGGGGGGGGTCCCTCCAGGTGATGGCGGGAAGGGGATGGATTTCTTTCTCTGTCTCCCTGAAGGTATATGCTGGGATGTGAGCTCTTGTGCCAGATAAAATGGGGGTGCTTACACTCCTTGTGCAAGCTCACATCATGTATGCATACATGCATGTGCATATACATGGCACACGCACATGCACACACACACACTCACACACACGAGAGCAGCGGAGAAAGCTTTGACGTAACAGGAACACAGGCAGGAGATATGCACAAATGCAGCATCTTTTCCAGCTTATGCATACAGGCTCCAGCCAGACGCGAGTTAGGAAGACCATGCTTGCTGGCTGACTAGATCTGAGCACCTCTGAGGGCCACCAGTGGAACTTCAGGCTGCTCTAGCTGTACCAGGCTGGCCCAGGCCTGCCTCTAGGCTCAGGGAGTGTGTGCCAGGCTACTCCTGATCTTCCTGAACTGCATTTCCTTCTGAAGGTCGTGGCAGAGTCGTAAGCGACCGAGGTCCCCCACTGGTGTCAAGAGATGCAAGAAGTGGCCACTCTGCTTCCCAGAGGGACATCATTTCCGTTTTCTACTTACCAGTCTCTTTTCCTCCACCCACCTGGCTGAGACTTAGTCTCCCTTCTGACTTCCTACTTTCTTTATATTAATTCTCCATTTGGATACTGCGTGGTGCTAAAATATCTCCTTCCTTGCACAGAAAATCCACAATTTACAAAAAAGAGAGGGGCTAGAGAGATGGCTCAGTGGTCACTTTCTGCTCTTCAGAGAACCTGAGCTCGAGCTCGGTTCCCAGCACCCACATCAGGTGGATCACAACTGCCTGTAACTCCAGTATCAGGGGATCTGATGCCCTCTTTTAGACTGTTTGCACTACACACACATACACACACACACAACACACACACACACACAAATAAAATAATCTGAAAGAGAGAAAGAGAAGGTGATGCCAGGCATGGTGGCACACACCTTTAATCCCAGCACTCAGGAGGCAGAGGCAGGAGAATCTCTGTGAGTTCGAGGCCAGCCTGGTCTACAGAGGAGTTCCAGGACATCCAGGACTACACAGAGAAACCCTCTCTTGAGAAAACTAAAGGAGGATGACCGTGTAAGATCCAATGCAAAGCTTCACAGCTTCAGAATTGCTGTTCCATTGTCACAGAAGGTCACTGAGAGGTGTAGATGTTGGTCTGGCTAATCTTGATGTGTGATGTTTACGTGTAAGTCCTTTACAATAAAGTTTTAATGGGGAGCTATGTTGCAGTCCCTGGACAAGTCTGGGGCTCTCACTGGCATGAAAGCTTGGGCCCCTCCCAAGGACTAATACTGGCCATGGTAATGTGGTTTCCTTAGGTCAGCCCATAAACTGCCAGACACCCATCCCCTTTCCCAGCCAGTTCTGCAGCTAACCTCGGCGGCTGAGGTTTAGAATTGGGGATAGATGACTAACTTTGTTATGTAAGTGAGGACACCTCATCTCACTCAGCCCATAGGGTACATACATGTTACAAATTAATATTATCTACAATGGCGATGACAGCGTCAGTAACCACCATCCACTTACTGAGTACCTGCTATGTACTGTGATGTGAGTGTCTGATTCTCACAGTAATCCAGAAGTCAGATATTACCTGTATCTTCCTGCATTCTCCCCATTCCTTCTCCTCTCCCTGTCCCCCTCTCCCTCCTTCCTTTCTTCCTTTCTGTGTATTTTGAGATAAGGTCTTGCTGTATATCCCTGGCTAGTCTGGTTTTCTCCATGCAGCCTGTAGTTCAGGCTGGCTTTAAACTCTCAGCAATCCTCCTGCATCAACACCAATGCTCGATTACTGTGTGTGCCATTTTTCCTTGTTTTATTTGATGGGGTCTATGTTGCTCAACCGGTCTTGAACTCCTGAACTCAAGTAGTACTCCTGCCTCATCCTCCCCAGTGCTGAGACAGAAGTGCACATCATTGAACCCAGATCTGTTTTTTTTTTTTTTTAAGCCTCTCTAAGGTCACTGGATTACTAAATTCCAACATTGCAATATAAAGTTCACACTCTGTCAAGCAAGCCACACATTGTTTTCTTTCTCTCTCTGACTTGTATGTGTGTGTGACATGCATGTGTTTGCATCTGTGTGGGCACAGGGGTTTAGGTGCATGTGTGTGTGCATGTGTGCGTGCATTGTGTATGTGCATGTGTGTGTGCATTGTGTGCACAGGCTCCAGGGGTTGATGTCCACAGTCTTCCTCCACCTCTCTCTCATTTACTCACTAAGACAGGGCTTCTCCCTATTACAGCTACTGGGACTAGCCAGCTGTCTCCAGGGATCCCACCTCTACCTTTCAAGGACTGAAATTACATGAGGGCCATTGCACTCACTTGGCTTTTATGTGGGCTTCAGGGATTTGAACTCTGGTTCTCACAGATGTGTGGGCAAGCACCATGTGCACTCCCTAACCCAAGCCACACTTGAGTGAAGTTCTTTCGTTCATTCGGCCAATGTTAACTGAGCATCTTTTTTATGTGTCATTCACTGTTCTGGATTCTCTTACATGTATGTGTGCACACACTCACATGTTTATGTGTGTGCATATGTGTGTGTGTAGTGGGGGCAAAGTTCATGAAAGTGGGAAACAAAACCCACAAGTAAACAAGAACATGTGTAGCATGTGGGGGCGACAAGTACAAGGAGAAAAATGCAGCTGGGTCGGGGGCTGAGCAGGACAGTGGAGCGGGGGTGGGCACACTACATTTTTAATTAGATTACTCAAGAATTTTTCTTATTTTGTTTTGTATGTGTATGGGTGTTTTGCCTGCATGTATGTCTGTGTACCAGATGCATGCCTGATGCTCGAAGAGGCCAGAAGAGGGTGTTAGATCCCCAGGGACTGGAGTTATAGACGGTTGTGAGCTGCCATGTGGGTGCTGGGATTCGAACCTGGGTCCTCTGGAAGAGCAGTGCTCTTAACCACTGAGCCATCTCTCTAGGACCTGACTTGAGAAATTTTCAACTGAAAGGGGGACACTAGAGCGGAGATCTGAAACAGGTCATGTAACTCTCAGGGGAAGGATTTTCCAGAAGGGCGTAAACCCAGAGGCACAGGCTTGGCCTGAGTTTGGGCATCAAAGGCCTGTGGAGACAGGGCCAGAGAAGAGAGAGATGAAGGTGGAGTTCATGCATGGGTTCCCAGGAAGAACCTAGGAGCCAGCAGGAGGCCTCTGGGTGTCCTGTGAAGGACATGGGAGTCCCTGCAGAGTTTGAACAGAGGAAGAAACCTAAGGTGACTTTTAAGGTTTTTGGATCTGCCAGCCCCACTCCAGGTGGCCTCTGAGCTCCTGCCTCTCAGGGGACACAGGAGCATGACTCGGTTTGGGTGGCTCCTGTCTTTCAACAAAGGAATAAAAAAAAAGCTAAAGCCATCAGAGATCGGAGTCTCGGGGCTCAAAACTGGCCCAGCAGCTGACCCTCTGAGGGCCACAGCCAGCCTAGACACTTCTTTGAATTTCTTCTGAGGAACAGAATCCTGGCCAGAACCTCTCACAGCTCTGCCTTTCAAGTTCCCCAGCCCGGGAGCCCTTGCCTTAGGCAGAGTTTGAAGTGAACTATTTGATCATTCACTGGTTTCTCTGTCAGTTCCCAGCCTGAAAAGAACAGAGAAAAGAAAGGAAAGGAGAAATGTCTACCTGCAGGAAGGCTGGGCCTTTTCCAGCCTGCTGGGCCTGCCATGGCTTCACAGCAAACCTGTTTTGCCAAAGCTGCCTTCCGGCGGAGACCAGGACACAAAGCAGGTCACTGGGACTCCAAATGCAGGAAATGGGATGAGGATGAAAGGGTCACTGTGCCCCAGCTCACAGAATTGACTCCTGTGAGTGCTGCCTGTACACTTTTGAGAGTAATCTGAGAGGAGAAAAATCCTGTGCCTATTTCCACTTAGTTAATTAGCCTCTCTGTGCACCTGTTTTCCTGGGGAGGTGGGAGAGGACACCTTAGTGAACGAGTCCTTAGTGAACACCCATGCAGCAGGGCCCTGCATTTGAACCCTGCTGGGGCCTGGCCAGATATACCCAGTCTCGTGCCCATTTCACCAGGCCCCTGGGAAGGAGGTCTCCCCCCTTCCTTGTTTTTGTTTTTCCCAAGTGAATAAACTGAGGTTCCCAAAGGTGACTGCTTCTCCCAGTGACCCAGACCACCTGTGCTGGAGCCTGGGCTCTGACCTCACTTGGTGACCTCTCCATGGTGCTCTGGGGCAGGAGAGCAAACCTCTGGCTCTGTTCCATCTCCCTCTTGCTGTTCCAGGCAGCCCAGGAGTTCTCATCTGCAGGGTTCTGATGGTCTCACGCACAGCAATAATGGCCACAGCTTCAATCACTACTCAACAAGCTCTGGAGGAAGCTGGGTCCCAAAGAGGTTCAGTTTGCCCAGAATCAAAAACAGATTGAAGAAGCCAAGCCGGGGCCTGCATCCAGGCCTTCCCTGCTCACACATGACCATTATGCCCAGTTGTATTCCTTCCTATCCCTTTTGGTAGAGAAACAGCCACGTAGTTAAGCTGTATTCAGTCATGTGTTCCTAACACACATGTCTGGCCATCTGGCCACATGCTCCCCTAGACACACTAAACTTTTTTGTCTACCTGAGTGGACCTGAACAAATAGCTCTCTGTGCCTGTTTGAATCAGTAAAATGGAGACAATTGCCTCAGAGGGTCCTTATGATGATTAAAGGTCTCAACAAGTGTCACATCTTTACAGACCAGGACCTCAAGTGTAGACTGCTCTCCATCTGAACTATTGGTATGGCTCTTGTCTTTTTACTGTTATTATTTATCAGCTCACCGAAATTCTCTCCTCCCCAGATGTCCATCTGGGCGTCATACTTCCCCAAGTGATTAAACCAGGACTTGTCAATCACGAAGATTCCTCCAGCTATAACAGGTGTCCTGGGGAGACAGAGAGGGAGGGTGCAACCATGAAACATGGAAACCAGGAACCTCTCTTCTGGCCCCAGCTCCCTACCTGCAGAGTCATTGGAGCAGGAGGGCTGGCCAGCTCTCAGGGCCCTCACAACTGCTCCCACGATCTCGGTCCTCTCTGTCTGATGGCCCAGACAGAGTCAGCACCTAGACTAGGAACCCTTGGGAGCCCTAGTGAGGATACACCCTCCCAAGAGCCTCCCAGACCCCTGATCCAGGAAGGAGAGAGCTTCCCAGAGGCCAAGCATTCCTGACCTGATGGGTTTGGTGGGATCTGTCCGGGTCATCTTCTGCTCCAGGGGGATCTGTTCCCACTTGAAATGCAGACTCCAGTCGAATCCTACAGGCAAAGCAGGGTGGGGGTGGGCTCAGGGAAGAGCCCACTGAGGGCTTTGGACCTTTTCCTCCACCCGTCAATCTCTTTTGATCAGAGCAGGGTGGTAGAAGCCACTATTCCGTCATTCAAATGGAGACATGTGCCTTCCTCACATGCTGTCAGCCTACTGACAAGACAAAGACTAACAAGTGTATGATGTGTCCACAGAGATTGACAGTGTGCTAAAAATGAAAACTAAGATGAGGTGTCCATATTATAATAAGGTTGGTCAGCAAGGCTCACCCACAGGTTGATTTTTTAGTAGGGATCTGAACGAAGGATGCAATCCATACAGACATCTGGGGAAAGGCAATTCCAGACAGAGGCAGCAGCAAGTGGGTGGCGTTCTGAACGAGAATGACACCAATGGGCTTATATATCTAAATGCCTGGCCCCCAGATGGAACCGTTTGGTAAGGATTAGGAGGTGTGGCCTTATTGGAGGAAGTGTGTCACTGGGGGTGGGGTTTGAGGTTTTAAAAGTCCATGCCAGGCCCAGTCAGCTACCTCTGCCTCTTGCTTGTGGATCAGCTGTAAGCTCTCGGTTACTGCCCCAGCACCATGCCTGCCTGCCTGCCTGCTGCCAAGCTGCTCACCATGATGGCTATGGACTAATCCTCTGGAACCATGAGCCCCAAATTAAATGCTTTCTTTTTTATAAGTTTCTTTGGTCATGGCATTTTGTCACAGCAATAGGAAAGTAACTGAGACAAAGTACAAAGACCCTGAGGTGACTTCTCAGACGGGAACTGGCTGGCTTCCCTTAGAATCTTACCCAACTCCAAGGTCTAACTCCTGGCTGGGTCCACTTAGTGGGTTACCCCAAGGAAGGACTGTCCCCCACGCCCCCTAGCTCCCAGTAACAGACTCTCAAGAGCAGTGGCATCCAACAGAACTTTCTGTAATGACAGATATGATTTGTATCTATAGGGTTCAGTGGGGACACCAAAACCTTGTGTGGCTGCCAAAGCCTCATGTGGGTTAAGCTCTTGATATGTAGCCAGGACACCCAAGGAATTTAACTGTAAATCTTGTTTAATTTTAATTAATTTAAAGAGCCACATGGGGCAACTGTCATCTGGATTGGGCAGCCCAATGCCAGGGTCCATACTTGTCCAAAAAGGATGATAAAACAAGTAAGCCACCAACTCAAAGCCACATACGCCACGTAAAATAGTCCAGAACGGTCTAGAGCGGCGGTTTTCAACCTTCCTAATACTGTGGCACTTCGATACCGTTCCTTACATTGTGGTGACCCCCAACCATAAAATTATTTTCATTGCTACTCTATAACTGTAATTTTGCTACTGCTGTTACAAATCATGATGTAAATATCTGATATGCGACCCCAGAGGGGTTGTGGCCCACAGGTTGAGAACCACTGGGCTAGAGAGATGGCTCAGCAGTTAGGAGCATCTGAGGTTCTTCTTCTGTGGACATTGCATGCACATAGTCCACATAAAATATTAATAAATGAATTAACTAATATTTTAAAAAACCAGTCCAGGAGTTACATGGGGGAGAAAAAAAGAACAACATGAGGTTAATTTGAATAAAACAGTCTTAAGACTGTCCATCTAAAACATTTCAAGCATGCAATCAATACAAAACACCCATGAGATCGTTTACATTTGTCCACACTAAAATCCTGCCCGCTCCTGTGGGTTTGATGTACTTAACAGCCCATAGCAAATCTGACCAGCTGCTTCAAGGCTTTGCTAGCAAATGTGGCGAGTAGCTGCTGGGACGCGCCTGTGGGATGTGTGTGGAGAATTCAGGCAAGGCCACAGGCTCGTGTCCTTCCTGTCCAGACAACGTCTGCTCTCCAGAAGACTCCCCCGGGGCCTTTGGCCAAGCGCCCTGCACCCGCAGTGCCGGGAGCGATGTGCCCATGATGAGGGGAGGGAATGAAGAATGACCAGCTAGCCCCACCTCTGACCGTGTGAGGCACTTCCAACCCAGGGCTCTCCTTGTCCCTCCTCTTGGGGGGGGGAGGGGCAGGGCGAGACTCAGGAGAGCCCTTGAACCCGGGCTTTTGCCTGCTTCCGCCCTGGCTCTTTTCAAGCCTAGACGCCCCTCGGAGGAGCAGGACCCACCTCCTCGGAGATCCGCAGATGCTGCGAGGTAGGCGAAATTGTCCAGGCTGATGACATCAATGATGGGGCTCACCACCCGGGTGTGGTCCTAGGAGGGGAGGGTGAGAAGGTGCGAGGTCAGGGACGTCTGCACAGAGCCCCACCCCGCTGCCTGCCCCGAAGAGGGAACCTCTGGAACACGGGGTGCCACAGCCTCCCCAGGCTCCTGGAAGACCCTAGGGGCTGGACGAGATCACCACACACCCAGTTCCAGGCACAGCACTACTGACCCAGCCTCTTCCTCCTGTGTCATTTTGATCCCTTCTGGGATGTCCCCCGCTGGGATGCCCTCACCATCACGGTCTAGACGGGACAGCCACTCAGCCGCTGTCTGTGCTGGCTGTTCTGCCGCAGGGTGGGCCCTTCTGGTTCCTGTTGTTCATCTCTCTACCTTCTGGAGTTGAGGCTCCCCAAATGGGCACCGACAGCTTAAGGCCAGGGACCTTATGGTCCCTGTATAACACAAGCCTCCCTGATTTCTTGAGTTGGGGTAAATCATGTTGTACACCCCAGGGAAAACCTAATCCCACTTGGTAGACCCTTTTAACACTCCACCGAGGGGCACAGATTAGAGCCCCCCCCCCCCGCCCCCTTTCGACTCCAATTCCCTCTTATCCGACCCAGATGTGATGATACACACTTGTTTACTCCAGCACTCAGAAGGCTGTGGCAGGAGGATGGTGTGTTCAAGGCCAGCCCGGGCTACCCAGCGAGACAACAATAACAAAGCCACTCTTCAGAAAATTCTCTTACACTCTAAAGGTTAAAACCACCTTAAAAGCTGATGATGAGAGATGGACAGGAATGACCACACAGGAGTTAGGAAAGAAGATACTAAATAGCCCTGGATGAAAGTTTTCTGCAGGGCGGTGGTGCCGCACGCCTTAAATCCCAGCACTCGGGAGGCAGAGGCAGATCTCTGTGAGTTCGAGGCCAGCCTTGTCTACAGAGCAAGATCCAGGACAGGCACCAAAACTACACAGAGAAACCCTGTCTCAAAATAAAACCAACAACAAACAAACAAAAAAGGAAAAGAGAAAAAAAGAGAGAGTTCTCCAGAGGAGAAGCAAGAAATAGCCAGTGAGAGCAGAGGTGGGTGGGGAAAAAACAATTCTCTTACAGAGTCTGGAGACTCTGTGGTTAAGAGCATTGGATGCTCTTCCATAGGTCCAGGGTTCAATTTCCAATACCCATATGGCAGTTTACAACTTTCTATAACTCCAGTTCTAGAGGATCTGGCACCCTCACACAGACATACATGCAGGCAAAACACCAATCAATATTGATAAAATAAAAATAAATTAATTTTAAAATTCTTTTTACATATATTTTTATCTGTCTAACTGCCCTACCTACCCACCTATTCATTCACGTGTGTGCACGAGCATGCCATATCATGCATGTGGAGTCCAAAAAATTTGAGTCAGTTCTCTTCATCTACCAGGTGGGTCCCAGGAATCGAACTCAGGTCCTCAGGTTTGGGGACAAGCAGCTTTACTCACTGGCTCCCAAGACCTGCTGTGCATAACTGGAAGTCCCTTAATTCGCACATGGCTCAGGTATTCAAAGCCTGGGTAGTGACCAGGGAGGTTGCCTGGAGCTTTTCTGTGCTCACCAGGGAACTAGATAGAATTAATGCACTACAAAATCGATATATCATATTTGAAAGTACAATTCAGAGGACTTCTATGTTCACACAGTAGACTAACTTTATTCACCACCTTATTCTAGAACTCTCTCTCTCTCTCTCTCTCTCTCTCTCTCTCTCTCTCTCTCTCTCTCTCTCTCTCTCTCTCACACACACACACACACACACAGAAACTAACCTACTTTCTATTTCTATGAATTTTCTGACTTTAGACCTGTTCTGCAGATGGCATCATATAATATATGGCCTTCTTGACTATCTTTCTTTCATCTCACAGGTTTTCAAAGATAATATACATTGTAACACATATCAGTACTTTATTTGTTTTCCTGGCTGCATAATATTCTACTATATGGATATACCACAGCCTTTTGGCTATTTTAGCAATGAGCACATGTATAGTCTTTGTGTAGTCATAATTTTTTTTCCTCCAGGGTTTATTTGAGCAGGGGAACTTTGCCAGGCTGTCCTCTAAAGTTCCTGCATTATGTCACACTCCCACCAGCACTGCGGGAGGGTTCCTATGAGCGCACATCCTGCCGGCACTTGCTATTGTCTGTTTGACTACGGCCATTCTTGCAGGTGAGCAGCACTATCACGGTGGGGCTAAGGGGCGCCCTTCCCGAATGGTGGACGGATTGAGCACTTTTTATGGGTGTGAGGTGCAAATCTTCTTTAAACAAGTGCTCTCTCAAATCCTTTGCTTGTTTTAGAAATTGGGCTGCTTTTCTCCTCTTTGTCTCCCCTTCCTCCTCCTTTCCTTCTTCCTCCCTTCTTCCTCTCACTATTTAGCCTGGGTTAGTCTGGACTCATGATCCTCCTGCCTCAGCTTCCCAAGTGTTGGGAGTATAGGCACACATCACCACACCCCATCACCACACCCCGCTGGGGCCATCTGCCTTCTCATGGTTCAGTTGTGCCTGCCTCATCCTTTTCTGCTATCCCATCCTGATGAACAGCAGACACATGCATGGCAGGGGCCTCCTGCTCCCTCTTCTTCTTTCTTGAACTCCAGTCTGGTCCTGTTTCCATCCGGCTTTCCAGCCTGACCACAAACTCCCCCTCCCAGGACCCTGTCTTTCTGGGGAGACGAGCGGCACCCATCACAGTCTGAGTGTCTTGGCTCACCTAACTTCCATGCAATGTGACTCTCACACCCGCAGTGGGGACAAATATGACAACTGTCCCCACTCTCGGGTGAGACAGCTAGGTGGGGTGGGGTCTCTCAGGGAAAGCAGACCCTGAGGCCCCCCACAATGCCGGCCTAACTCCTCAATGCCTGGAGCGCCGAGGGCATCCCCTGGAGGGGTCCAGCTCCCACAGACAGGCGACTCACCTCCATCACCCGCTGCAGCATGGGCTGCAGCCACTCCACGTTCACCTCGCAGTGGCTATCGAGAAAGGTGAGAACCGTGGCTCCCGCCACATCTGCCCCGCGAACCCGGGAGCGGATCAGTCCTGCGAGAGGAAAGGGAAGGGCTGAGCCAGTAGCCTACCAGTGTCCCCCCAAGTCCCAGGGCCCTCCCTGCTTCAGGGGCTGAGGTGCTGAGCTACAGTGGCTGGCCTCTTCTTCGTGCCTCCATATCTCCCCACACCCCCGTTCTTGTCTCCCTCACCTTCATGGTCACCCAGGGCCATTCCCTGAGTACCCTTGACGCTCTAGATACAGATGGGCAGTCAAGCTGAGTGAGTGGGGCTGGAGTTTGCTACTGACCGGGATGACAAAATCTATCCCCTTGAGACCCTTCGTGGTTCCCTCGGGCCACACAACCAGATGTGACGGGGAGAAAATCTTGACTTGAGTCTGTGTGCCAGCCCTTCACGCACTTTGAGTATGTTGTTTAACCTGTCTGAGCCTCCCTCCCTTCCCTTCCCCCTCTATCCCTCCCCCCTCTCCCCTCCACCCCTCCTTCCTTCCCTCCCTCTTCCATCCCTCCTTCCTTGCCCTTTCTTTCTCTCTTTTCTTTCTTCCGTCCTGGGGATCAAACACAGGTCTTGTACACGCTAGATAAGCATCCTTCCACTGAGCTATGTCGCCACCCCAAGCCTCCGTTTCTTACCTATAAGATTAAAAACCACATAAGCCAGCCTGTCACAGCGGAACAAGGAGAGCGCCTGGTACCTCAGGACCTACGCGCCTTAGGTTTTTCTCTCTCCTGTCTCCGTTTCCTGCTGTGGGATGGTCTGTATGTCAAATGTGTTGCTCTAATTGCTCAATAAATAAAATACTGATTGGCCAGTGGCTAGGCAGGAAGTATAGGCGGGACTAACAGAGAGGAGAAAAGAAAGAACAGGAAGGCAGAGGGAGACACTGCCAGCTGCCACCCCAACAAGCAGCATGTGAAGATGCCGGTAAGCCATGAGCCACGTGGCAAGGTATAGATTTATGGAAATGGATTAATTTAAGCTATAAGAACAGTTAGCAAGAAGCCTGCCACGGCCATACAGTTTGTAAGCAATATAAGTCTCTGTGTTTACTTGGTTGGGTCTGAGCGGCTGTGGGACTGGCGGGTGACAAAGATTTGTCCTGACTGTGGGCAAGGCAGGAAAACTCTACCTACAGTTTCCTGATGGCTTCCCTAACTGCTCACTAACTGGCTTTGCTGTTGGCCCTTCTGCCGAGGGCTGGGGGTGCGGAGGCCGGAGTGGGGGCAGGGGGGGGGGCTGTCTGTCAGGATAGCAGAGGCCCAGCTGGTTCTGCCCTGGTCAGAGCAACCACCCATGTCCTGTGAGCTGTGGGAAGGGAAGGGCCTCATGCTGAAACCTCTGGATAGAGGCCACTTTCTGGAGAGACTTCCCTGACCACACCTTTGCTCATCACTCTGCCTCTAACCAACCAACTGCCCATCAGTCCAAAGGGCCCGAGTCCCACCTTTCTACTTAAAGGTACAGGGAAAGCATCTGCCGGTAAATTCTCATTCACTGTTGGCAAAACCCCAGGACAACTTATTCCCAAGCCTGACAGTCCCTATTTTAGTGGCTGGAGAGGCATTTCTCTTGAAGACTTCACTCACCAATATCCTTATGGCTCCTAGGCTTAAATGGCCTTTCTTATATAATACCTAGCACATATTTATTTCTCTCCCTCTGGCTCCCTGTTATCTGCCGTATCAATTCTAAGAGTGGTCTTCTGGCTTTTCAAGGTCTGCTTTCATTTCAACCCACCCTCTACTGCCCCCGTTGACCAGGCCTGGGTTCTCACAGAAAGGAAGAGTACAGAAAGGGACTAAAAGACTGGCCTTTGATATGTACTCACTCATAGGTGGATTCTAGATATAAAATAAAGAACAATCAGACCACAACCCATAGAACCATGGAGGCTATATATATAGCATGGAGGTCCCTAGGATGACTGTGGCTTATAATAAATTTCGGTTTTACTCAATTATTGAAAAAAAAATAGCCAAACGAATGGAAACACATGAACTATGAACCAAAGGCTGAGGGGCCCCCAGTTGGATCAGGCCCTCTGAATAGGTGAGACAGTTGATTGGCTTGATCTGTTTGGGAGGCATCTAGGCAGTGGGACTGAGTCCTGTACTCAGTGCATGAGTTGGCTGTTTGAAACCTGGAGCTTATGCAGGGACACTTGGCTCAATCTGGGAGGAGACTGGACCTCCCTGGACTGAGTCTACCAGGTTGATCTCAGTCCTTGGGGGAGGCTTTGCCCTGGAGGAGATGGGAATGGGGGGTGGGCTGGGGGTAAGAGGAGGGGGTGGGAGGGGGGAGAACAGGGGAACCCGTGGCTGATATGTAGAACTGAATGGTATTGTAAAATAAAATAAAAGGGGAAAAAATATATATTAAAAAAAAAAAAAAAAAAGACTGGCCTTTGAGGATGTCTCCCAGGCCGGAACCCTGGCTCCTCTATTCACTACCTTTGGTAAATCACAACACCTCTGTGTTCTCCGTTCTCCAGGCAGAACAGGAACAATGGCTGTCACGGCTAAGTTGGAGACTGTCAGCCAAGCCCATGCCTGCCACAGTCCTCCAGCCAAGAAGGGCTGCGAGCACCGTGTACCTGTCAGCTCCTGCCTTCGGCTGCGGTGTGCTCGTGCTCGGCCTGCCATGTCCTCCCTTGCTCTCCGTCACCTGTCTCACGAGGCGCCGGCTACTCCTCCCCACACTGAGGCCCGCTCCTCCACAGACATCCTTCCTGCTCAACCCGCTCCCTCTCCTCCATCTTCACACTTTTCACAGAGGCATAACCCGCCTGTGGTGAGGGTCATTCTGATCCCCTGGGCACAAACTAAACATTCCTAGGACAGGAACCGTGCTTGGGGCTTCTCGTGCCCCCTAGATGGCTGGACACTACACTGCGCTATCACGGATGCTCTGAACCACCCTTTGATTGATTGGCCATGCCTTTCTCCTTCCCTTTGGTTTTCTCAGAGCCCTCCACCACTAACCTCTTGTTCAATCTTATAGCAACCTTGGAAGGCAGAAAAGTGCCAGCACTGCCCCATTTCTCAGAAGAGACAACCAAGGCAGCCAGACAGGCTTTAGGATAACACAGTGCCCAATGGGAGTGGGGGAGGTGAGAAGATCGCCATGACCCAGCTCCAGGGTAGGAACTCAGATCCAGCACTCACCTTCCCGCCTGTCATTTCGAAGGCACTTGACCTTGGGGATCCTAGTCAGAAGCAAGCAGTCTTCAGCTGAGGGCAAAGGGGGGGGTAAAACAAGCTCATTTAGATATGGGCATCAGATCATCCTGGCTATCAAAGCTGAAGGGTAGCCCTGTCCCCACTCCTTGGCCAAGTGAGGAACACCAGTGCCTAGGAACCCAACTCTAGCCCAGCGGGCACCAGAGAGCACCTGCCATATTTAAAGGGACTCTTCTTCCTATGTAACTGTAAAGGATGCTGTGGATATTGTTCCAAGGGGGTGTGTGTGTCTGTGGATATTGTTCCAGGGGTGTGTGTGTGTGTGTGTCTGTGTGTCTGTGTGTATGTATCTGTGCAAGTGTGCTTGCCCGTGTGTGTAGGCATGGAGGCCAGAGGTCAACCTCGGATGTCTTCCTCTTTGTTCCTGACCTCTTGACCTTATTTTCTGAGACAGCTTCTCGCATTGCACGTGGAGCTCACAGTTTAGGAGACTGCCCGGCCAGTGAGGCACCCCCCACCTACCTATCTCCCTCCTCTGAGCACCGGGTGGCAGATGCACACTCTGGCACTTGGCTTTTTATACGTGGGTGCTGCATGTCTAAATTCAGGTTCTCATGCTGTTCGATCAAGCGCTTTATCTACCGAGGCTTCTCCTCACCCGCCCCCTCGTTTCAGCTTGTTTGTTTGTTTGTTTTAATATCATATCACGAGTGTATCCTTAAACAGTGCCATTCTTTCCCTTTGTTGGGGGCCAGGATGGGGAAGCGTCCTAGGAAAGACCAAAGACTCCCTTCTTGACAGAGAGGTCAGTGTGTGAGGACCAGGGTGGCCACAGAGAGCTCATCTCAGCGTTTCGGGGGAACAGATAGGGCGGGGCGTGGAGGGGCACACCACCGGGAGATGAATACTTACGGTCGGAACTGAAGTCGTCCACCAGAATGATCTCCTGGATCAAGCTTGCAGGAGTGCGGTTCAGAACACTGGAGCGGCAGTGGGAACAGAACACTGGAGCCAGCCGCTCTTACACATCCCTGGAAGAGCCCCTCCCACCATGGAGGCTCCCGCTGCCTCCCCCCCCCCCCGCCCCCCCGAGGTTGGGAAGGGTGTCTGTCTTTCTCTCTCGGGGAAAGGCTATCCAAGCCAAGAAGTGCCACTGGGCACCCCTTGGGAAGTGGGACAGGTGCAGGTTAAACTTGCCCACCGGCCCAAGCTTAGATGGGGGCAGCAGGGGCGTGTCTCTCTGATTCTGTAACAGGCACCTGCTGTGTTGATAACTTCCTAAGGCCTCCTGTCCATCGCTGCCTCCCTCCACTCAAGAGACTGCTGCAGGTCTAACCCTCATTTGACCTTGGGTTTGCCTGCTGTGGCCTTCCCGGGTCTCCCAGAACATTCACCAGGCCTAGCATCTCAGAAGGACAGGTCTTACCCTCCCCGTGCTCACTGGTTTCCCCCCCCCCGCTGCCTGGACACCATCCCTAGCAACGAGGTCCTGTCTAGTCAGGAACTCCACGGGCCACCCGAGAGACCTCATGGGGCAGAGCCACGGAGATGACAGCCCGTGGGGGTGAGGGTCTCACCTCTTCACGGTGCGCAGGAGGGTGGAGCGAGCCTCGTTGTGGAAGGTGATGATGACACTGGTGGGCGGCAGGTCCGAAGAATAGGACAAGGAGGGGCAGCTGGGAAGAGAGCGGGAGTCAGGGACGAGCTGTGGGGTTAGGCTTAGGCAGGTCCAGCTGCCTTTTCTGTATCCACTCTGCTGTGCCCTGGGACAGCTCTAAGGCCAGAGAAGGATACAGCCTACCTCCCACAACGAGATGCTCCATCCCACATGGACCCAGCACCCACATGCAGCTTGGCCCAGGGGGCCCAGGAAGGAAGCGGCAGATGGAGGGGTCGTCCCAAGTCTGGGGCGTTCCATGCCAAAGACCTAAAGCACCAGAGCGCGCGCGCGCGCGCGCGCGCGCGCGCGCGCGCACACACACACACACACACACACACACTGCCTCTTGGGGAGGGATGGGGTTTATGTATAGGCCCCAGGATACAGGCGGGAGCCAAAGAGCAATATGGCTGATGGGACAGGCCAGCGGTCCAAGGTGGTGGAGGGGGAAAAAAAACCACCCTCCTTTTGCCTTCTCACACCCTGGTGCTTTTTTCCTTCCTGTCTCCCAGCTCTGGTAGGATCTGGCCAGAAATTCCTCCCACTCTGCCTGCAGGGTGGGAGTAGAGAGACTTCCCTCCCTTCTCCTCCCTAGCACTAACCAGCTCTGCAAGGGCCCTCAGACTACAGCAGCAGCAGCAGCTAGCCCGCAGGATAGCCACTTCCCAGAAGACACCAAGGGCAGTTCCTGCCAATCAGCCCCCGCCTCAGCAGCCCTGGGCTCCCCCACCTTCAGTACCCTGTCTTTGGACACCCCCCCACGACCCCCGGTCCTCAGGAAGGGGAATTTAAAATCCTCATTCTGTCAGCCTTCCTCCCTGTCGCTTTCTGTGAATGTATTCATTCCGGGGCCCCACACCGCTGGAAGGCAGCCGCCTCCGCTGGTTTTCCTAAGCGATGTTCTTTATTACAACCGCTCCAGACAACCCCGGCAATGACTATTTTTTCATTACAGCGTTCACTCCGCTGACAGTTGCCCACAGTCTGAATTCCCAGGCCCATATTCTGCCCTGCAGAGGAGCCGGGTTAGACAGGCATGGAGTCCCGCTAGGGTGAGACCTCAGGGAAAAATCCCAAGGAGCTTTCAAGTAGCTCTCCTTGAGGGGGCTGTGGGGGAGGGCTGCTCTCTGCCCCCAGAAGCCAGGCTGTCCAAGTGCCTGTTCCCAAAAGGGCAGGGGTCAGGGGGACTGACTTGTGCTTGACTAGCTGAAAAGGAACCTCCTCCTGGTGCCAAGCCTCGGAACACAGACCTGGGCCCCAGTTCTCTGCGCTTGTCCCCTAGCCATTAGATGTCTAAGGAGAGAGACTGGATAACGACGTCTTTCTCTCCTTGAAGGAGGCAAGCCTCCCACACTTTTCTGGAAGGCGGGCTTGAACTTCTCACGGCGGGTAGGGCTACCCAATTCCCAGGAGCCAGGAGTCATCCAAGAGGCTGTCCCATGCCTATGTTTGTGGAGGTTTTCTCATGGTCCTAACAAGTCAGTCTCGCGTAGTTTGTTTCCCTTGACAAGAGCACCCTAGACAGAGGCCAGGAGCAGGAGCTAGACTGCAGCAGAGTCCAGCAGAAGCGGAAGGCAGGGTTTGCACCAGCACACTGGCTCTATCAGGCCAGCACCTCCTTTGCTCTCCCTCTGCAGGAGTGTGCATGTGCACACACACACACACACACACACACACACACACACACACACACACACACCACGATCCACCTCAGCCCTCCGAGAGGGCCCAGCAGCAGCACATGGCACCTCATCAACCCACCACCACCCTGGATATGATCGCTCCAGCACCATTCGGTCTTTTAGCCATCAGAGAACAGTGACCGAGGAGGTCAAGGTGGGGTGCAGTAGGAAGGTGGGCAGAGATGGTCCAGGCCAAGCCCTCAGTTTACATATGAGGTCAAGGCATAGATTCCCCAAAGACCTGATGCCTAGGTTAGCCATGATGAGGGCTGTCCACCAAAGGCCTTGAAGAACAGCACATGAACCTATCATTGCCTCAGAGGGGAGAGGGGAAGTTGCCCCCAGGCTGGCTGACAAAGGACTTACTTACACACAGGAAAGAAGCCACGAATGTCTGCTCAGCACTTGAGAACTGAAGCAGGGAGTGAGTTGCATGCTCATGGCTAGCCTGGGGTACATACAGTGAGTTCCAGGCCAGCCTGTGCTAGTGTAAAACCTTGTCTTGCACCCCACCACCCCACACACACACACACACCCAGGAAAGGAAAAGGGGGAAAGAAGGACACAGGAACATCCCATGCTAACTGAGGGGTAGATGAGACCAGGCACGAGGGACCGGGTCTCTGCGGAAGGAAGAGGATGAAGGTGACGGCAGGAAGTGGGAAGAGGTGGAACACATACTCTAGATAGGATAACATGGGAAGAACTCAGGAAGAGGGTTGCTGCCTTGCCGGGGTCCAGTCCCACTGAGCTGGGGACTTGGGGGAAGCCTCACTGACCCTGGTCTAGGATGTTGCCCACCTCCCACAGAAGAACAAGGAACAAGACCGGGCTGTATCTGCAGGAGCTGCTGGGGGAGGGCGGAGGGAAGGAGGAGACAGGGTAGCTGTGCACAGCCTTTCACTGCCAAAGGGGGCAGGGCTGAAGACGCCCTTCAGCTGTGGCGCTCACCTCCTCGGACATGCTTGAAGTTCCCTGGCAGGCTATCCTTGCTGGGATGCCTGACCGAGGGACCGGAGGAGCTCTTCTGGCTCCAACTGGGGGTTTCCTTGACCTTCTCACTGAACCACAGAGGGCAAGAGAGTGCTAAGGGTGAGGTCGACTGAAAGTCTAAGTCACTAGATGGAGAATGAGGGTGTCTTCCATATTTGTAAAAAAAAAAAAAAAAACACGTGATTTGCATGTGTGCATGTTCACACACAGAGAAAGACATGGATAAAATAAATAAATGTAAAAAAAAACCAATAAAGCATACACAAATAAAATAAAAACCAAGCCAAACCACACTGGTCTTTTCTCAGCCCTTCCTTCCAGTGGATGTCCTACCTGTAGTGGCGGGTGTCCCGGATGGGTCGGTCCGGGCTCAGCTTGTCACTCTCCAGCTGGTTGAAAGCATGCTGTCTGTATGGGTCCTCTCCAGGCTTCAGCTGCTTGGCTGACAGGTACGCCTTCTCATCAAAGCCTTTGGAGGGTGTTCCTGTCACCTGAGACAAAGCTCAGCATCAGAGAAGGCCCAGGCAGGAGGTGGTGGTGACTGGAGAAAGATACAGTGAGTCCACGCCAGGAGCGTGCCAGTGGGGCCCTCTCATCTCTACCCCGCCTCCCTTAGAGAACCAGTAAATTATAAATCTGGATCCAAACTAGCTGTTATTATTTTTTTTGGGGGGGTGCACTTGCTACTGTGCATGTATACACGTGTGTGGAGGCCAGAAGATGGTGCTGGGTACTTTTTGAGACACCGAATCTGAACCGATTCGGCCATACAGGTTGGCCAGTGAGCTTCAACTTGTCTCTGCCTCTCCTGCGCTGGGGTTACAGGTGTGTACCACTACGTCCAGCTTCTTTATTCTTTTCTTTTCTTTTTCTTTCTTTTTTTTAATTTAGGTTCTGGAGGTCTGATTTAAGGTCTTCAAGCTTTGTGTGGCAGGCATGCTATTAGCTGAACTATCTCCCTGGCACCCAAACCGGCCCTGGTTCTAAAGCCAATGCTCTCTGCTGGATGTGGAGAGGGTATTTCCCAGAGAAAACTCAGTCACCTGGGATGAGGTGTTTTAAGGAGACTAGAAACTAGAGAGGGTACTCTGCAGATGGACTGTCTCCTAAGAATGCACTTGAGGCTGGCCCTGGGTTGGGCACATACAGGCTGCCTGTGGATAAGAGCTAGGGCTCGGACAAGCTGCTGCAGAGAGTTCCCATTCACATCAAGCCATTACACGCTAATGCCCCAAGCCGGCTGGACCAAATGTGTTAATACAGTGCTGGAATTCTCTGCCACGTCTGCTCGCTGCTTCAGTGGCCCCACGTCCGAGGCACTGGGCCCGCTGGTCTAAGTACTAGAGAGAGAGAGGGATTACTGATGGACCCGCCTCATACTCCTTAGCCACACCCGACTCTGTGCAGCCAGAGTCCCCAGGTACAGGGGATGACACATCAGAGATGAATGGATGGATACGTGCATCCTGACATCTCATCATTGGAACCAAACTGCAAGCCAGATGTTTCCAGGAGGGCTAAGACACTCTCAACTGTGGCTGCATCCCAACTCTAAATCGGCCCAACCAACAGCCCTGGAGGGAGCAGAAAAGGGAGCAAGAATTGTCCACTCACAGATCCAAAGACCGAGGACCGAGGTAGCCTCATTCTACCTTTTAAACAATTCTTTATTGATTCTTTGGGAATTTTACATCATGTACCCCAATCCTGTTCACCTTCCAGTCCCTCTGTATCCGCCCCTCACCCCTGCAGCATGCCCCCCAATTAATTAAAAACAAAAAATACCAACCAACCAACAAACAAACAAAAAAACCACCCTGCTCCGCCATCTTTCTAACACCTCTTCATTCGTCCTAGTGACATCGGGAGCGGTGGTGTATCACGCAGTATAACCTTTTGGTCCAGTCAATCCCACCCACAAAATGGTCCTCGCAATGAGTCATTGGTCTAGCCTCTGGCACACCATCATCACTGGACCCTCACTGAAACTCCTCTCAGGTGTCCTGCTGTGGCCGTAGTCATGGAGATCCTGCTGATACCATTTGGCAGGACCAGTCCCTTCACGCACTCCAGCAGGTCATAGATGGGGTAGATGTTAGCGTGGGCCAACCCGAGGCCCAGGATATGAGTCCAGGTGGTAGCTGAGCTGGTTGGTCTGGGCCACCGGGACTGTCCCCATCGGGCGAGGGGCAGAGCCAGCTCTCCTTCGCCCGTGGTGAGGGGTGGGGCCATCTCTCCAAACATGCCTCATTCTAGAAGGGTGGCCTCAGTATAGCGGCGGAACCCGTAGAAAGGGGGTCTATTTTGTAGAGTGACAGTCAGGTGTTTCATCAGCGGATCAAGGTATCCATGTTCCCTTGACAGCTTGCCCTCAACCTCCCTGGAAGAAATGCTGAAAGATCTGGAAGGCCCTAGCTCCTAAGCGCTACCCACTCTGTGGCACTGCCACGCTCTCCAGTGGCCTCTTGTCCTAGGAGCCTGCTTGGGGAGCCTAGGGTTCCGAGGGCAGATCCGGAGAGGGAAATCTTATTTCCTCCAGGCCTTGTCCCAAGCTGGGTTCATCTGCTTACAGTGTCCGCCCAGAGGTGGCACAGCTGTGGCCCTGACATTCTAATATTCTGAGTCAGCACCACGCCAGGAAATGAACAGAAGCAGCAGGTACCCCCCACCCCCACCCCCGTGGGCTCAAAATCCATTTCAGCCAAGAGAGGAGGTAAAGAGGAAGCAGAGAGAGGGGGGAAGGAGTGTTCTGGCTTGGGCCCTGAGTTTCTAGATCCTGCCTCAGCTCTGAGAGTGAGAATGGAAAGGCAGTGGCTTGTGTCCTTCCCACCTGGGACAAGGATGGTGCTGACGCTGGTCCCTCCTTCCCCCAGCTCTGCGTCAGGGGAGTGGAAAGAAGCCGCTAGCTCGTGGCTGAGGAGCTAAAATTAAAGACAACCACAGAGGAAGAGTTTTTCAGACTCCCAAAGGGAGTGTTTATCACCTCATTATCCTGAAAGCTGCCTGGGGGGCAACAGCCATGCTTATTTATTCAGGACTTTCAGCCACTCTGTGGGCTTAGGAAACCTCTGAGCCTGATCCCATGCTCACCTCCTGCTCATTCGACACTGACTGGGAGCCATGTGCCTACCTGCACCCCTCCTAACGTGCAGGGCTCGGGATCACTTGGGCTTACGTTTATGAATGTCTGAATCTACCGATTCACTCACTCATTCACTTCTCCAGTCCCCAGAGCACCGCCCGGTACCGGAAGAGGGAAGGACACTTCTGAGATTGCTCCTTGTCAGCTGCCTTCCCATGTCTCACCCAAAGCCTCCTCAGGCCTCAGAGAATGTTCTGGAAGAATGCCCAGTTAGGCTAAAGCCCTCTAGAAAGGCCTCTCAAGTTAGTCTCAAAGTGTTCTTCAGAAATGTCTTCTCACACAACCCAGAGCTACTGTGTGGCCTGGTCCAACTCCGTATGGACCAGGGTCTGGGGTGAGACCCTCTTCCTGAGAGGGTTTGCAAAGAAGGAAGCCACAGAACACAGACCCACTCCTCCCCAGAGGTCTCTGCTGTCCCAGCAGTCCCCCGGGATGTGGCTGGAACATCAGTTGTCCCTGAACCAACCAGGTGAAGGGAGACTGAGGAAGGTAGGATGTGCCTTGTGGCAACACCATGATCTCTGTAGGGCTTCACTTTCTTTATCCTCAGACCACCCCCAGCTGCCATCCAGATACCATCCCAGCCTTTCCACTTCCGATGTCGAACTCCTAGTTCGGCAGCCCAGACCATTACTCACTCATTTCCTTGTGGCTCTCCGACTCCTGCTTTGACCTCTGATCTTGAGACATTCAAGCCTTTCCAGGTTCTGTGCCTCTAAAATCGCGTCTCCATAAGTCTCTTCATACTCCACACGCTTCTCTGTGCTCCCTGTAGCCGAGACAGGTGCTTCCACCTCTGTCTGCCAAGCTACAAATTCAGGGTCATCTTGGTGCCACCGCCACGCTCTGCAGTCTAATTTAGACCTCTGCCTTGGATTTCTCAGTGGTACCCTACGGCTGTACCACTGGCACTAATACACCAAGTACTGTGAGAGGCGGGGGATACAGAAGTAGAAATAGAGCTGTGAGGGTGGCCTGGTTGGTAACGGGCTCGCTTAGCAAGCACAAGGACCTGGGTTCAATTCACAGCGCCTGTGTAAAAAACTGGGTGTGGCTGTGTGCCCTTGCAATCCCAGTGCTAAGGAGGTGGAGACCGGAGGATCCCTAGGGCTCACTGGACAGACAGTCTAGCTTAATTGGAGAGCTCCCTGCCAGGGGGAGACCCTGTCTTAAAGCGAGTTATGCTCCAGCATCCCCACACATGGGCATATTCATTTGCACACACACCTTGCCCACCAGTACCCAAATATACATACATAATCATAATCATTTTAAAAGGCTTTTGGCCAGCAAGATAGCTGAGAGGGTAAAGGAACTTGTCACCAAGCCCGACAATCTGAGTTCGATCCCTGGAACAGGTAAAGACGGAAGCAGAGAACAAACTCCACAGAGTTGCTCTCTAACCTCCACATGTGTGCTGGGGCATGCACACCGCCCTCCCCCCCCCCCCCCCAGCAACTAATTCAAAAAGAGAATGAGCAAAAGGAAAGAAACACAGAGCAGGGCAGCCCCCTCGAGAGGCACCTAGTAGCCATCTGGTTCTTTTCTTGTTCACCTCATGATAGGCATGGCTAAGGAGGGTCATGAAGAAGAAACCTACTCCAAGGCAAGGATTTATAGCAGAGCGGCTGGTGAGATGGCCACAGAACCTGGCCGCACAGCAGGCCAGCTGGGCAGTGACCACGCTTTTTCCCGCCTCTTCCCTCCTACAGGGGAACGCAGTGACTATCCACGCTTCTATCCCCCTGACTTCTCAAGCACAGCAGGGGTGAGGGGAAATGCATCTTTTGGTCCTTGGCTACAAGGCCATCGGGAGCTATCACCCGTCACCCGACGAGCCTGAAACTGCAGGTCCTGGGCATGGAGCCGTTTCCAGAGCAGGTGAGGGCGCTGTACCATGTGTGGAATTCTTAGGTCAGCCTGGGCACCTATCACGGGACACTGACATTTGTGCTCTTCTACTAAAGTGAGGTGCTAACGGATGGGGAGAGCCTCATGGGCAGACGACAGTTACTGAGGGAGAGAGGACTGTTCTTCTTTGAGGGTGCAGCCATAGGTTACCCGTGTTCCAGTGGACAGCCCCACAAATGTGTACAGTGATGATTGGACTCCGTGAATTATTTGTTTAAAGAGGACATAAAGTTGGGAGGGGGTGTTTTGGAGAGCAGGGGGGGGAGGTGAATGGGGGGTAAGATCAAAATCTATTGAATACATATATGAAATTGTCAAAAAATAAATAAACAATGCTATTTTTTAAGTGCTGCTCATTGCCAGGTGGTGGTGGTGGCGGCGGCGGCGGCGGCGGCGGCAGCAGCAGCAGCAGCAGCAGCAGCAGCAGCAGCAGCGGCGCACGCCTTTAGTCTCAGCACTCAGGAGGCAGAGACAGGCCAATCTCTGAGTTCGAGGCCAGCCTGGTCCACATAGCAAGTTCCAGGACAGCCAGGGCTATACAGAGAAACCCTGTTTTTTTTTGGGGGGGGGGAGTGCTGCTCATCTGTGAGTTCTCTTACATCTGACATATAGTAGATACTTAGCAGGTGCTCACTGAAAAAAGGAATGGATGAATAACTGAATGAAAAATAAATATTTAAATACTGTCCTTGCTCTCAAACTAATATAATCTCCCCAGCACCCACATGGCAGCTCACGACCCTCTGTAACTTCAGTTCCGGGGGATCCGACGCCCTCTTCCAGCCTCCATGGGCACCAGACACTTACGGCATCCATGCAGGCAAAACATTCGTCCATGGAAAGTAAGAATTTCTTTTAAATTAGTGTAATCAACCAGGAAAAAACTAGCAAACGAATGTGATCCTTGGACACTCCAGAGCCCCAAGGGGCGGGGTCCTGTCTCTCACTGGACTCAGTCTCTCCTGCTGCCCCCAAAGGCTCTGCTTCAGCAGCAGCAGGGGCTCTCCTCCCAGTCTGCAGGTCTTGTTCCTTGGCCCCCCCCACCCCCCTCCCTGAGCCGCCTCTATCCACCCCGTATAAAAGCCCAAGGCCACCCCATCCTACCTTTTCCCTACCGCACTCACCACCACGGGGAATTCTGTATGTATTTTATATCTTAATCTTCTTGGCCACTTCCTGCTGTAAGAGTACAAGTTTCACCAAAGCAGGGCTTGCCTGTTTTGTTTAGTGCTGGAACCTAAAGTCCACAGTGGTGTGTAGTGGGTAGCCATTCCAGCTTTGATCTGGAAGTTCCAACCCCCATTGAGGCTTCGGTAACTGTCATGCCTTACAAGGTGGGGCTGAGAGAGGACCCTGAAGACCAGAGATCCGGATGTGTGGGCGCTCTTGGTTCCTGGACCCTGGACCCTGGATGCTGGAGGTAGACCGAGCAGAGTTCTCCAGAGAACACCTCCAGACTGCGCCATACCTTTCCCAAACCCTGTTACCTATCCCTTCACTTGTAAGTTACCCCACAAAATAAACCTCCCTTTGAACTACGTGGAGTGGCCTTAATTTCACCAATAGTGGTGCCTGGGCGATCATAGGCGCTTTAAAACAACGGCTAAAGAATACGTGAGTAAGGAATGATAAGTCCATCTCTCCAGCCCCTCACCCCACATTTGGACAAACACCACACTTTGGACAAGCAGGTAACAGGGTAGCTCTGACTGCTTTATGGCTTTCTTCCCCATTTTCCCGGCCAGGCTGTCACTCCCTTTCCCTGTCCCAACACCCCAAATATTCACACAGGAGTAAGCACAGGACTTTGGGTTAGGCCAATCGTATTACTTCACGTCTAGGTACATCAGTAGATTAATTGGTTCAAGACTCAATCTAGACCAAACAGAACCTTCCCTGAGACTTTTCTACATGATGAGCTCTCTAGCATATTCCTTCTCTCCCCCTCCCACACCCTCTCCAGTTAGTTTGAATTGGCTGTCCTCTTCTAGTAACCGAAAGTTCATCGACAGCAGCCCTTCAGTCCTTTTGATGAACAGAAAAACAATCTCTAAAAAGGAAAAAACAAAAAAACCGAAGCCCAGCAAACGAGCCACTGATGTCTACGACACAGTGTGCAGCTGTCCATCCTGAGACATCAGGCTGGTCTCGGTCTTTGGGCCAGTGGCTGCGGTCCAGGGCTCGGCGGGGCATTCCCACCATTCCCTAGCAGGCAGGGCCGTGTTCAGCTTCCAAGATGGAGCTTCCATATGGACCACCCTAGAAGCCCTTTTGTGTTGCCATGGTGAGGCATGAAGGCCGAGTGAGGGGCTGATGGGCTTCTCATTGCCCTCCAGCCCCGGGCAGAGGGTTCCTGGCTGAAGTGTAAGCAACCACCCCTTTCTTCAGTCTTTGTCCTTTTATGGAATGCCAAACCCGGCCCTTGCTCGCTCGGTAAGGTCAATCATGTGAAACTGCTTAAGTTGAAATAGTAGCTGTGCTGGGGAGAGAGAGAGAGAGAGAGAGAGAGAGAGAGAGAGAGAGAGAGAGAGAGAGAGAGAGAGAGAGAGAGAGAGAGAGAAGATCCCTCATCTTGGAGAGCCTTCGCCTCCATCCATCACTTTGATTAAACTTTGAGACTTGCCTCCCTCGCCTCCGTCTTTTTCCATCAAAATTTGCTTATTGCTTTCTGCTGCTAAAATTAGGACACACACGGCAATGGGCTGGGGGGAGGTTAAAATAAGAAGGAACTATTTTCCATGTCACTTTCATCAAGAGCAGTTCAGCCCTCCACCCGAGCCTGGCAAACCTTCCCTTCAAACATGCACAGACCTCCACATCTTCAATGTAAACAACTTCAACCCCCTTCAAACAACTGCCGCCCAATTTCCTTTAACTACCAGTAAAACAGGCACCTGCTGGCTTTCCCTTTCACTACATTTCAATGAAACTACATATTAAAAGGCGGTGGCCCTGTTTTATGGATGGCTCCTGACTTTTCTGCTATAAACTAAAACCACCTGGTGAACAAAATGTGATTCCTGCTCGCTCTCTCTCTCTCTCTGGCCCCGAGAGACAAATCCCATCTGATGCTCTGACCCCTGAAGAAAGACTGCCATTCATTACCAGCATTGCTAAGCACATCATTCAACAACTCTGCTGCTCAAGGTCTGGGACGGGGTCCCCCAGGGCTTCCCTGACATCTGCCACTACTCTCATCCAACAGAGATGCTGTGCTGGTGGCACAGGACCAGGAGCTGGGGACCCGGGAGCTGGCCCAGACTGGTCCCATCTTCTACTGTGCCTTGCCTCGGAAGCTGTGGTTACAGTGGCGGCCAAGCTGGCCTCCCAGTATCCGATGGCCTTGGCCCGCCACAACAGCTCCAGCTGCTCTGTGACCTTGGGGACTGACTTACCTCATCTGAGAGTGCTTCATCTGGAAAATGGGAATTCTGGGGATTACGGGAAATGAGTATATGATGCATTTAGCGCGGGGCCTGTGATAATAATTACTGCTGTTATTAATTACGTCACCTGCCATTTTTACCAGTGGTCCCGAACCTCAGCTTTACCACGGACGCACCCAGGAAGATTTAAAAGGCCCGATGCCCAGGCTGTACTGCAGGCCACTCCAGTCAGTCGCTGGAGCCGGGACACAAGCCTTCTGACTCGGAAGCCATTCACGTTACTCTAGTGTGCGTGCCCCACAGCACCTTAGCTGTGGCTTTCCATGGACAGCTAACGATGACGAGGGACTGTCATAAGCTAGTGGGACCCCAGGATCTTATCACTGTGGAGGACGTAGGGGCTACCTCCTTATGGCCGCCCTCACCACGTCTCAGCAAAGCTTGACTTCGGGTTTCCAGTTCTTGGCCTCTGTTTGTATTGACCTGGAACTTCACCACCCGCAGAGCCCACAGCAACCAAGCTTGAGCCTAGTTACTATGGAGACTTACCACTGTACAACAGGTCCACTTCCCTGGAGAGGGGAGATTCAAGATCACTTGCCTATCATGGCTCCCCTGACGCCATTTCTTAGCCTTCGTTTCCTATTACTCTTCCAGGGTGCTGCTGACCACAGCTTTATGGGATGTGTGCTCTCACTTAAGAAGAGTTCTAGTGCATTCCGATGGTTCTAGCGATCCAAGACGGTCAAGGGAGACCCACTGTACATTCCTTCAAGCACCTGAGCCAAACGGGCTTCTCTGGGCAAGGCTGGAACATGAAGTTACGGCATCAAAACCTTGCCTTACCCTCTCAGCCACAGATGCTGCAGCCCAGGGGATGGGGGCCACAGGACCTCTTCCACGGTGAAGGAGACACACTGCGGGCCTACTGTGAACCCGAAGCTCTGCCGGGTGCTTATTTCCATTCCCAAATGCTCCTGTAAAGCACACTCTCTTCTCGTCCACACTTTATAGAGGACAAGGACTGGAGAGGCAGAGCAGCACGGCCCGGTCACAACACACCAACTCAATGACAGGACTGGGGCTGGAGGGATGCCCACCTGTCCACAGAGCCTCGCAGAAAGCCTCTCTGTGCCTTCGGGCCATTCCTGGACTCAGAGGAGCCTGGGGACCCTCTTCTAATGTTGAGGCTCTCAGCTCTGAGGCAGGCCCCCTCCCTGGCTGCCTTCCTCCTTGGCTCATGATCAGGGTGTCGGACTGTGGCTCACCCAGGGACATGCCCAGTGCTGTCACTCTTGGCCTGCACATGGGCTTGGAAGCACTTCTTTGCTTATGGTTCAAAAGAACATGAGATTAAATAAAAAGAAAAGGGGAAAAAAACGCAAGAGTTTGTGTTACTTAAACCAAAATAGCACATAGCCAGACTTTTCTGGATCATTCTGGGCCCTTCCGACTCTTTCCAGCCAGGGATGCCCTCAGAATCCTGATAATCCTCAGCTGCAGACAAACTTAAGAAATGACAAAGGCAATTCCCGCTTGGGGTCTGACCTGTCCCCCTGTGTCACCCTCCCTCCAAACAAGCTGGCCGCGCAGTGCGGCTAAGAAAGAGGGAGGCCATGGGAGAAGCTGCTGAGGTGAACCAACCTCCAGGCCCCCAGTCTCCAAATAAGCTCTTTCCGGGCAGATGGTGCAGCCTCTCTTCAGCTTTAGTCACAAGAGCAAAGTGTCAAGGTCTACACAGTGTCCTCTCCCTCCAGGTGCGGCACAGTCTGAAGCCACTGAACTTGGACCTGCCAGACATCCACTAAAAAAAGAAAAGCACTAACGGGCCACACAGCACATACGGTGTGAGCCCGGCAATAGAGGTGGCAGTCTCCTGCCCCACCGACTGAGTGAGGACCAAGTCAGCTGAGACAGGATCGAACTCAACCAACTCGGACTTAGCAGCAGCCCCGATCAGCTGCCGATTGTCTCAGCTTATAACACTTCTCAGAACAAAGACAACTCGGGGCTGGGGAGATGGCTCAGTGGATAAAGTACATGCCATGCAAGCATGGGGATCCCAGTTCAGACCCCCAGAACCAGTACTACCTGTAATGCAAGCACTTGGAGTCAGAGACGGGGGACCCCAGGGCAGACTGATTAATTAGACTGGCCAGAATCCACACGCTCAGGTTCAACAACAGACCTCATCCCAGTAAATAAAGTGGAAAGGGATCGAGGTAGGCATCTAGCATCAATGTCAGGTCTCTACGTGCGCATACATGTGCCCACACACAGGAGAACACACATACACATAGGAACGCACAGCACATGTGCATACAAGTGCAAAGAGAAAGAAAGGAGAGAAGAGAAAACCAAGAGAGAGACATCGGACTAGTGGCTGATTGGTACCTTACTGGCATGCATTGTGGGTCAAGCAAGACGTGGACTTCTGTGGTCCATGACTAACAATTGAGCTATTAGGTTTTATATGTGTGTGTGTTTGTGTGTGTGTGTGTGTGTGTGTGTATTACATACACACATATAATGGAACATAAAGACAGACTTTTTGAATCAGAAGTAGCATTAAGAAAAGGAGAAGGGCTGGACAGTGGTGGCGCACGCCTTTAATCCCAGCACTAGGGAGGCAGAGGCAGGTGGGTCTCTGTGAGTTCGAGGCCAGCCTGGTCTACAGAGTGAGATCCAAGCCAGCCAAGGTTACAGAGAGAAACCCAGGAAAAAAAGAAAAGAAAAAAGGAGAGAGAGAGAGAGAACTGGGGATGTAGCCTGCCTCTGGTGGTTCTGCCATGGTTTGAATGTCGAACCTGCACCCCCATGGTGCTGGTATTAAGAAGCGCAGCCTAAGAGGAGGGGATGTGGCCCCATGAACGGACTATGGCTCTGGTAATAGAGACTTCAGAGAGAACTCACCCCTTTTTGTCCTTCCACTGTCCACCACGTGAGGACAGAGCATCACCTGTGGGAAGCTCATGGCAACAATGTGCCATCCTGGGAGCAAGAGAGGGTAGCCCTGGCGAGACACTGAGCCTTGCTTTGCCGCCTGCCTTCAGAACACGGAGAGGTGAACTTCTCTTTGTTTCTAGGCCACCTGGTCTGCGGGGTTCTTCTACAGCAGCCCTGGTGGACTAAACCAGGTCTGCTGCTGGACTTGTTCCACCCCCCCCCCCAGGAGCACGGACTGGCCCATCACAACCCCCTGTCCGGTCTGCAGCCCAGCATTTTATCTAAGAACAAATGAGACGTGAAATCTGGAAACAGGAATGAAATGAATATTTGTTCTTTACAGACAGAAGAGCCTTTTTATTTCTTTTGGGACACACCACAGTGTGGTTTTATCCAACAAAATAAATAAATAAAAGTTTTAAATGTTCTGTGTGGTGATATAGTGTGTCCCCCAATATATTGTGCACCCTAATAAACTTATCTGGGGTCAGAGAACAGAACAGCCACTAGACAGACATAGATGCCAGAAAATGGTGGCACACACCTTTAATCCTAGCCTTCTGGAGGCAGAGATCCATCCAGATCTCTGTGAGTTCAAAGCCACACTGTAAACAGCCAGGCGTGGTAACAAGAGCCTTTAATCCCAGGAAGTGATGGCAGAAAGCAGAAAGGTATATAAGGCGTGAGGACAAGAAACTAGAGCTGGTTAAGCTTTTAGGCTTTTAGCAGCAATTCAGCTGAGATCCATTCGGATGAGGAAAAAAGATTGGCTAAGAAGTTGGTGAGGTGAGGTTGGATGTGGCTTGTTCTGTTTTTCTGATCTTTCAGCATTCACCCCAATACCTGGCTCTGGGTTTGTTTTTATCAATAAGACCTTTAAAGATTTGTGCTACAGTTCTGGTCACAGAATGTCACCGATACACACACAAGATACAGATGAACATACAGCCTTCACCGCAGCCACACGTACGCACTTCTCATGCAGTGTCCTTTCTGGATATCTACCCTGTATTTTCTGTGACCTGAAGGGGCAGACACAGTTTACTCTTGAAACACTCAGGGATGAAAAGACATAAATCCTCCTTGACATAGTAAACAAACCCGGAGCAATCCTGAGCAAGCGGCAGCTGTGTTGAGGGAAGGAAGGGCACTTTAGCCCTTCTCTCAGAGTTAAATATGAGAGAAGTATCGGGAAGTTTGGAAAAAATAAGATGAGCAAATGAACTCGTCAAATATTAAAGACATTAGGAAACCATGGGCTTTACACAGCAGGATTTCCTGGTCTGACCCAAGCAAGGCATGGGCAGGTCAGAAACAGCCGCCAGAACCGTGCTGGGAGGGGCTTGGCCAAAGT